>NW_006160026.1:3092264-3128112 GCF_000334495.1 Tupaia belangeri chinensis | reverse complement strand
GCCCCAACCATTCTCATGTCAGAATGTTTGAGAGAAGATGTTTGCTGCTTATGTTCATACAAGCTTGGCCTCTGAATCCTGGAGGATACCAGGACTAGTAACAGAATCCTGTTTCCACTAGTTGACCTTTTGTTATCTGCATTTGAAGCAAGAGTCTATCCTTGCCTGGCCACTCTCTTTTTACCTCCCAGTCTCACCCTGGAATTCCTTCCTGCCTTCATTGGACATTCATTTATGAAGATGCTATCTTATTTTCCTTGATCCTTACAGGAGGAAGAAGAGCCAGGTGAACAAATGAGGGAAGATCTGAGTTCCTGATTTGGGCTTCTAAGATAAGGCACCATCTTGCATAGAGCCAGTGAGGACCTCTTTCAAAAGTGACTGGCGAAATATCTGACTTCTCATTTATTACTGTGTCTTGGGAGGAGTCAGAAAGAAGAAACTGGGGAGGTGCTGCCCCAAAACAAGGAGGTGGGATAGTGACAAGTACTTCATGGTCCATCCCATGACCATTATTAGGCCAAGTCTTTTCTTTGTGTTCTGAGTGTCACATATTCATTTCCCTCATTCTTAATATTCCTACATTCTTCTTGGGCTCATTTTGAGAATTAAATGATACAATAAATGTAAGTGCTTAAAACAATGTGTTCCACAAATGGTGAATATTATATTCCAATATAGCCCTAAATTTATTTATTTTAAATCAACAAGACACCAGGCAGTGTATAAGAGTAATAGCTTACGTTTTTATCTCTTGCTTCAGAGTTTTCTCATATACCAACTCATCTGAGAGTTGTTATAACCCTGAAGGACACAGCATAGGAGGCCTTACTGACCTTCACATAATGAGAATGCAATGATTATTTAGATGATCAAAGAGTAGTACCAGAATTTGGCCATGACTTTCAATCACCACTTTCCCTTCACCATACTGTTTTGTTATTAATGACAGTTGTTGCCCAGCAATGAAGATTGATTCAGTTGAATCTTGCCTGCTCTCTAGTAGCCTCTGTCTCCATTTTATTCTTCCTTTGCCTCCTTCAATTCCCATAGGGAAACTTAGCAATGGCCCTCAGTTTGAAACTGAGGCTTATCCCAGTGCTTGACTTCATCATAAAAACAAGAAGTCACTCAGTCCTATGAATAGTTTCTGGTTATGTTATTCCATTTTTAATTTACCTACCAACCTTGGTTTCATCCCAGACCTCACCGCTAGACTATCACCTTGCATTGAGTACTGGGAAAGTTTTGGAAATTTATTCTCCCTAAAACCCAACAAGTTAGGTTACCACAATTTGTGGATACTGGCAAAAGATACAAGACTCCCAGTTCAGAGACAAAGGACAACATATTACTCAGTAATATCAGTAGCCAGAATATAATAATTGGAACCAGTTCCCTGGCCCCCAATTCCAACAAGACAATAAAAATAGATCCAGACAACCCTTATGTACATAGTGGGTTGTTACAGGAGATAAATCTCTGGCTTAGGAAACCCCAATCATTTAAAGGGACTGTGAGCAAATCTATCCAAACTTTGCCCTTGAAAGAGACATTACTAGTCAATCAACAAATCTTTTGCCCAGACGTGAACCCTATCTTTATGTGGCAGGCCTATTTATTATACAAATATCCTTGGAAAAATAGTTGGAAACAAAAGCTCTCAGTTCCTCTGTTCATAAGATGTACAGCTACTTGAAAGACCTACAGAGTATTGACCCCCAGTACCTTCTGCCCCTGCCTCTGGGGTTTGTCCACCTTTTCTGGCCATATGCTCAAGAACATTATTAACAGCTGTAGTCTCCCTAAGTTCATCAGAGTAACTCTATGAGGTCATAGCCAAGAGATTTTTAGAAAGCTAGGGTCCCTGTGCTGCATGCTGGCATTAGGAGTACAGGAATGTGCTTGGCTTTTTGAGAAGAAATAAAGAGTGATCCGGAGTTTTGAAGCCAGAATGGATACTACTACGAAATCTGAGATAGACTAGAGGAGACACTAACATAAATTGTATAATGATGACAAACCCACTTCTCTAATTATGGAAGTTGATGAGTCACTGTTAATGATGGTTAGTAAATTCAACCTGTTAGCTGTTTACTGGTGTGGATTCTCTTGATGTTTGCATCCTTCACTTGAGAACTATAAACACAGGTGGAGAAACACAGAGATGGCTCAAATCCAGGAAAGTTCATACCAACTGAGTTGACCTTTCCCCTTCATGTTTCACTTAAACATTCTTTCATCCTCACAACCAGCAGATGAAGATTTATTGTAGTGGTTTCTTTTTCTTTTTTGGAGAGGTTTTTGCTATAGGGTGCGTGCGCTCACCAGAAAGAGAGACAGAAAGTGAGAACTCACCCCCTGGGGGGATGACCATGCCACAATCCCTTCTCCTCCGTTCTCCTCTCAGGATCCTGGGCACGCACGCACACGTCCGGTGTGAGTTTAAGCCACCAGGTCCGGGACTCGAACTGCAGTCGATTACATGGGAGTCCAGCGACATAGCCATTACGCTAACTGCTGATCCCTATTGTAGTGGTTTCTATAAGCCAGGTTCTTAACTTTATATATTGAACTACATGGGCAAATTTAAGTACAAAAGAGAAATAACAAATATGGGGAGATATTTGGGAATCTATGCACTAACATGTTTCTAGTTGCCTCCTATTTCCAGTCTCCCACTAAGCCCAAATTTGCACCCTCTAAGGAGGCTACTAAACACCAGGGTCAGCCAGCCACAGTTCTTATGCTCTTTAAAAGACATAACCTCCTATAAATTTCAGATGATTCCCTAATAATTCTGCAACCACCTCAAAAACAAAGTCTTAAAATTTCTTTGACTGTAGCCTTATTTAGATTCACATTAACAGATAAACTTTTATTTACTAAAAAACAGAAGAGCAGAGGTTGGTTTGTAAGAGAGTTTTCCTCTTCCTGGATATACCCTCGACTTTCCCCCTACCTCTAGGTTCAAATTTCTTAAGAGTTCCACTTTGTTCCATCTTCAAGTCTCATGTCTTCAAAGATACTTCCTTCTAATTCTGGCTAATACTGACTTTGGTCCTTCAGGGCACTGATGGCATTTATAAATGCCTGAGTCAGAATATTCTATATGAAAAAGCCTGTATTACTCTCCTACTAGACCCCTCAGCACCTAAGTAGCCACTAAAGTACCACTTTGGCTTATGAAATAGCTACCTATCATATGTGTTAACCCAATAAACTTTAACATGGGCCTGAACACCAGGTTCACTGTCCAGTTTTACATATGAGGAGAGCGAGACTCAGAAAAAGTGCCTTGCGACCGACAGGTGGTGTGGTGGTTAAGGGCGCTGGACTTCCACATGGACAGCCGTGGTTCAAGTCCTGGACCTGGCAGCTTGCTTTCTCACTTTGCCTCTCTCTCTCTTTCTCACTCTGTCCCTCTCTGATCAAATTAAAATAAATAAGCAAAGTTAAATAAAATTATTCTTAAAAAAAAAAAGAAAGAAATTTTAGTGCCTTGCCCAAGGTTGCATCACTATAAAGTTCAGAATCGATGCCAGGGTTCTTTCATGCTACCCAGCCACGTCTCACTGTATTGACTGCATTATCCTGAAGGCATTGGGCTGCATTCTTGCCTCCTACTTTTCTGAGCTTCTGAAGTGCAAGGACTGAGTCCTATTCATTTTTGTAACTCCCAGCCTTTTTGTAAAAAAAGAATTATTTTATTTTTATTTTATGTTATTATTTTTAATTTGCTACAGGGCACATGTGCTCACCAGAGGGAGAGAAAGAGAAATAAATGAGAAAACAAGCCACTAGGTCTGGGACTTGAACTGTCGTTTGTCATGTGAGAGTCCAGCACCTTAACTACCACGCCACCTGCTGGCCCCAACTCCCAGTCTTTAAGATAGTATAGGGCACTGACAAGCTGAATACAAGTCAGATCTAGATGCAGTATATCCCAATTGTCCCTGGTAGTCACCCAAGGAGCATGTTAAACATACAATATCTCATACCCATAGCTATCTTGACTCCTGGTTCTCAAAGTCACCCCAGTATTTCTCATTTTAGCAATAGCCCAAGAAGACAGGAATTTTTCTCATAGTTTGATATGTAAGCAGGTCACTTTGGGATCTTGTTACAATGCCAGTTCTACTAGAGCTAGAGTGAGGCCTGACACTCTGAATTTCTAACAGGCTCCTGTGATAACAAAATTGCTGGTCCACCAACCATACTTGGAGCAGCAAGGCTAGACCAGACCAGAGGTTCTCCACCCTGTCTTCTTATTAGAACCATCTCAACACTTTTCAAAGTACTGGTGTCAAACACCTCCCCCCAATTAGACAAGCTACAGATGGAAAGAGAAGCATGTACATGTATCTATGGAAGAATTTGTATGCCTAGTATATAATAAACTCCTGTAACTCGATAATTAGAAAAGCAGACATGCCAGTTTTAAAAATGAACAAAAGACTAGTTAGGAGAGCTCACTTATTGGTCTAGGTCTGAGATAGTGATATTGAAACTATGGTCTGAGGCCAGAGAGATCAAGCTGTATGAAGATTAGGGGAAGGACAGGCCAGGGAGAGAAAACAACCAGGACAAAGACCCTATGAGGGAATGAACTTGGTGTATTAGTGAATAAAAGAGGAAGGATACAAGACATGGTTGGAAAAGAACCAGGATTTATAAACTGAAATGTAAGGAATTAAAACACAATCTGACTTATACTTTTAAAAGGATAGATTTAGAGGGTAGGCTGGAAGTAGGACTAGAAGAAAAAAGGAAATCATTTGAAAAACCACCAAAGCAAAACAAGTGAGAAGGACTATGTATTGGATGAAGATGAAGTGGACAGATGATGAATTTGAACTAAGACTGGGTGATCTATCCATGTAAGCTGTCCAGTTATATCGGCCTAAGCTGGACACAGAGTAAGTAGCCGTTTAACATGGTTTCATTGATTCATTCTTCCAACAAATATCAGAAATTCCTTGTGTTTCCTACACAGGGCTAAGAGATGGTGACCCAGAAGTAAACAAAATAGTCAGGTCTTGGCTCTGATTGAATTTCTAGTAGGAAACAAATAATTTAGTAGTTACAGTCTGGATTGTTTGAGACTGACAACTTATTATACGAATAATGATTTAATTTTCCTTAGGATTAAGTGCTACAGAAAAGAAGTGTACAGCCTAAAGGAGTGAATAAGGGATCTAATCTACTCCAGAATGTCAGGGGAGGCTTTGCAGAATATGTGCCCTTTGAACTAAGCAGGTAAGAATTAACCAGATAAAAAAAGATAGATACAGAAGAGCTTTCCAAGTATGTACAGGGACTTCAAATGAGATTCGGCATACTTTGTTCGAGCTCTTAAGAGAAGAGTCCAACATAAGGGCAGAGAATAACAGGGAGAGTTGAAGTAAGAGCTAAAACCTTGAGAGTGGGACCAACACATGGGATGGTGGGATGGTGGTTAAAGAGACTGGATCCCACATAGCTGACTGTGCATTTCAGGTCCTGGACCAGGCAGCTTGAAAAACACACTGGGCATGTGCATCCAAAAATAAAAAAAATACAAAAAATAAAAAGGATAAATGGAAGAGAAGGGATTGCAACATGACTATGCCCCAGGAGGGTAGGGAGGGGGTGCTTTCTCACTTGATCACTCACTCTCTCTCTCTCTCTCTCTCTCTCTCTCTCTCTCTTTCTCTCTCTCCCTATTTCTTAGCAAGCACACACACCCTCTGGCAAGTTAAAAAGAAAAACCTCCAGAGTGAATGACATTTTCTAAGGAATCATGTTGATTGAGAAGAGCAAAAATCTAGGCAAAGTTAATAGAACCAGATGTTTCAAGGTTGCAGTACAGTAACCAACCAAATCACAGGTAAGCCCCAAAAGCCAGATATCTGGAAATTCAAGACTATAGACATTTCAGGAAACCAATAGTTTTTTAAGTAAGAGTTTGCAAGCTTAAGTCTACACACTGATTAAAATGTCACTGTGGAATTTAGGTGTAAATTCAGAAATTTAGGAATAAATCAGTACAATTAAACATTTCAGGAAACAGGAGGCAAGTTTCTGTTCCTAATGCCATTCTCTTCCCTCATGGCTATATTGCATGCCTCATAAAAATACTCTTTATGGTGTGTTTAAATCACGGGACCAACACATGGGATGGTGGGATGGTGGTTAAAGAGACTGGATCCCACATAGCTGACTGTGCATTTCAGGTCCTGGACCAGGCAGCTTGAAAAACACACTGGGCATGTGCATCCAAAAATAAAAAAAATACAAAAAATAAAAAGGATAAATGGAAGAGAAGGGATTGCAACATGACTATGCCCCAGGAGGGTAGGGAGGGGGTGCTTTCTCACTTGATCACTCACTCTCTCTCTCTCTCTCTCTCTCTCTCTCTCTCTCTCTTTCTCTCTCTCCCTATTTCTTAGCAAGCACACACACCCTCTGGCAAGTTAAAAAGAAAAACCTCCAGAGTGAATGACATTTTCTAAGGAATCATGTTGATTGAGAAGAGCAAAAATCTAGGCAAAGTTAATAGAACCAGATGTTTCAAGGTTGCAGTACAGTAACCAACCAAATCACAGGTAAGCCCCAAAAGCCAGATATCTGGAAATTCAAGACTATAGACATTTCAGGAAACCAATAGTTTTTTAAGTAAGAGTTTGCAAGCTTAAGTCTACACACTGATTAAAATGTCACTGTGGAATTTAGGTGTAAATTCAGAAATTTAGGAATAAATCAGTACAATTAAACATTTCAGGAAACAGGAGGCAAGTTTCTGTTCCTAATGCCATTCTCTTCCCTCATGGCTATATTGCATGCCTCATAAAAATACTCTTTATGGTGTGTTTAAATCACTGGTTTGCATGCTGCATAAAATCAGTTCATGATGGGCCATCTGAGAGTCACGGCTATACTTTCTCAGCAGGGATGCTCCCGAAACGATGCTCTCAGACAACTCTGAAGTACTAAATCCATTAGATTCAGGAGGCTGTAGATGTCATTAAAATTTTCAACCTATTCACATTCTCCTGACTGACATTTAGTAAGCTTAAAATATGCTGATGTCCTCTGTAGAGAAGGACAGGCACTCAGAGAGTCCAAGAATTGAGGATCAGTCCTGTCTCAGCACCTATATTAATCTTTTCTGGGCAAGAGATTATGGACCAGCTCTGGGTTCCTGTGATGTCGAGAGCCCACAGTACCCTTGAGCAGTGGTTCCTTGCAAGTGTGATCTGAGGACCTGGGGGTCCCAAAGACGTGTATAGGATGGCCACAATATTATCTGCCCTTTTAACTGTGTCTATATTTGCACTGAAGGTACAAAATAAATAATGGACAAAACTGCTGCAATTTGAGCAGGAAACAAAGCATGGCACCAAACGGTACTGATTGTACTCTTCGCTGCCATAAATTCGTAGTAAATGAATAATAACGTGATACCTTTTCAAGCATTTTTAAAAAGCCAGCTCCATTTTAGAAGGTCTCTGATAAGGGCTGTAAAAACCAATGATTTTGCTTCACCTTGACTCTTGAGTACACATCTTCATCCCATGAGATGAGCTGGGAATTATTAGGTACCAAGCGCTTCTGCCGCCCCACAGTACACAGAGGCTGTCTCAACAAAAGCACTTGCAAGATCATTTGAGTTGTGATCATTTGAGTTGCAAGCTGAAACTAGTTTCAGTTTTCGTGGAACACCAGTTTTACTTGAATGAACACAAACAAATTATAATTATTCTGACTTAGGATTTGGCAGAGATTTTATTGAAAATGAATGAAGCAAGCCAGTCACTTCAAGAAAAACAACTGACAGTTTTTGTTGCCAGTGATAAAATTTAGTTTTTCAAGTGAAGACTAGAATTTCAGACAGCTTCCCAATGCTTAATGACTCACGATCAGTTTGGTGGTGATTGTGATGATGAATGTGATATTTTGATATTGTACGATGAAAAAAATGTCGACAACTGGGAAGTCTGTATAACTTAGTGAGCTGATACTCTCCAAATGACCATTGCATGTTGTTCGAAACCATGTGTGTGTCAAAGATCCACTCAAAGTGTGAGATAGCAGTAGATTTGAATAGAAGAAAACACGAAAGAGGTTTAACTTCATGGTAGCTGAGTCTTCTGTGTACATTTGAGCACAGATATTAAAGATATGGCTCTTAATTACTAAATTTGGGCAATGCTAAATTGACTGTCCCAAATTTTACCCTGCATTCAGGATCAAGATGGCAATTTTGTGGATGCTAAATTTGTATACACATGGCTTGTTAACCAACTTGAGAGTCATGCTCTGTGATATGGACCCACATTGAATTCAGACTGTTTAATTATATCCCTAAGAGATCATTTCTTCAGCCAAAGAAACATGATAACAAGATTCCACTGGAACACAACTGCCAAC
Organism: Tupaia belangeri chinensis; assembly: GCF_000334495.1. Classification (NCBI taxonomy): domain Eukaryota; kingdom Metazoa; phylum Chordata; class Mammalia; order Scandentia; family Tupaiidae; genus Tupaia; species Tupaia belangeri. Next base: position 3,119,700 of record NW_006160026.1, on the reverse strand, counting down.
AGTTACCTGTTATGCACTAGGATGGCCGTAGCAATCATTTATGGCTAGTGTCTGCTCCAACTGGTAAGAATCTGAGTCACTTAGCTTTTATTCATTCTTTTAATAATTACTGAGCTCCTACCATGCACCAGGCAAGAGCAGATTTGCTATGAAGCTAATCAAGTAAAACCTTCAGTCCCACTTACTTAACAGGCCCTTTTCAAGAATTCCTACAGTCCTAGTGTTTACAAAGCATACCAAGTAAGATATGAAGGTACTTCACAAAATACACACAAAAATGGAGTTAAAAGTATGAGTTTGTTTTGGTACAAAACAAATTTGATATATATGCACAGATCTTTCATAATACATATGTTCCACAAAGTTTTTGAGAACGGCTCACATCTTATCCTCAGTTGGTCAAGACAATTATCTCTTCCACTCTAGACTTGCCTCATTCGTGTTGTATCTTATGTTGATTGATAGTGAATAGTCACAGCATTTTAGAAATTCAGTTGAAATTGAGGAGTGGGTTTATTTAGTGTGGGTTCAGTGAGATATTTTTTATGTGGTAGCAGCTACTTCCATGTATGGTTACATTACTGTGAGCTATGCCAGAAAAGAATGACCTTCTCCTTCCCACTAGGCCAACCCATCTAGAGTTATGATACATACAATATCCAAGGCCAGGAATTGTTTATCAATATATAAGTATTGTCTACGGTGCCTAGTATCAAAAATATGGAGAAAAGACAAGGCACAAAAGCAAGTAAGGAGAAAGACCATTCTCATTTCATAGTTCACATATGAAAGAAATTTTACCTCTTCCCAACTTTGACATTACCAATAACAGATTTTGAAACTGAAAGAAACTTTTCTGAAATATTATGAATGAAATAGTAAATTTCAGGCTGGTCCTGTAGCAAAATGGTTAAGACCTCTTAACCATTAAGACCTGCATAAGAGAACTGGATTCTACGTGGCTGACCACTGTTCAAGTCCCTACCCTCGCAGATTGAAAACCACACCAGGTGTGGAAACGTGTGTGCCCCAAATCCTGATGGAATAGAGAGACAGAGGAGGAGAGATAAAGGGGAAGAGATCATGAGGTGACCACATCCTATCGGGGCAAGTTTTCTCTTTCTCTCTCTCTCTGTCTCTGATAAGTATATGTGTCTCCTGGAAATTAGAACATTTTTAAATAAAAGTCTTTTTAAATAGAAAATTTCAAGCAGTAATGCCAGAAAAAAAGACTGAATTGTCTTTATTTTCTTTCTTTCTGCAGAAAATATTGCAAAATTGTTGTCAGTTTATTCTATTAGTTGCTAAAGAATGTCTGGTATTGAAGTTGCTTGTTCTGGTAGCAAATTTGTTTATTTTTCCTTGTAGTTATGTCAAGTTTAACTTTATATATAATTGAGGCTATGTTATTAAGTATACACAAATTTGAATTGTTATATTTTCCTGGAAAATTTAACCTATTTTTATTACAAAACATTCTTTCTATATGGCATAAGTGCTCTATAGTCTTATATCCTAGATGTGACTCTTTTTAAAGCTCTTATATTGGTTGTTTTTTTAAGCCATTCTAACGATCTTTATTTTTTAAAGGAATTATTTATTCCATTGACATTTAACTCATGTTATCACTGATATATTGAGGTTTAACTAACTTACTATCTTACTAAGAACTTTCTAAAAAAATTTTTGTCAGAATCAAGTGTACTCACCAGAGAGAGACAGAGAGAGAAATCAAGAAAGCCCCCCCCCTCCCGTGGGGAAATAATCACACTACAACTCCTCCTCCATTTCTCTCTCCTTTAGGAATTTCAGGCACACAAGCACAAGTACCCTACGTGTTTCTCAAGGTGTTGGCCCCAAGACTTGAACCACACAGTTGGACATGGGATCCAACCACCTTAATTAACATACCACAGGCTGGCCTACTGTATACTTTTTTATTCATTTTTTTATTCATTCATTAAATTGCTATACATCATTTAGATTGTGAAGAGACTACCCAGCATGATACACCTCAGTCCAGCCCAGTTGAGACTATTAGACACATCCTCGTCTTTCTTTGCTTTTTTGTCTTCATTATGATCAGTTGAAAAAAATTTTTTTCTCCATATTCTCATCTATTAGCATGGAAGTAATATTCATATTAATTGGTATGTAAGTAGTTATTCTAGAGATTACAGTATGCATCTTTGATATATCTAAGCCTAATATTCTTCACTTTCAGGACAATGCAAAGTCCTTAGAACACTTGGGCATCTCCAACTGATATGCCATCATTTGTGTGTTATTTATATCATTGTGGGAAAAACATTTAATATGTGGCCCATCCTCTTAACAAATTTTGAACTGCACAATACATTGTTGTTAGTAGGTACCAGGCAGAACAGCAGATCTACAAAGTCCACTCATCTTGCTGAACAAACTTCATGTTCATTGATTAGTAACTCCCCACTTCTCCCTTCTCCCATGTTGAGTGTATTTAAATGTGTACGTTTATGTGGAATTTTAATCATATATAGATGGAGTCATTTTCTTTCCATTTAACTTTCCAAAAGTATTCTAAAGCATACTCTTTCATATTTCTTTTAGTGTGTATAATAAATCCTCTCAATTTTGCTTTTCTAAATATTTTCTTATTTTATCTTCATTTTTGCAGATCTCTCTCTCTCTCTCTCTCTCTCCTAGTTTTTTGCTATAGGGGTCATGGGCTCTCTGGAGAGAGACAGAGAGAGTTAGGGAGCAAAAAGTGAGAAATCACCTCAGACAGGGAACAGCCACACCACAATCCCTCCTCCTTCATCTCCTCTCAGGATTTTGGGTATGCACACACACAGGCCCAATGTGATTTTTGAGCCATCAGGTCCGAGATTCAAACCATGGTCAGCCATGTGGGAATCCAGCACCTTAACCACCACACCATCTACTCACCCTTATTGGAGATATTTTCAGTTGGAATAGTGTTCTTGGTTGGCACATTAATTTTCTCATCTTTTCAGCACTTTACAGCTTCCATTCCTCTATTGCTAGCTTCCACTGTTTCTATGTTTCACTGTTTGAGAAATCAACTATCAGTCGTATTTATGCTCTTTTGAAGGCAGTGGGGTTTTTTGTCTAGTTGCTTTCAAGATTTTATCTTTGATTTGATTTTCAGCAGTATTGCTATAAGGTATATAAGTGTATTTTTCCTTTTATCTATCCTGTTTGGGTTTCTAGAATTTCTTGACTCACAGTTTGATGTATTTCATAAATTTTGAAATTTTACGATTATCATATTTCAATCATATGCTGCTGAAGCAGCAGCACCTCCATCTTTGAACTTTACGATATACTTGCTTGCTCCTTTTGCCCAGAATAAATAGAGTGATTAATAGTCTTACTGTCTTTGCTAACTAGCCCGAAACATTTTTGTTTAGGTGTTCCTTAGCAATGTAACCACCAATCACCAGACCCCTGCCTGGAGCCATGGGGACCATTAAACAAAGGTCTGGAGAGTGCCCTTTGAAATTACTAACCTGTTTGATCCAGCTTCTGTAACTGCTTTCACAAAGGAGCCCAACTCCCTTTCCTCTCCACCCTCTCCTTATTTTCTATTGTAATCATCATACCAGCCCAGAAATGATTCTGATCTTTGCCTTTATAAGCACCCCTCACCTTTCACTTGAGGCTGGGGGTGGGGTGGGGGGTTGAAAGACATGAGTCCTTCCATATGCCACTGGCTTAATCAATAAAGACTCCAATAATTTGGCTATGTCTGGATGTCCTCTCATTTCTCAGTGATTAGACTATAACACTGAATGGGGATAAGCCAGAGAAACAATAGTCCTTTCAAAAAACTTTCAATAGTCCTTTAAAAAAAACTCAAGCAAGGACCAGCAGTTGGCATAATGGCTATGTTGCTGGATTCCCATGTAGTCAACCGTGGTTCAAGTCCTGGACCTGGTGGCTTAAACTCATGCTGGATGCGTGTGCGTGTGTGCCCAAGATCCCGAGAGGAGAATGAAAGAGAAGGGATTGCGGTGTGTCCATCTTCCTGGGGAGTAATTTCTCGCTTTCTGTCTCTGTCTCTCTCTGTCTTTCTGGTGAGCACACACACCCTGTAGCAAAAACCTCTCAAAAAACAAACAAAAAAAAAAAACAACTCAAGCAATTTGAAATGGAGATTATTTACAAAGGGTCTTTAACATTTACATAGAAAATGCATATTACAAAAAAATTCATGAATTTCAGAGCTTTTTTGTATCAAAATAAACTCATACTTTTATTTTTCCACAACCTTTTTGAAGTACCTTCATATAATGTATTTTGGAAAATGCTTAAAGTGTGCAATCACATTATTATTTTCTTCCTAAGGAAACAATTTAAAAGAAAGAAAAGAGTAAAAAGATATTCATTATGGTAATATATATCATTGAGTAAATAACAAGTATCTAAACCTTCAACACCAGGAAACTGACAAGGAAATTCTGGCATACTTGCTCCATTTAGGCATTACAATTACAAGAAGGGACCAGTACATAGGGCCAGGAAAAGTGAATATGCTTTCATATTTATGCCGGTGGTTCTCAATACTGAATGTATATCAGAATCATCCGTGACGTGTTTAATCACATTCTTTCCGAAGCTCAATCTGACTTTACTGAATCAGAATCCTTGTGTTGATTCTGAGAATCTGTATTTTTAAAGCTGCATTTTTTTATCTGCGAGAGTATGTACACTCAATACAGAGAGAAAGAGACACAGAGAGAAAGTAACAAAGGACCCCCACAAGGAATATCACACTGCAATGTCTTCTCCTCCATCTCTCCCCCTTTCAGGTTTTGAGCACACATACACACCCCGTTATGTTTCTCAAGCCACTGATCCAGGACTTGAATTGCACAGTTGACCATGTGGGACCCAACCACCTTAACCACCAGGTCATGGGCTGTCCCTGCACTGCTATTTCTGATGTACAGCACAGAGTGAGAAGTACTGATCAACACTGTGATTTATGCAATGTATAAACTAACTGTGATGAAAGATAAAATGGAAAGAAGATATGAAAAAGTAAATTCAGTTTGATTCTAAAGGATAATTGTTTATTGTTATCTATCTAATATTTTGTTTTATATGATAATAAATGTAATCTACAAAAATGAGAATAAGAATCTCTTTCCATACATTTTCTATAAAGAAATATGTCTTCTCTTAAATCTCAACTCTTACATTTTTGCATTATAAGTTTGAAGAAAGTCAATAATCCATTGCTTATGTTTAAAGAATTTTGTCCAGGCAAGTTCTGGCCTTCTGAATACCAGATGTCTTCATCCTAAATAGCAGCAGAAGGGCCATGGGTTGTTGCATTGCTGAGGTTCCGATTATCAGGTCCTGCTGTCTTGAAGATCTGGCCCATATGATTAGGGGGAAAGGCAGGAGATTATGACAGTATGACAGTATTATTGTGAGTCTAACTCTAAGATGTAGACTGTAGGTACACCTCCTGTGGGTCTCAGAAGAAGGTGGCACAAAGATGAATGAAATATTCTGACATCTACTTTTAGCAAGAGTTTTAAATGTTGATAATATTCCTGGTAATAGGGATAGTATCTTGGGGCACTTTTCTTTCTTTAAAAAAAATCATTTATTTTATTTTATTTGTTATTATTTTTTTTTTTAATTTGACCAGAGAGAGAAAGGGAAAGTGAGAAAGCAAGTCATGCACGGTTGGCCATGTGAGAGTCCAGTGCCATAATCACCATGCCAACTGCCAGCCCCAGGCCACTTTTCTATTGATGCTATATTTCCACTCACCACCTACTATTATGTTGTGTTCATTGCAGATGCTCCAAAACATGTCTTTGTTTTGGTGTGACTTGATGGTCAATCTCTGACTAAAAGTAAAAAGAACTAGGAAGTCAAGCCCCAACAAAATCCTCCACTAGTTTTTACTGCCAGATCCTTAGACTTTCTAGCTCCTGTTCTTTCTTATATTTTCCTTTAATTTTGAGAGTGACTCTTATCTCCATTCTACCCTCTTTTTGATTAGAGGGAAGGGGCTAAAAGTGTATGTCCCAGACTCCTTTGTAATTAGGGCTCAGTGTACAAATTAGTTCCACCAATTAGATGCATCCCAGGGAGATTTAGAAAGCCAATCATTCTACCCTGTTTGGGTTGTCTCTTCTGGCAAGCAAGAGACAGAGGTTTCTCTGACTTGGTGCCTTAGTGTCCCTTCTCCAGCTTCTGCATATTCAGCAATGGTGGTGGCCGTGAACTAGAGGGTGGCAGCAATAGCTCTTGATTCCAGGAGAGTGTCAATGATTGCCTCAAAGGAAGTAATGCCCCTTGTGTTGGTCTACATTGTTTCACAGGCATTCCTAAAGTTCAGCCTAGGATCTTACCTCTCAACTCTTAACAATTTTATTAGTATCTAATTTTCTATATGTAGTCCCTTTTTTTCCTGTAGCTTCCAGGTCCAGGATTTGAAATTCATGGTTAGCCATATGGGATCCAGTTCCCTTAACCACTAGACCATTGGGCTAGCACCTGTGTAGTTCCTTTCTAACTAAAATAACTCTAGAAGTTTTATTTTTCACCAACTCTGATTGATACAGTTCCAAAAAATCTCTTTTATACTTTCTGCTTGCCAAAGTCAATTGCTATTGCCTACAAGCAAAGAACCTTTTCTGTAAGTGCCTGAAGTGACATTTGCAGAAGCTAAGCTTCTAGATTGGAAAGAACTCAAGATTTGTATAGGATCAGGAAATCTAAGACTGTCCACTTATTAACATGTGACTCTGAGCATATTATTCATATTTCTAAGCTTATGTTTCTTCATCTGTAAAGCAAAGACAATAACATGTATCTCACAAAATGATTCTAAGGATTGATAAATACATTAAAAAGTAAAAATGTCTTCATTACCTCACAGGCCTTCCATAAATCTTGGTAGTGCCTACACTGGTTTAGTGAACACAATTACCAATTATCTAGAAATTTTAAGACTTTTTTAATTTAAAAAAATTATGAAGAAAAAGGCGGGGTTTTAAGCCTATCAGTGGTCTTGAAGGTCTGTATACATTAAAAACTTGATTAACTATCCTTTTGTTTCCTTCCTGTTGGTAGCAGAGTGGAAAGCTGAGCAGTGCCTGGACCATTGATGATGTTCCTGAGTCATTGCACTAACTAACCTTGGTGTTCCATCATTTAACCTACATTTTCTTGTTTTTCTGTTACTGAGCTGAAGCTAACTATTAACTCTGGAAAGAGACAACGAGATGTTGGTATATTGAGGAAACTTTTTGGGATCAGTATCTGTAAGAAAGTGAATTCAATAGGATCAGGCAGAAGAAGGAATAGAAATGTAGTGTGCTTTCAAGTAAGTTCTCAGCCAACCCATGGGAAACTCTGGGTCAAGGACAGACCATCAGAGCTGTCCCAAATAGGGGGCCAGGCCTCCTATTTTATGACTACTTTATGACTCTTGCATTGACCAAGCTTTGGATATGAACTACTCTCAAGGAAAGCAGATGGCCTTGAGCCAAAGAGCACTTCTCAGCTAAGAACAATTTTTTAGAAGGAACTTAGTAGACAACATCGCTGGCAACTGGAGGGAGGAATGACTGAATTGGTTCTGGAGCTGGGACAGCCTTTCAGAGAATCTACCACGTCTACTGAACCTCCACTTCAAGCTGCAGTATAAGTGAATGAACTCTCATAACAGAGGTACATAATTGTTAGATCCACTTACTGTAACCAAACTCTAAACATGTTGAGCCAAGAAATGGCATTGTAATTATGGTTTTTAGGATCTTAGAGCTGAGACATTTCTCAGAGATTTTGGAACTCATCCTCTTCATTTTCACAAATGAGGGAACTGAGCCTCAGAGTGTGATGAATTCATTCTCCCCAAGGTCACATTCTGTGGCTCTGAATGAGCCAGATCCAGAAGATTGCTCTCTTGACTCATTATTCATTACATGACTCCAGCCCTGCATTTATTTGGCAGACATGTCTGGCTAGCAGGATATTATGCAAAAGTCATAAAATCTATATGACTTATGATGTTTAAGTCATGCTGAAAGAGTACCCTCAAGAGTCTTACTTAGTTGTCAAGCTTTTTGCATATACATTTCCATTAACATAATTGATTAATCCATAAATGCCTCTATAAAATTAAACCTAGTCTTTTGTTATCCAAGTACATTTAAACTCCTGACAACAAAAAGACCAGAAATGTATGCAACCCAACACTTGTTCAACTCAAAGGAAGATAACTGGTTTTAATGCAGGTCATCTGTCATAACCCAGGGTGGCAATACACCCTCAGCTGATGCCCAGTGAGTCACATCTTTGTACAATCCCTTCCTTTGACTTTTTTAGAATATGCCAAAGGTGATGGGATACTACAACCTTGATTATGGCAAAGATGTGCAAGGTAACTCTTGTAGTTACCTCGTGTTTTATAAAACTCTGTAACTGGAAAGAAGAAGCCCTCTTTCTGACCTTGAAAAACTGTCTGCCATGTTTATCTCGTGAATAGCTTTTCTGTATGTCTCCACAGCAGATAATTGTGCTCAGCCTCCAGGACCTGAGAATGAATTCCAGCCCAAGGTCAATAAAATGCTGGGGCACTTGGTTGAATTCTGTCAACAACTTAAAGGAGCTTGAAAGTAAATTCCTCCCCACCTGAGACTGCAGATAAGAATGCAGCCCAGATGATGCCTTAGGTGTAGCCTTGTTAGATAACAGAGTCCCTGGGCTCCCACTTAAACAAGAGCCATGTCCAGACTCCTGGCTGTCAGAAATGAGATAATAAATACATAATTTCAGCTGCTTTGTTAGTGGTAATTTATTATATATAACAATAGAAAACTACTATACCCAGTATTCATCCCAAGATAGCTTAGTTAAAACCAGATATCCCTCTAACTCATCTAATACCTCGGGTTTTATAACGGGCCTCCTAGGTTTATAGTAGTTCTATCATTGATAAGCTCTGTAAAATTGGACAAGTTTCTTAACGTTTTTGTGCCTCAATTTTTTTCAGTAAAATAGGGATAATAATAATGCTCACTTCCTAGTGTTCTGAGGACTGAATGAGTTCATCTATGGAAAAGTACTTTTCAAGAGCATGATACATAGGAAGGCTTCAGCAAATGTTGGCTGTTAGTACTAGTCTTGATATTATTACTACAGGTATTTGTAGCTAACCCTGTTCTCCGCAATTATGTGTTCTCTAATTTTTCTATTGTAACAGAAGTTTTAGCAGAAGATAAAACTGCCCATTTAAAGACCACATTTCCCAATATCCCTGACATGCAGTTTTGACCACATGACTGAGTTCTGGCCAATAGGAAGTTTGTGTGCAACCTTCAGGTTATAACAACTGCTGACTCTTTGAAACAGCCATGGAGATAATCTGATGACAAAGCAAAGTTGAGTTTATCACTAACACAATAAAAGAGACCATTACCTTAACAAAATCTTTGTAGCATCAAGTAGTAAAAGCAAAGGTAACAAATGTATGAGATTTCAAAGTCTGCTTTTAGGTTGGTTTTTCAGTCAGGAGAGAAAGAATTAATTAGGATTGGTCAAAGTTGGTGAAACAACAGTTTGGGTTGGTGGACACCCCGAGAGAGTAAAGCCCTCATGAAAACCAAACAACCTTCGAATCTTTCAATGAGTCCCACTGAGTATCCTATTGCCCTGAGAAGAGGCATTTACTCTAATGAGGACTGTATGAACAGTCTATTCTTCTGATAAATGGATTTAGGAGCATTTTCTAAACCAACTGTAAAGTTATTTGCAACTCCATCTTCCTTAGCCAAAGTTTTTGGGAGTAGTAAAGTCATATAAATACATACAACCTATAATAACATTATATGAAGGTAGGAAGCATGCTGTGCTCTCTCTTGTAAAAGGCAGGAGTGGATCTTTCCTCTATTCCTCTCACTTTCCTTGCCTGGAATTCATACAGTGGAACTGGAGCAGTCATGTTGAATCATATGAAGAAATCTGCATGTAGGGGATGGCACAGTCACAAAATAGAAGGACTAAGACCCAAAAATGTGAAGCTACTACACCAGCCCTGGGCTGAAAGTCCTACTGGGTTTTGTTTGAAAGAGAAATATAGTTTCACCCAATTTAAGAACACTAAGATAGAATTTTCTAAAACATGGTTTTCATCATTTACTTAACAGAGGGATTAACAACCAGAATGAGCCCTGGGTCTATTCCACCTCAGTCCTTAACACGTCCATTTTATGGGTTCCCTTTATACATGAGTAGAACCTAAGTTCTGGTATTACCATTCTATTTCTAAGAATAACTGGAATATTCAGGGAAACGTGGGCCTCATTTACTGGCACAATGAAATTTTCAAGAAACTGATAAAGGGTAATTCATCTGTAGATTTTTCAAATGAAGCAGGAAAAAAATAATAGTAACAAGGCAAAATATACCTCTAGAAGAAGCTGTATAGACATTTAAAAAGAGAGATGACTCAACCTGGTAGCATAGTCAATAGCAAATAGAACTGCAGTGTTGGAAGCCACATGGCGGATGATGAGTTTGGATCCCTGGATCGGCCTGAAAACATGCTGTGTACACATCTGTGTACCCCAGACCATGCTGGAGGGCTGGGGGAAGGGGATATTGGCATGATGAGACCTTGTTAAGGGTATTCCTCTTTTTCTGTGTCTCTTATCCATGTTCTCTATCATGAATAAAATAATCTTCTATAAAATAATCTCTTACTATTAAAAAAAAGGAGAGTTCATAGCATTTCTTCCAGAAGAGCAAAAGAAAGTATGATATTAAAGAAGTAAAATACTGAGATTGTTGTTTGTTGAGCTTTTCATTTTCAGACCATATGTCACAAAGTTCTCTTCGTCATTGGGTTTTGTTGCTCCTTCAACATGGAAGTATAAATCTGTAAATAAGCAATTGGTATTGGTTGGTATTAGTTCCGTGGTTTTCTAGTTCCTGCCAACAGTTCTGAGAAGTCATTGATCATGTAACTTGAGGCAATTCTTTAAGATTTTGTTATAAAATTTACTGTTAGCTATGGATGCCAAAGGGTAACCTTTTACCTTATAGTTTGAAGCAGAGTAGTGAGAACTTGGGTTTCTGGGTTATTAAGTTTAACTACCAGTAATTTGCTGAGGAGTCAGGCTCGCCTTGTTCTAGTTTAGTAGGGGTTGGTTTTCCACTGGTCTCTACCTCACAGCAAAGAGCCACCTTGCAAGACTGCTAATGAGAATATCACAGGGCACAATCCATCCTCATGTGAGGCAACTCTTTATCCAGAGTTTCTTCCTATAGACTTAGTCTCCCAGCTGGAGTGGCTGAGTTAGAATGTGGTCCACTGCTGTTCTGGCAGTGCACAGTTAGGATGAGAAAGATTTGGAATAGAAATGTATCCTGGACAAAGACAACAGTATGTCCTCTAGGGGTGGGGCTATCGCAGGCTGTCCTCTCATGGTGTCATCTAGTCTGCAGCCCCACAGTCCTTTGAACTGCAACCCTCATATTCATCATGACAATTGGAAGGGCCTCAGGCCACTAGAGCTCATTTGTTGTTGTTGTTGTTGTTACAGTTGGCTTCATCTACTAACAGAGATGTGAGACAGAGCAGGCTGTCTACATTCTTGTTTGTGACCCTATTTCATGAATGTTAATACCATTGTTCTACAACAATGCCAAAAGAAAAGCAGTCAGTCCACATTCTTAAGGGTTGTTTCCTAGTTATTTTTAAAAATCCCACCCTAATTAATAAACTCCCCAATGTATAAATGTCTTTGTCCCTTTAATTCTAGATTTTTTAAATTAGCAATACCTTAAGAAATGTAATTTTTAAAACTGTGATATCTGATGAAATTTTGCATTCTTTTGTAGTCTTAGAATTATCCAATTCTTAGAAGATAGTACTATACTCAATGAAATGTGGGGTATTTTATGTGGCTTTAACTAACTTGTGATCACAATGTATGGTGTTCTTATAGTCCCCTTGTGAGAAAAAATGCTTTCAAACACATGCGTTTACCAGACACATCATAATCAATTTGCCAAAACAAAGAAACGAAGAAACAAAAAGATCTTGAAAACAGCCAAAGAAAAATGACACATTACTTATATGACTATTTTTCTTCTCAGTTTCTTTAAAATATATTTAGTGGTTAAAAGCAAATTGATTAGTATTTACAGGTGGAATTTTCAATGTATATATGAAATACATATAACAACTACAATATTAAGAGGAGATGGGTATAGGGACCTACAGGATGGAAGATTTCCATATTCCACTAGAAATGGTAAAATATTGACTGTTAAGTATAGTGTGAAAGTTAAGCATGCAATTGTAATTTCTAGAGCCACCACTAAAGAAAATAAAAAACACAAAGATGTTATTTGATCTGCTCAGGTTGCCACAACAAAATACCATAGATAGGAGGCTTAAACAGTAGAAATTTATTTCTCACTGTTCTGGAAATTGGAAGTCCAAGATCAAGGGCCTAGCAGGGTCAATTTCTAGTAGAGCTGCAGATGACCATCTTCTCCCTGTGTCTTCATGTGGTCTTTTCTTGGTAGATGAGGGTAGAGATAGAGAGGAAACGAGTACTAATTCCATCATGAGGGCTCTACTACCATGCCCTTACCTAACTCTACCTCCCTCCCAAAGCCCTCATCTACAAATATCATCATATTAGGAGTTAGGGCTTCAAAATATAAGTTTGAGGGACACAATTCTGACCATGGGAGATATAGTAAAAAATTCCATAGGTAAGCCCACCATTGGTAGCAAACTGAACTTGAGTGTTGGAAGCCATATGGCCAACCATGGGTCAGATCCCTGAATCATCTTAAAAACATGCTAGGTACAAGGGCATGGGTCCCAGATCTGGAGGGTCAGAGAAAGAAGATCATGCTGTGGGGGCCAGCAGGTGGCGCAGTGGTTAAGGTGTTTGCCTCCCACATGGCCGCTACTGCTTAAGTCCCAGAGCTGTTGACTTGCTTTCTCATTATCCCTTTCTCTCTCTCTCTCTCTCTCTCTCGCTCTCGCTCTCGCTCTCGCTCTCGCTCTCGCTCTTGCTCTCGCTCTCTCTGGTCAAATTAAAATAATAACAATAATTACAAATAAAATAAATAATTCTTAAAAAAAGATCAGGGTGTGATGAAACCCTGTTGATGGTGCATTTCTTTCTCTCTTTCTCTCTTTCTCTCTCTCTCTTTCCTGCATGCATGCATGCATGCTATCATGATTAAAACAAATTAAAATAAAAACTCTGTGGAAAAGTCAAAATGAAATATTGAAAAATATTCACATAATTACAAAGAATGGAAATGGAAAACGGAAAATAAAAACAAAAGAAATAAATAGAAAGCAAATGATAAAATAGTAGAATTAAATTCAAATGTGTCAGTAATTACACTAACTGATGACATGATCCTCATTTTAGAGACAAGGAAGTACAGACTCAGAGCAGTGCTGGAACTTGGCAAAGACACACAGAACCAAAGGGCAGAGACAAAGTTGCAGCTCAGTTCTACCCAGGCCTCAAACCCACACTCTTCTAACACTCTAAGCTTCTACATGTTTTGTCACCCACTCCAAGTATAGTTGCTCTCCACTTAGATGGGGTTACATCCTGATAAACTCAGGAAAAGTTGAAAATATCACAAGTCAAAATTGCATCTCATACACGTAACCTACAGAACAGCATAGCTTAGCCGGCCTACCTTCCATGTGCTCGGAACACTTACATTAGCTTACATTTGGGCAAAATCATCTAATGCAGAGCCTATGTTTTTTTCTTCTTCTTCCTTTTATTATTATCATTACTTATACATTCAATAACTGCATATCATTTCAATTTTAAAGAGACTTTCCCCACCATGATATTCACCTCAGTTCAGCCCAGTTGAGAATACTATACACATCCTCATCAACAGACAATAAATCATGTCTGTGTCCCACAAATGTCTTACCTCTCCATTCTTTTCCTCAATTTTCCTTTCCTTTGCTTTTCCCCTCCCACATTTTTCTTTCACTTTGTCTCTAGTGTCCATGACAATTTTTAATGCTTTTATGTTCTCCAGACTTTCAGTCTCTGCCATAGAGTTCAGACAGTTGGTATATGTTAAGTGGAGACAGCCTGACTTGCTTCACTCGGCAACAGATCTTCCATATTTGTCTACTTTCTATCAAATTCCAGGACCTTGACTTTTTATAGCTGAATAGTATTCATTGCATATATGTGCCACATTTTTTTGATCCATTCATCTGTTTGTGGACATTTGGGTTGGTTCCATATCTTAGCAAAGCCTATTTTATAATAAAGTATAATTTATTAAATATACCACTGAAAGTGAAATATAGTTGTATGCAAATACAGTTTCTACTAAATATGTGTCACATTGGCTCCATTGCAAAGTCAAAAAATTATAAGTCAAACCATCATAAGTAAGTCAGGAACCATCAGTAGTCAGGAGTCCCAGGACAGTCCATGGGCAGTGCTAGTATCCTCAGTCAGAAGTCAAAAGTCAGAGACCTAACAGGTGCGCATGTTTCAAATACCAAAACCTCGGGGATTTTGCAGCCCAGCTCACCTCCTGACTCTTAACTGGAAAGGGAAACAGCAATATCAGTACCTCTAGAAGCCAGCTTTTCAGCCCAGAGAGTACACTCTAGGTAAAGCTGTCCCTGAGAGTATCAGCCCAGAGCCAAAATGCCTCCAGACCAGCGGTCAAGATAATCCTAACGCGTATTTCCAAAATATATCCAAGCAATTTCAACAGAGTTCACAAACCCAGTCTTTTCCAAGTTATCAAGTCCCCTTTCTAGCACCTTTATCCCACCCACCCCAGGCAATTCCAGATATTGCTTTGAGCTGTTTATCCCTTCACTGGCAAGAGAAAAGATCCCAAGTTGCCCAAAAAGGGCTTCTTCAAAGTGCTGTGCTGTGCTTTGCCCCAAGAAGCAAGTTGCCATGAGAAGGTGCTGCCCTTTAAATGACTTCCTTTCAGCACCTCCCTTGGCATAGTCCAACCAGAACTGGCCATCCTGGTCAGACTCCAGGAAACTAGAGCAATAACCTTCCCAGCTCCTGCTTCCCTAAATTTTCAAAGAATAGCTTCTTGCCAATCCAGCTCAGTCATTACAATGAAACCACAGGATTCCTTTATGGTAATAGTTACAATACAGCTACCATCTGTCAAGCATCTAATTGCCAGGCAAGGTAGCTTTTATTATCATTTATGGTAATACTAATAAAGGGTAACATTTTGGAAGTACTTATTTCACTCCAGGCCCTGTGCTAAGTACTTTTCTTGCATTACTTCATTCACTCCTCATATATACCTGAGGCAGGTAATATTATTCCCATTTTCCTAATGAAGGATTTGAGGCTCAAAGAGGTTAATCAATACAGCCAGGAAGGAGAGAAGCCAAGACTGGAAATTAGTTCTGTCTCACTCCAAAGATCATGCTTATTCTGGTAGCAAAATCACTCTTAGGCCATAAATTTTAAAAACAGCAGTAAGATGTTGTCAACGGTATCCTCACATGGCAGAAGGTACAGAATTGAGTTCACTTTAGAGCAGCATTAATCCATTCATGAGGGAAGATCCCTTGTGACCTAAATACTTCGACTCCCATTAGGCCCCACCTCCTAACACAGCTGCAATGGGGATTAGGTTTTGGAAGAGACAAAAAGATTAAACTATAGGAGTCCTGCAACTGCTAAGGATGACATTCTGACTCTGCCACTCACTAGCTGTGGGACTGTGGTCATGTCATTTGACCTCTCAGAGCCACAGATTCTGCATGTGTTAAATGGGATTAATCATATCTGACCCTTAAGGATTGCCGTGAAAATTCAAAAAGATTATGCACCTAAAACACTTGGCACATAGTAGGAAACCAATAAATGGGGAACTCATATTAACAAGGAACCATTCATTATGCATTCACATTTCCTCTTCAGTTTATAGTACATTGAATTTTACAGATCGTCCCATTGGGTAACATGTTGTAAATTGTGGCATTTCCCCTGCTGATTTATGGCTTGATAATTTCACAGATCAGCCCCAGCTCTCTCATAGGTGCATGCTGTGTTTATTTTAGGCCTCACAGTGGGGCTAGTTCCTTCAGGGGCACAGCCAAGATGGAAATAAAGAGTAGAAAAGGAGGTGCTGTGCCAAGGTCAGACTCGGGAAGGGTTGCAGCAATCCAGGACCTGCAAACAAAATGAAACCAGAATAGGAACAGGCTGAAAGGACAGACCAAGAGCATGTCCCCAAACACCAAGTCTGGGCAGGAGTAATTGTAAGAACAGGAGTCTGAGAGCCCCAAAGGATAGAAGTAGAAATAAGGGTGAGGGAAAGGCTGAGGAAGAAAAGACTAAAATTAGGTAAGCTCTGATGAAAATAGAAGGGAAGGAAAGAATGTCGTAGAGTAAGATTTAATAAGGTTTGAGGAATTGAATATGAGCACCAATAGGGAAACTGACTAGTCCAAAAACTGACCCCAAAGTCACAAAATCTTACTTAGGTCAGGCCACCATCCTATCTCTCACTTTATTTTTTGTTTTTCTAACAGTGTTATAAGATATAATTCAGATACCATACAATCCACCTATTGTGTACCACTCAATGTTTCTGGCTATAGTCACAGAGTTGTGCAATCAGGGCCACCATTTAAGAACATTTTTTCATCTCCCCCAAAAGAAACGCCATACCCTTGAGCTGCCACATACTCTTCACCCAACCTCCATCCTCCCCAACCACAGAAAACCTCTAATGTACGTTCTGACTCTATGGATGACTTGCCTATTCTGGGCATTTTATATAGACAGACTCACAATATGTGGTCTTTTGTGACTGCCTTTTTTCATTTAGCTTAATGTTTTTAAGGTTTAAGATACACCATACATCATTTTGTCTTATTGAAGAATAACATTTCCCTGTATGGACACACCATACAGGTGATAGACAACATCATCTCTTGCCTAAACTACTGGCTCACATCCTAGTTTGTCTCCTTGCATCCAGATGTCCTACGTAGAACATGACTATGCCACTTCCAGTCCATCAAGGACTCCTCATTGGTTTTGGTGTTAATCAAAACACAAAGCCTAGCAAGGAAGGTCCATTGTAATTGGACTTTTGATTTCCTCCTCAATCTTATATCAACTGGGTTTTCATCCTACTGAAATTCTGATAGTTCTTCTAAGGCACCATGTTCTCACATGCTTCCAAAACTTTGCATGGCCATGCCCATTCTTTGTAAAAAGACTCATCTTTATCTGTTTTGCATAATAATGTATCCCAAGCACCTAGAAGATATCTGGCATAAAGTAGTTGCTCAATGAATATTTGTTCCTGTAAATATTTTACCTTGAGTATGTGGATGGCATCTATGATAGCCCCAAATGATTCCTGCTACCTGCTCTTCAGACCCTTGTATGATCCCTTCCCCCTTACATATGGGCTGGATTTAGCGACTCACTTCTAACTAACTGAATATGACAGGAATGATGGATGTCACTTCCAAGATTAGGTTATCAGTGCAATAGTTCCATCTTAGAGTCCCTCTCAGACACTTTCCCTCTCTCTTAGATCACTTATGTTGGAATAAGCAAACTACTATCTTATGGCCAGCCCTGTAAAGAGACCTACATAGTCCACCAATGTGTAGGGCGTGAAGCCTGCCAGCCATCATCAGTGAACTTGCAGGTTAATCCTTCTACTTTGGTTGAGTCTTGAGATGAGACTGAAGGCCTGACTGACAGCTTGCATGCACTCCTATCAGAGACCTTGAGGCAGAAACATCCAGCTAACTCTCTCTGGACTCCTGACTCACAGAAACTGGAAGAAAATGTCTGTTGTTTTCAGTTAAGCAAAGATAAATAATGAACACAGATTTTGGTGTTGAGAATCAGATGTTCATGGAACAAAAACTGAGAATGTGGATATGGTATTAGAATCAGGCCATGATGGGCTTAGAGCAGAATGTTAATGAAAGCTTAATGTACCTTCAACACCACTATTCCTAGAATTTGGGACTTTGAGGATGCTAAGATGAGGACTTGCAGGAAATTAAATAAAATCTTATTGGGAAATGAATGAAAGGAGATACATGTTACAGAGTACCAGAAATTTAGTAACCCTTTCACCTGCAGTTACATGGAAAGTAGAGGTATGCCTAATGAACTGGATAATCTGGCTAAGAATATTTCCAAGCAAAGCCTTGAAGATGCTAGCATATTTCTCCTTGTTCCTATAGTCAAGGGATGCCTAACACTTGAGATTACACACTCCCAGCGACAGCTGTACTGCAGCCCCATGAGACAGCTTGATCCAGAGATACCACTTTCCTGACCCACAGAAGCTGGGAGGTGAGAAGCATTGTTGACTCAGCCAGGTGGTACAGTAGGTAGCAAACTGCTCTGCAGTGCAGGAAGCCAACCACAAGTTCAGATCCCCAGGATGGCCTAAAACCATGCCAGGCAGCTGAGAGTGCCCAAGATGCTACCGAGATGGAGAGCTGGGAAAACGGCATCTGAGAAGAACCTCACAACAACATGTGAAAAAGGGATCAGGAAGGATGGGGAGCCTGTGAACCTTCTTTTCTCTGGAAACTCCCTAAGAGCTGATCTTGCCAACTGATCCTAGCAGACCACCCAAAGTCGCATGCACTGGCTCACCCCAGCCCAGCCCGGACAGGTCCTGTTCGACCTCTCTCACTTGTGCCCACACAGTCCTCATCAACATGCCAAGTGCTCAGCTGACCAAGAGCCTCAGAAGTAGCCCATGCACTCCAAGACCAGGCAGCCTGCATTTCTCCAAAATTGACAAAACCAACTTAAGAGCAACCAAATGTTTCAAATACCCCTAAAGATGCCTTCAGGGCTTTCAGACATAGCTGAGTACAGTCACAGAGTGTGACACAAGGTGGCCACAGAAACACTGGTCTCAGCAAGGCTAAGACTACGCATACCTGGTCACCCTTCTTCATTCTCTCCCCTCCTAGTCTCAGTCCTCAGAGCCGACAGCACTCACTCCAGTCTGGGATGCCCACGCACGTGACACCCCTTTGAGGGACAGCTGCTGTGCCGCCCTTGGCTTTTCCTGAGCCTGTGAGAGACCAGGTTCTCCCATCTGAACCTCACAGCCGTCTGTGCTGACAGCAGGGGACAAAGCAGGCCCAGGTGTGTGAGACCGGCAGGAATACTTAGGGAGGGGCTGGTGGGCAACAGGGGAGGTTCACCGGGGGCAGAGAGCATGAGTGAAAGGAAGCAGAAGAGTGATTCTACTTATACCTCATCCAGTCTGGATTTTTGCAGAGCAAGATTTGGTATCCAGCTGGATTGAAATCCCATCCATGTGATTTCACCTTTCTGAGTTTCTTACCTAGGCAGTAAGGCTGAGGCTTTCCCCCTTGCGGGGCTGTTACTGGGACTGAATTAGATATTATACAGAAAGTGCCTGACATGGCAGCAGGTACAAGCAACCAGTCAGAGCAGGGTTGCTATTTTTGGCTATTGTCTGTTCTTAGTGAGTGCATGCTGGTGGAGAAAATTATAATAATCATTCATTTGGGGGCAGTATTTTATAATTTCCAGCCTATGCCACATACATTTCCTCACTTCACTCTCTATCAGCCCTCTGAAGGAGATTTTATTGCTATTATTGTTGCCACTTGTGAAGGAGAAAGCTGAGCTGAAAGAGGAGTGGAAACATGGGAGGGGTGGAATAAAGAACAGGAAACAGGTTTGTGATGGGCTCATGATACTCAAAAGTGGGCCAGGGAAAGCAAGTCACACCCCTAAGGAACCCAGGAGGCTGTCCCAATGTATATGTATTTCCAACCCCAAGAAAAACAATAACAAAACACATCCAACACCAACAGAATGGACGATGGAATTAGACACTGTGAACTCTCACGCCACTTATGCCCATTACACACGAATTTCTCAGATCTGGCTTTTCTCATCTGCAAAATGGAACTAACACAAATATCTACTAGATGGTGGTGCTCTGAACCCAGGTAGGGCATGGGAGGTTAAAGGGCCTTCTGGTCATACAACAATACCTGTTTCTATTATTAAAAAGACTTTCTCAAGTGTGCTTCTCCAGCCATTGTTATCATTTTTGCAAATGCTCAAATTGCAGATTTTGCTTTCTCTATGCCTTCCAGAGTATTCCATACTTCTAAGAGATGTTATTATCTATTTATGTACTAGCTTTATTATATATTGACATCTGAGCCCCCCAATCCCATTAGGCCAGAAATTCCAGGAGGGTAGGACTGTACATTATCCAGGGAAAGTCCAGGGACAAGGATACAGCAGGTATTCAGTGAGTGCTCACACATAAAAGTGAATATGCCTCTAGTTTTTGCAATTTAACATCAGTCCAGACAGACAAGAGGAACTTCAAGAGAAATCTGAAAGAAGATACACATTCTTCTCTTTCTTGGTCCCTTCAGCTCTTCTCCAGTTAACTGGATCATCTGGATTTAGAACAAGAATAATGCAAAACAAACTTTGAAACTACTGTTTAAAAGGATGCCCTGCATTTTTAGAGACCAATGAGGAAAATACATCACAGCAATTTAGGACTAAGAGCAGCTGGTGTAGTTTCAACATGTGGAAATAACCAGAGGCCAGGGATTGGAAAGCTACCAGGGGATCCAAACCACAGGTCCAGAGGGTAGAGCTCAGATGCTGAAATTGGCCACAGGGCTTTGCCTGCTGCAGATCTGTCATCACAAGCCAGCTTGGCATGACCACCAGGTGCTGAGCTAGCCAGCCAGAGGTCAGAGCCACTTCAACTAGGGTGGAAATAATTCTGGGTAGTAGACTCTAGCCAAAAATGTTGGCCAACCATTTTATCTAGCCAAAGTAATTATCCTGTAAGTATGCTTAAAAAACTCTTGGAGGCAAAAATTTACTTTTTAATAAATGGTACTGAGACAACTGAATAGCCATTGGAAAAAGATAAAATTAGGTCCATACTTCATACCATACACAAAAATATATTCTAAATGGATCAGAGATCTCAATGTAAAAAATGAAACCACAGGAGTATTTAAAGATAGGTGAACTTCTTTATAACCTAGACACAGATAAAGGTTTTCTAATTATGACGCAACAGAAAAAATGAAATGCAATAAAAGACTGATCATGGAATTTTTAATAAAAGCCCTGTATGAGGGACCAGCAGATGGTATAATGGTTACTTCACTAGACTCCCACATAGTCAACCGTGGTTTGAGTCCCGGACCTGGGGACTTGCAACTCACACTGGGCATGTGTGTGTGCATGTGCCCAAAATCCTGAGATTAGCAGAGAAGGGATTGTGGTATGGCCATGCCCCTGGGGTGTGATTTCTCACTTTTGCCTCTCTGTCACTCTTTGTCTTTCTGGCAAGTGCATGTGCCCTATGGCAAAAATCTCTCTCTAAAAATAAAATTAAAAATTAAATTAAAAAGTCCCATATGACAAAAATACCATAAATAAAGTCAAATGTAACTAAAATAAAAGGAGATAATATTTGCAAACTTTATCACAGGTCCAGAACTAATTTACCTATTATATCATCTTAAAAATGAAAAGAGAAAAATGCCAAAAGCTTGATTTAAAAATGGACAAATTTAAATAGACAATTCACATAGAAAGATACAAAATGATCTTTAAACATATAAAAAGGTGTGCATCCTCACTCATGATTGGAAAAATGTAAATTAAAACTACAATGAGCTTCTGTGTCCCACCTAAATTGCCAAAATTTTTTAAAATGACTACACATGGGAACCAGCAGTTAGCGTAATGGCTATGTTGCTGGACTCCCACGTAGTCGACTGCAGTTCGGGTCCCGGACCCGGTGGCTTAAAACTCACGCCGGGCGTGTGTGCGTGCGTGCCCAAGATCCCGAGAGGAGAATGGAGGAGAAGGGATTGCGGCGTGACCATCACCCCTGGGGGGTGATTTCTCGCTTTCTGTCTCTATGTCTCTCTCTGTCTGTCTGGCGAGCGCACGTGCCCTATAGCAAAAAACCTCTCCAAAAAAAAAAAAAGAAAATGACTACACATGCTTTTGGCAAGGCTGTGGGGAAGCTGATGCTACTGATGGGAGTAAATACCAGCACAACTCTGCTGGAGGGGATTTATGCAACACCTGATAAAAGTACACATGCTTTTACTTTTTGACCCAGAAATTCCAGGTCTAGGAATTGATCCTGAAATTATGCCAATTCTACAAAAATAGCTATACACAAGGTTACTCATTGCAGCACTGTCTCTAATTGCTAAATGTTGGAAATAATCTAACTATGCATATGGGTTAAAACTTTAGTATGTGCACACAATGGAATGCTAAGCAGCTATTAAAAATTTTAAATTGAGTGATTGTCAGAACATATGAAGTAAAAAAGCAAAGAGGGGCCTCCAGTGATATGGTGGTTAAGATGGCTGGATCTCACTTGGCCAATGGCACAGTTCAGGCCCTGAACCTAGAGACTTGAAAGGCATGAAGATAACATGTGCATGTGTACCCAAAATCCTGAAAGGAGAAACAGAGGAGAAGGGATTGCAGCATGACTATTCCCTTTGGAATATTTTCTCTCTGTCCCTCTCTTTCTCTTTCTCTCTGTCTCTTTCTGGTGAGCACACATGCAAATTAAAAAGTAATAAAGATCAAAGTGGAAAAGATTATCTATAGTATGCCAGCTTTGTGTAAGAAAGAAAAGATGGGGACCAGTAGGTGGCATGGTGGTTAAGGTACTGGATACTCTCACATGGCTGACCGCAGTTTGAGTCCAAGAACTGGTGGCTTTCTCTCTCTCTCTCTCTCTCTCTCTCTGTCTCTCCCTCTCTGTCTCTCTCTCTCTCTGGTCAAATTAAAATAAATGAATGAATAAAAAATTAAATTAAAAAAAGAAAGAAAATATGATAGTTAATTTTAGGTATCAACCTGACTGGAATAAGGAATTCTCAGATACCAGGTAAAACATTATTTCTGGCTATGTCTATGTGGATAGGGAAACAAGGTGATAGAATTGTTTTCAAGGGATGAGTATTTGAACTAGAGGACCGAGTAAGGCAGATCTACCCAAAGTGAGTTCCATCCAGTCAGCTGAGGGCCCCAATAGAGCAAAAAGGCAGAGAAAAAGCAAATTCTCTCTGCTGGGGCTGAGACACCTTTCTATTCCTGACTTTCAACTTCAGAACTCCAGGTTAGGTTTTCAGGCCTTTAACTTTGCAACACTTCAGGATTTTTTTTTTTTTAATATTCAGTCACTGTACATCTTTACAGCATACAAAATGGATTTTTCCCAACCTGAATACGTTGTATATACCAGTCAATGTCAAAGATACTATATGCATATCACCTGATAATTTTCCATTTTTGTGTTCATTAAATGATTTTGATTTTTCTTTTTTTCCTTCCTTGATTCCAGCCCCCCAAACATTGTCCATCCTCTTCCCACAGTGTCTCAGTATCTACAGTTGCTCTCCATGCCTTTACACCTTCAATCGTTCAGTCTCTATTATAGGGTGCAGGCATTTGGTATATATTAAACAGGGACATACAATGATTTTTCTTTCATAGTCTGACTTGCTTCACTCAGCATTAAATCTTTCATATTCATCCACTTTTGATCAAATGCCAAGGTCTCAATGTTGTCATTGCTGAGTAGTATTCTACAGTGTATATGTGCCACACTTTTTCAATCCATTCATCTGTTCTGGGACTTTTGGGTTGATACCATTTTTTACCAATTGTGAAAAATGCTGCAATAAATATGGATGTGCAAGTGCTTTTCAATTGAGTATATTCCTGTCCATTGGGCAGAAATCTAGGAGTAGAATTACTAAATGGTATGGTAGTTCTATTTGGAGGTTTTTGAGGAATCTCTATAGTGTTATCCACAGTGGTTGCACTAATTTACATCCCCCATCAACAGTGTAGGAAAGTTCTCTTTTCACCAAAATCTTGACAGCAGTTATCAGTCCTTAGTTTTTTAATCTTAGCCATCCTGACTTTTGTTAAATGACATCTCATTGTGGTTTTGATTTGTATCTCCCTTATGATAAGTGATTTGAGCATTTTTACATAAACTTTTTGGCTGTTCCTATGTCTTCCTTGGAGAGTTATCTGTTCATCTCATTTTCTCATAATTTAACTGTATTCTTTTTTTTTTTTTTTTTTTTGGAGAGGTTTTTGCTTTTACTTTTTGACCCAGAAATTCCAGGTCTAGGAATTGATCCTGAAATTATGCCAATTCTACAAAAATAGCTATACACAAGGTTACTCATTGCAGCACTGTCTCTAATTGCTAAATGTTGGCAATAATCTAACTATGCATATGGGTTAAAACTTTAGTATGTGCACACAATGGAATGCTAAGCAGCTATTAAAAATTTTAAATTGAGTGATTGTCAGAACATATGAAGTAAAAAAGCAAAGAGGGGCCTCCAGTGATATGGTGGTTAAGATGGCTGGATCTCACTTGGCCAATGGCACAGTTCAGGCCCTGAACCTAGAGACTTGAAAGGCATGAAGATAACATGTGCATGTGTACCCAAAATCCTGAAAGGAGAAACAGAGGAGAAGGGATTGCAGCATGACTATTCCCTTTGGAATATTTTCTCTCTGTCCCTCTCTTTCTCTTTCTCTCTGTCTCTTTCTGGTGAGCACACATGCAAATTAAAAAGTAATAAAGATCAAAGTGGAAAAGATTATCTATAGTATGCCAGCTTTGTGTAAGAAAGAAAAGATGGGGACCAGTAGGTGGCATGGTGGTTAAGGTACTGGATACTCTCACATGGCTGACCGCAGTTTGAGTCCAAGAACTGGTGGCTTTCTCTCTCTCTCTCTCTCTCTCTCTCTGTCTCTCCCTCTCTGTCTCTCTCTCTCTCTGGTCAAATTAAAATAAATGAATGAATAAAAAATTAAATTAAAAAAAGAAAGAAAATATGATAGTTAATTTTAGGTATCAACCTGACTGGAATAAGGAATTCTCAGATACCAGGTAAAACATTATTTCTGGCTATGTCTATGTGGATAGGGAAACAAGGTGATAGAATTGTTTTCAAGGGATGAGTATTTGAACTAGAGGACCGAGTAAGGCAGATCTACCCAAAGTGAGTTCCATCCAGTCAGCTGAGGGCCCCAATAGAGCAAAAAGGCAGAGAAAAAGCAAATTCTCTCTGCTGGGGCTGAGACACCTTTCTATTCCTGACTTTCAACTTCAGAACTCCAGGTTAGGTTTTCAGGCCTTTAACTTTGCAACACTTCAGGATTTTTTTTTTTTTAATATTCAGTCACTGTACATCTTTACAGCATACAAAATGGATTTTTCCCAACCTGAATACCAGTCAATGTTGTATATACCAGTCAATGTCAAAGATACTATATGCATATCACCTGATAATTTTCCATTTTTGTGTTCATTAAATGATTTTGATTTTTCTTTTTTTCCTTCCTTGATTCCAGCCCCCCAAACATTGTCCATCCTCTTCCCACAGTGTCTCAGTATCTACAGTTGCTCTCCATGCCTTTACACCTTCAATCGTTCAGTCTCTATTATAGGGTGCAGGCATTTGGTATATATTAAACAGGGACATACAATGATTTTTCTTTCATAGTCTGACTTGCTTCACTCAGCATTAAATCTTTCATATTCATCCACTTTTGATCAAATGCCAAGGTCTCAATGTTGTCATTGCTGAGTAGTATTCTACAGTGTATATGTGCCACACTTTTTCAATCCATTCATCTGTTCTGGGACTTTTGGGTTGATACCATTTTTTACCAATTGTGAAAAATGCTGCAATAAATATGGATGTGCAAGTGCTTTTCAATTGAGTATATTCCTGTCCATTGGGCAGAAATCTAGGAGTAGAATTACTAAATGGTATGGTAGTTCTATTTGGAGGTTTTTGAGGAATCTCTATAGTGTTATCCACAGTGGTTGCACTAATTTACATCCCCCATCAACAGTGTAGGAAAGTTCTCTTTTCACCAAAATCTTGACAGCAGTTATCAGTCCTTAGTTTTTTAATCTTAGCCATCCTGACTTTTGTTAAATGACATCTCATTGTGGTTTTGATTTGTATCTCCCTTATGATAAGTGATTTGAGCATTTTTACATAAACTTTTTGGCTGTTCCTATGTCTTCCTTGGAGAGTTATCTGTTCATCTCATTTTCTCATAATTTAACTGTATTCTTTTTTTTTTTTTTTTTGGAGGGGGTTTTATCGCTATAGGGCGATTGCGTTGCGCTCGCCAAACAGAGAGAGACACAGAGACAGAAAGCGAGAAATCACCCCCCAGGGGGGATGGTCACGCCGTAATCCCTTCTCCTCCATTCTCCTCTTGGGATCTTGGGCACGCACACACACACACCTGGCGTGAGTTTTAAGCCACCGGGTCCAGGACGTGAACCGCAGTCGACTACGTGGGAGTCCAGCGACATAGCCATTACGCTAACTGCTGGTTCCCTTAATTGGATTTTTTTCAGGTAAGCTGCTTAAGTTCTTTGCATATTCTGGTTATCAGTTCCTTATCTGAGGCATAGTTTGCAAATATGTTCTCCGATTACAAGAGTCACTGTAATTACTGTTGCTTTTGCTGTGCAGAGGCTTTTTAACCTGATGTAATCTCACTTGTCTATTTTTGAAATTTTTACCTATGTTTTGGGGGCCTTATTTTAAAAGTCTTTGCCAACTTCAATGTCTCCAAAAGTTTCCCCTATGTTTTCCACCAGTAGTTTTATATTTTGAGGTGCTATGTTTAGATCTTTGATTTATTTTGAGTTGGTTTTTGTTAATGGTGAGAGATAGGGGTCCAGTTTCACTTTTTTGCAAACGGATATTTAGTTTTTTCAGAACCATTGGCTGAAAAGATTTTTCCCCCCACTGGATTAACTTGTGCCCTTTGCCAAAAATCAGTTGGCTGTTTGTTTTTGGGTGTTATTTCTGGATTCTTTATTATGTTCCATTGGTCTACATGCCTGTTTTTGTGCCAGTACCATGCTGTTTTGACTATCACAACTTTGTAGTATATTTTGGGGTCAGGGAGTGAGATGTCTCCTACTCCCCTCTTTTTGCACAGTATTGGTTTGGCAATACGGGGCACCTCAGGATCTTTAATTTCTCAATGCAAATTCTGCATCTCCAGCAAGTGAGACAGTATTTCATGGTTTCCCAAATTATTTGACCATGAAACTCTTCTCCCAGGGGATTAGAATTTGCAGTAAGATTTCAAAGATGAGTAGATTGAAATTTGTGGGGTCACCACCTTCTCTAGTTAGAGAACTTGGACAAGATCCTTTCAGACACAAGAAAGGAAGGAAAGTGTAATAAATTCCCAGAGTTGTGGTGAAGTTTAAGTGCAATCACACCTCATTAGTTTTTCCTTTTACTCTTTCTTCTTTCCCTCCCTCCTTCCCT
>NW_006160026.1:3077878-3092253 GCF_000334495.1 Tupaia belangeri chinensis | reverse complement strand
TACCTCCTTTCCTCCAACTCTCTTCTCTTATCCCCTCAGGGAGCCAGTTCCTGCTGTTGCCAGCTTTGAGACAGTGACCCATGCAGAGTACAAATGAGCAGGCCTCCCCCTGAAAATAATTAGCTTTGTGAACACTGTACTTTTTCTTTCTTCCTTTGGAAACTCACTGCCTGAGCCTGGCACCTGGATGACAAGTTAGAAGTGATATAAGAAGCCAAAAGAAAAAGTGGAAGGTAATTAGCATGGCTTGCAGAAGATTATAAGCCCTTCATTCCTAATCTTCAGAAGGTGGTAAATGGTAAGGGGAGAGCAGAAGGCACCCAGGGGAACACACTCTCCAGCTGTTTTCCTCATGGAAGCAAAGGATTTCATTCTGTTAGTTTAATCTTGGACATAGGGATCTGGGTCATGGGCTTGAAGACTAAGCAGTCAACTCTGAATGGTTGAGCAACCCCAACCAATTTTAAATGAATTTAAAGTGAGCCAAGCCCAGAGGAGCCTGTGCATTATCTCCCAATCCAAGAGAGACATGGCTAGAGAGTGGAGAGCAGAGAAGGGTTTGCTGTGATTTCTGATGATTTCTGATTGGTTTATACTCCCTAGTGGGTAATTTCCCAGCTCTGTCGAGAAATTATAGTCAGACTCATAAGCTGAGAAATTCACCATGTGGGGACAAGAAATCTCTGGCCTGTCCCCTAGTAGCAAGACAAAAGGAGAAAAACCATATTCACCAGAGAGGCCAGGCAGAATCGTTTCTTTTTTTTATAGAGAGAGATTTTTGCTATAGAGTTCATGAGCTCACCAGAGAGACAGAAAGTGAGAAATCATACCCTGGGAGGATGGCCATGCCACAACCCCTTCTCCTCCATTCTCCTCTTGGGATTCTGGGCACATACACACATACACCTGGCATGAGTTTTAAGTTACCAGGTCCAGGACTCGGACCACAGTCGACTATGTGGGAGTCCCGTGACGTAACCATTATGCCATCTGCTGGTCCCAGACAGAGTGGTTTCTGCCCAAGGTCAATTCCATCACCTTATTTCCCAGCCTTCTTGTTCCTTTTAATAGCAAAGATAAGAGTGGCCATCTGCTGGGCACAACCTGTTCCCAGCCCTATACTGGACACTACAATGTCCTATTCCATTATCCTATTTGGTCCTCATAACAATCTTGTGAGACAGACATTTATCTAAGCATTCATCTGTTAAATGCATTCTATGTGCCAGAAACTTTGCCGTGGGCGCTGGCAATATCATGATCAAGCTACGGTTAGTGGAGGAATTACCACCCGTTCTAATGGATTCACTTTCAGAATTTCATCCTTTCAGAACCACAAAATGCTAGAACCCCAAGAAAGCCCCTGTGGATGCCTCCCCAGCACCCACTCACTTGTCTTAGTAAAAAACCCCAATTTTCACATTATATTTATTTTTACCATTTTTTATGAGTAAAGTTATAAAAAATCAAGGCAATTTGGGTACTATATTTTAAATGATCAAAGCTGGACTGGCTCTGAGAAGTTTAAGAAAACATAAATTGGGGGGTCCACAAGTGGTATAGTGATTGGGGCAGTAAACTCCCACCTTGGTGATCTTAGTTTGAGTCCTGGACATAGTGGCTGGCTTTTTCACTGTCCCTTTTTCTCTCTTACTCTCTCTCTCTCTCTCTGTCTCTCTCTAATCAAATTTAAAAATAATAATAATGACAAATAGAGTTAAATAAGTAAATAATTCTGCTAAAAAAAATCAAGACATAAATTTACAGGGACCAGAAGGTGATATAATGGTTACATAACTGGACTGTCACATGGCTAACTGTAACATGGCGGTTCAAGTCCCAGATCTGAAGGCTTGAAACTCAAACAGGACATGTGTATGTGCATGCCCAAAATCCTGAGAGGAGAATGGAGGAGAAGGGACTGTGGCATGGCCATCCCTCCTGGGGCAGTGGGGGCGGGGGGTGATTTCTTGCTTTCTATCTCTCTGTCTCTCTGGCAAGCACACATGCCCTATAGCAAAAACATCTCACAAAAAAGAAAACATAAATTTATGAACTGGCTCCATGGTCCAATGGTTAAGGAAGTCTGATCCCACATGTCCTACTGTGCAGTTCAAGTCCTGGACCAAGTGGCTGGAGAAGCACATGTGTGCCCAAAGTCCCAATAAAAGGACATGGAAGCGAAATATTAAAGCATCCATTTCCCATGGGGCAGTGGCTTTCTCCTCTCCCTCTCCCACTCTCGCTGTCTCTCAGGCAAGGGCATACACCTCTCATACACACACATACAAAAAAAAAAAAAATATATATATATATATAAGGAAAGAAAGAAATATACATTTGTATGTGTCAATTCAATGAATAAAATAAAAGGGAAAACACTCTCTTAAAAAAAAAAGAAAATGAAAAAAAAAAAAGGAGAAGAAGAAGGAGAAACTCCCTAAATCCCATGAGAAAAATACTATAACTATAGCAACTGCCTTTTCTTTTGATTACTGCTTTTCTGTTATCGTGCAGGTTCAGAACACACTCACAGTCCACTCCTCATCATTGGCCTCTTCAGAAGCCACTGAAGACACATGGACCTGCTTTACGACAGTCACGGACATTTCTTTTCCACCCACACCAAGATCTGAGAAAGCCTTTCACACTGTAATTCTCTGTTCAGTCCAATTGACTTAAAAACTTGGTAACCCATGCGACAAATACAAAACCTAAGATCATTTATAGTTAAAAAAAAAAAAAAAACAGCATCCTAGGCCAATGGTAAACCTAGAGAATAACTATTTAGCCACAGATAAGTATTTTTGTTCACCTTATTATATAAGACTAAAATAGTGTAAGAGACTTTGAGAAAACCCAAATAATACAAGTTTAGTTGTTCTGTATATTTTATTATAATGCAGAAAATAAATTCAGGTTGTATTTTTAAAAATTTTTAAAAAGCTATTGCTTGTGAACAGCACCAAGCCTCTTAATTTCTATTAAAATATTTGTCACTGAAGAAACCCTGATTTTCATGAGGAGAGCCACCCTCCCCACAATGCCCATTACGGTACTTATTTTCTTTACTCTTGTCTCTTACATAAGAATCTTTCCTTGAGAGTCTCTTGGGAAGAAGACATGGTGAAACCAAAACAGAGTCTGATATTCCTAGTCTCCTATCAAAACACCATCTAATAGCACACCATCAATTCTTATAACTTCAAATAATTGTTCCTATTTCACAAATGAGAAAACTAAGTATTGATTAGCATAAATGACTTGTTCAAGATCACACTTGTAAGCTGTAAAGCTTGGACTCAGTCTCAGATCTTCCAATGCTAGAATCTATATTCTTTCTATAGTTCTACCTACCTCTCTAGAGGGATAAGTTCTCCTTTGATATTTAAATTTTTCTTCAACTTCTGAAGTTTCTAGTATTATAACCATTATGTGGAAATCGATTATAAGTTGTGCATGCACACACACACACTGACACTTGCATGTTCATGCACTCAGGATTATTTGAGTCACCTTCACCCAGATCCTATGACTTTCCAGTTGCACAAGTTATACTTTGAATGTGGGGCAGGCCACTCTGCCCTAGGCTACCCCCACACAAGAATCACACCAAAAACAAACAAGTCTAGGGTGATGGCGAGGATAATAAATCAAATATTAATACCCAGGGCTTTCTGTCCATAAAAAGAATGATCATTTTGTTTGTGGAGGAGAAAAAGGATAGATTCCATCATTCAATAAACACGTACTGAGGCCTTGGGGAACACTGATGAATAACACAGTCCCTGCCCTCAAACAGATCACTGTCTCAGGGGTGGAGTGGGTGAAGACAAATGAACAAGTAGTTACTACAGGGGTAATACACGAACTGATTACAGCAGGAAGAGCATAGACACCAACCAATCAGAATGGATGCTCACCCATTCTGAATACACACAAGCCATAAGCCACTTGGGCATACCAACTCTGGCTACCATGACAAAAATACTATAGACTGGCTGACTTCGACAGCAGAAATCTATTCTCTAACAGGTCTGGAGCCTGAAATGTCCAAGACCATGGTACCAACAGGATGTAGCTCCTAATGACAGCTGTCTTCCTGACTCGCAGAGGCGACATTCTCTGTGTTCCTCACAGGGTAGAAAGAGAACTGTGGTGTCTCTTCTAATATGGGCTCCAGCTCTACTGGAGTGTCCCAACCTTATGACCTCTTCTAACTTTAATTAACTCCCAAAAATCCTATATCCAATATCAGTTCATACTGAGGGTTAGGGCCTCAATACATAAATTCGGGGAAAAGCAGTTCACTCCACAGCACCATGTGTGCCCGAAGGCAGCACGACCTGGCTGGCTGGCTGACACTACTCTAGAGGATTAACATTCAGACGCTTGAGGAGAACTTACCTTTGACAGCACCTTGTAAGGGAGGACATCTGAACTAGGTTTTGAAGAAAAAGTAGAAGTGAGCACAAAGTAAAAAAGAGAAGAGTATTTCAGAGTTGGACAAGCACATGCAAAGATAAGGAGCCATAAAAGGACATTTAGAAAATGACAGAAGTTCATGGATTGAGAAGTAGGAATAAGGGAACAAAGGAGAGCAGAAGACAGCTCAAGGACCCTGCTAGGGAGTGTGAATATCATCTGAAAGCACTTAGGAAACTATGGAAGGTTATCAGATATGATTTCTTGTTTAATTTAACAATATAGCTAACAACTTTTTTCTCATATATCCTAGAATGAATAAAATTTTACCTCCTTTTAAATCTTTATTATTAATATTTTGTCTGATTACAAAATATAGGATTATTCTTTCTCCCTTTTTACACACGAGACTTGATGCATAAAATAGTAACATCATCCCTTGATATTCACAGAAAATTGGTTCCAATATCCCCTGCAAATACCAAAATTCACTGATGCTCAAATTTCTATATGACGTGACTAGGTATCTGCATATAGCCTATGCACATCCTCTCATTTTTAAAATTTTCTTTCTTTTTTCTTTTTTGTTTTGTTTTTGTTTTTATTTTGAGAGGGATTTTTGTTATAGGGCACACACACTCACTAGAGAGACAGAAAGTGAGAAATCACTCCCCAGGGAGAATGGCCACGTCACAATCCCTTCTCCATTCTCTAGGGCTGTGGGGCATGCACGCACAGCATGCCTTAAGTTTTAAGCCACTGCATCCGGGACCTAAGCTGCAGTTGACTATGTGGTAGTCAGCGACATAACCATTACGCCATCTGCTGATCCCCATAATTTCATTCATTTCTTTCATGAGAGTGAGAAAAAGATAAAGAGAGTAAAGTACCCTGACAGGGATTCTCCACACCTCCAAGTTAGTATCAGAAACACCTGGGATTTGAACCTGAGCCTGCCATGTGTCCTGTATTGCATAGCAATACCCTGCTACCAGCATCCCTATGGCTAAACCTCCCCAGATACTTGAAATCATCTCAGGGTTGCTTACAATGCCTAATACAATGTAAATGCTATGTAAATAGCTGTAATACTATAATGAGTTTTTATTTATTTTTGTTTGTTTGTTTTCTATTGTTGAGGGTTTGTATGTGTGTCTTTTGAAGGTCATTGAATCCATCGAGGTGAAACCTGTGGATATAAAGGGTCAACTATACTACGTTTTTAGGCATTTTTTTAATAATCAAAACTCTGCTTGAAAAAATTTAGAGCTGGATCCCAAGAATTAGCAAAAGAGCAAAGGCCAAGCTGACCTGGTTACGGGTGAACAAGGGGTCAACTGTTCCACCATGGCAGCCTCCCTCTTCTTATCACGTCCTGAGACCTCTCTAAGGAACTCTGGGACTCCATGTTGCACCATTTTTAAAAGGCTTTGCTCTTCATAGTGGATTTGTTTTTCTATAGAAAAATACTGATTTTTTTCAAATAATGAACATGCTTTGATAAGTAATTCGTGACACACATAAATCCCCGGATTATACCTAGGTACCCTAGGAAAATATATTTTTTTAACTTTACAGCAACACTATACAGTTAAGTGCTATTGTTATACCAGTTTCACAGATAAGGAGACTGAGGCATGATGGGGTAAAATAATTTGAAGTCACACAGCTAGAAAGTAGAGGAGCCAGCAGGTGAACTCAGGCCATCAGCCTGCAGAGCTTTGTTCTAAGTGTTTATGCTGTATCACTCATTCCAGGATGGACCCACTTTGATCAGACATTGCACTCAGTTCTATGGTATGGATTAGTCTACAAAGTAGTTTGGGTAAGAAAAGTTAGATAGAAAAGTTAAATATAGTATTATTCTTCCCTAATACATATCCTAGAACATAGCAGGCATTTAGGAAAGTTCACTGCAGGACCAGCAGATGGCTTAGTGGTTACATCACTGGACTCCCATGTAGCCAACCACGGTTCAAGTCCAGGACCCGGTGGCTTAAAACTCATGCTGGGCACATGTGTGTGCATGCCCAAAATCCCAAGAAGAGAATGGAAGAGAAGGAACTGCAGCGTGGCCATCCACCCAGGGTGTGATTTCTCGCTGTCTTTCTTTCTCTCTATGTCTCTCTGGTGAGCACACATGACATGTAGCAAAAATCTCTCAAAAATAAAAAGTTTGCTGGAAGAATGAATGAAAAATAAATGAACTTGTTCTCTAGTACACAATAGACATCTCATTTGCTTGAATTAGTGCCCCACTCAACTTTCATTTGGACAAACATCACTTTGCTCTTATTGACTCTGAGTGAATTTATGTGCCCCCTATGTGCTCTCCCCATTTTAAGAATAAATAACACTTTCATGAGTACCATTCAAAGTATAGATTTCCCAGAGCTGCCATAACAAAGTGCCATAATCTGGGTGCCATGAAATAACAGAAATTTAGGTTCTGATCTGAAGACCACAAGTCCAAAATCAAGGTGTTGACAGGGTTAGTTCTTCCTCTGGACAGAGTGAAAGAAAGAGGGATAGAAAGCACTCCCCAATGAAGCCTGGTCACTCTACAATCCTTTTTCTTCCACTTCTCCATCCTATCAGGATTCTGGATACATGCACTAGCACCTGGCGTGTAAGCTGCCAGGACCAGGACTCCAGCCCCGGTTGACCATGTGAAATCTGGCTTCCT
Organism: Tupaia belangeri chinensis; assembly: GCF_000334495.1. Classification (NCBI taxonomy): domain Eukaryota; kingdom Metazoa; phylum Chordata; class Mammalia; order Scandentia; family Tupaiidae; genus Tupaia; species Tupaia belangeri. Next base: position 3,085,142 of record NW_006160026.1, on the reverse strand, counting down.
TTGCACAACACTTAACCAGTGCAATATGAGCATAGCTCTTCCCCTTTTTAAACATTTATTTTATACATTCAATCACTGTATATCACTATAAGTTTTCCACAAGACTTTCTTCATTTCTTAACATAAAAAGCAACTATAGAGTGAGTTATTATTTATTTATTTATTTATTTATTATTTTTAGATTTTTGCCATAAGGTGTGTGTGCTTATCACAGAGAAACACAGAGAGACAGTGAATGAGAAAGTGAGAAATCACCTCCTAGGTGGGGAAATGGCCACACTGCAATATTCTCTCCTTCATTCTCCCCCTAGGGACTCTGAGCACACATGCACATGCACCCATCATGATCTTCAAGCCACTGGATCTGGGACTCAAACCGCAATCAGCCATGTGGGACTCCAGTGCCCCAACCACCACAACCTCTGGCCCCAGAGTTCTTTTTTTTTTTTTTTTTCTTCAGTAATAGCTGAGCAAAGACTCAGTAAGCCCAAAGAAGACAAAAACTCCTTTCCTCTTTTGCTTTCATGTCAGGATATGCTCTGAGAAATGAAAAAATACCTATTCATTATTGTCCCAAGGTGAGATCACAAAGATGATTCAGAAGTAGCTTCTGACACCAGATGGTGCCTGAGATAGGAAAGCACATGAGAGCCAGCAGCAGCCAGCCAGCTCTGCAGAGAATTCTCACTCTCTAATTAATCATATTAATTTATAAAAGGAAGCGTAGGAAACAGGCAGAACTAACACATTGTGTAATGAAAACGATTCAGGCTTAGAAGCACCCCTAATCTTCCAGTTCAGCTCCCTTACTGTTCCACTACAATAAAAGTAAAAAACTCTCAGTTTCAAGATTTCTTTTGCTTTAGCTCCCCACAGAGTCCTGCACAGAGCTAAGAACACAGGAAATACAGTGCTTTATTTTAATCAATATCCCTTGTGTTCCTTGCCCCAGCTTCTATAGCTTTATTCCCTGATAATAATGCCCTAGTTTCACTTAGGAGAGCCACCCTGCCCCACTCTGGGTGGAACTGTCAGTCAAGGTGACCTTCTTTGCCCTGACCAGGCAGTGGGCACTCAGCTCAGGCTAAGCCAATTAGATGTTCTCTTCCTTCACTGGGGACAGAGTGATGCCCCCAACAAGCCTTTTCATTGGTTCTTCTTACCCAAAACCCTAGAGCCAGAATGGTCCCTATGCTTTTAGAGACCTAATTCTGCAGCTCTTTTGGCTTCTGAGAGCTTACCAATATCCTTTCAATAAAACCTTTTTTATTTAAGGAAGCCAAAGTCCTATTTCTGTTGCTTGTACCCAAAGAACCCAAATTTGCTATTTGTCATTGAAAGGAAACAAAACCAATGAGAATAATTACCATTGATTAGGAAATTACTATTAATAAAGTACGTTCCACCCATTGTCTTGTTTGGGCTTACAAAACACCAGCAGTGCAAAGGCTCATTGATTTGATGGAAGACCATGCAGTGGGTAAGTGTTAACACTGAGACTTCAAACTTTAGGCCCTCAGACCAAAGCTCTTCAGCTGGAGGAGACCTTCTGTGGCCCAGTCAGTCCTTTGGTGGCTTTAAATTGTTCTCTACTTTTGAGTTGTGGGTATTTCACAAGTTCCTCACAGGTAAGAAAAAACTTTTTCTCTTTTCCTTTCTTTTCTGGGTCAGGCCCCCACCAGGAATCTAAGCTTCAAGCTTTGTGCCAGTCCTCAATACAAAGTGGAGAGAGCTGGTGGGCAAATGGGAAAATTTCAGTCTTCACAGAGCAATGCCTTAATCTGTTTCAGATGCTGAGAGTAAAGGAGGAATAAGATGGACCAGATTTCTACTCTTGCAAAACTTATTTACTAGTGGGGAAGTGTTCCCACATATGAACAAAGGAATATGCAGTTTAATGCCAGGTAGTGAAAATGCTATGAAGATAAAGCATCCTAAGGGCCAGAGTGGAGTTCTATATGGATACGGGAAGGAAAGTTCATTTTAGCAAAGATGAATGAGGGAAAAAAGCAAACCGAGTGAAATTCTGGGGGCAAATATATAGTCTCAGCAGCTGCAAAGGCACTGAGGGACTCTGATGAATATAGGGAACAATGTGGAGCCCAACGCTGGCTGAGGGAGGCAGTGAAGAGTGAGAGAGAAATATATAGCACCCCCAACAAGGTATTGATGCCAAGATCCATCCTCAGCCTCAGCCAGTGTAGATCGTGGGCACACATGCACCCCATGTGCCCAGAAAAGTCTCCAGATGAGAACCACCAACCTTCCCATGTAAGTCTGCCTTGCAAAGCATAACATTTTATCACTGTGCCACTGTCCAGCCCACCCCCATCAAGTATCTATTGTTTAGCCTCAGTTTCCTTCTCAGTAAGTTGGAAATAAAAATAATTCCCACCTTAGATGTTACTCACTTTTTTAATTCATTTGACAAACATTGTACAATATAATACCATGGCCAGGCATGATTCTAAATACCAGTGATAATTTATTCAATCTTTGCCTTCGTTTCCTAGGATGACCATAGCAAATTACCACAAAGTCATTGTCTTAAGACAGCAGAAGCTTATTCTCTCACCATAGGGTGTTTTTAGTGAATTCGAAACAGTATTATAGGCCCAGCCACAACAGTACATGCAGAATGATGCTACTACTCAACAGGCTGAGACCACATAGGAGACCCAGGTTCTATTCCCCATGCTCCCTAAAAACCAGGCATAGTGACACATGCCTATAGTCCCAGTTGCTACTTGGGAGACTGAGGTAGGAGGATAATGACTTATAGAGATCCTATCCCCAACCCCCCAGCATTATATCCATTAATTATCCTTCTCTTTAATGCCTTGGGAGAGTCAAGGTCAGTCATGGAGGCAACCCTGGCAAAATATGCCCTCTTTCAAGATGGCACCCTGTACCAGTGGCAGATCTCTGACACTTCGGTCTGTCTGACTGATGGTGAATACCAGTAGAGGCAAAAGTAGAGTAGAAGGAAGATTATGTACACAGGGGTGGAGGAGGAGAGGAGGGCGATGAACACTGACTCCAGGACCTAAGAGATATACATGGGTTTCTCCCAGCTCCAGAAGGTTCCTCCACTTCTCTCAGAGAACAGGCTGAAGGAGAGCAAGGCAGAGCCCAGTGAGGAGATGCCACCAGAGTCCTAGGAGAGACAAGGGGGAGTAGCAGCAGGAGGAGAGAGGAGGCTGTTCCTGTCCTTCCAGGGTTCAGAAGGCAAGGTGCACTTGCTCATATCAGGAAAAAGTGTTACCTTTATCCCCTTATTCGTCACCATCTACGTTTTCCCTTTTTTTACCCCCCTCACCATGTGTTCCTTCACCCCAATCCTCACCATCTCCTCACTCCGTCTCCTCTCTCTGCTTTGCTTAAAGCAGGAAAGTGGAAAATCCAGAGGAAAGAGAAAGATAAGGAGATTCACTGTCATTTCAATTTTTCTAAAAGAAAAACCTTCCTTTTGGCACCAAGCCAAACCCCATGGGAAAATTTAGCTTGTGTTATGACAACTTTTCTTCCACTCACCATTTCAGGCCTTATTTTGCCTGCAGCCCACCTTAGTAGCCAAAGTGCTAAGAGCTGCTGAGTTGTCCTCTTCAGTCATACTTTTTGGCAACAAAATGGAAAGGTGAGTTTATAGCAGGTGAAAAATGAGAATGAGACAGGTACTGGGATACAGGGCCAGATAAAGACACTGTCCCTACATCTGGAGCCCTCAGAACTATGCAGGAGGAACTATGGAAACCAAGAATTCCAGCACAGTGCAGCAAACTTTACAGCACAGGTGTAGACAAAACCCTGTAGGACAGTGATCACCAGAACCAATTCACTGAGCTCTTACTAAGTACCAGGAACTGTGCTAAGCCTGTGGTATAAATTATTGCACCAAAGCCTTTGGAAAGCCCAGCTGGTCTTGTTTGCCACTGTGTCCTCAGCACTTGGCACAAAGCCTGACACACAATGGGCACTCAAGGAAAATAACCCAGGGAGACAGGTCTTGGTATTGTCTGCAGTATTCAGAGTTGGAAACTGAGGAACACTCACACAGAAAGTAGCAGTGCTGGGAATCAAGCCAGGTCAGGTTCAGCCCACACCCTTAACCCCTGTGTCCTTGGGCTGGTCCTAGAAAAGGGGGGCAATAAATTGTCCAGGGGAGAGATGCAGTGAAGAAAGGCTTTTCTAGGGAGCTGATGCTCCCTAGAGAGAGCTCTTCAAGGGCAAGCCCTTGAAGCAGGAGCTAGCCAGGCAGATAAGCAGGGAGTGTTGGGGAGGACAGGTGGGGCTGGGAGTGGGAACACACCCCCTGCTGCTGAACATCAGCTGCATCTGAAGAGACAGCAGATGAGACTGAACAAGTCAGGGGAGGCCAGATGATCACAGGACAGACTGAAGTTCCCTCCTGCGACTCCGGTCGGGAATATTCGTGAATGGTGCCACCTGTATTGTTTCTTTTATGGCCAGAGTTCCGGAGCTTTTCGTATTGGCTTCAACGTATAATATGGAATTTCCCTCCCGAGCAATTCTTTATCTTTGGCAGCCTGCTGGAGCATGGTTTTGGCACTCGTGTGACGTGGCAGGGTCTCAGCTGGTGCGAGCCCAGGACGCCCTGCGGCTGCCGGGCCAGCTGCTCCGCCAAGGGAGTGCCAAGACTCCAGCTGCAGGGGCCGAGCCACCACCCTCCCCGCTGATGGCATCGGGAATGTGTCGTCTTCATTTTCCCCGCTTTGGTTTTGGTCTGCTCCATTGAGAAGAGGAGGGAGAGGGGGGACCCTCGTGTTTGTGTTCGTGTTCTCATTGCTCCTGCATCCCAGCTGCTTTCTATCCTTGGGGATTGAAGCTGGTTATGACTTCGAATCAAAACTCAACTGGATCCCAGTCTCAGAAATCCCAAACTGATTTACTGTCTGGCACTGAGGAAGGGCACTTTGACCTCTTTTAGGTACCAGTGTCCTCATCTACAAAATGGAGATGGTCGTAATCCCTCGGAGGGATGCAACGAGGTTCAATGGGCCCCAGCTCAACGCACTTCTCGGGAAGACGAGATCCACCTGGAATCCCTCTTCCCCCATAAAGCCAAGCAGAGCGCACTGGGTAGATGCCCCGCACATATTAATTGAAGAGTTAGTGAGTATAGACATGAGCAAGAAAATAAATGAATGAATGAGCAAACGAGTAAGAGGAAGAGAAGTTACTCTTGGCAGTGCCCATGGGACCCACTGATTGAATCAGTAGCTTCTCTTCCCCAGATCTTCTCAGCACAAGGGGTCATTCTGGCTGACTGGCAAGCCTCTCCCACTTCTCCTGGAGATTGTTGGTCAGCAGCCTGGCCTGGGCCCTGCTGAGGCTCCTTGGCCAAGCCCTCACCATGAGGGCCGAGACACCCAGCCTGGAGGGACCCTCACCCCTGCTGTATTCAGGGAAGCCCCACCCAGGCCTACAGAGAGGGACCCCACCCCTGGAGTACTCAGAGAGGTGCTCCCCAGGCCTGAAGAGAGGGTCACACCCCCGGGGTTTTCAAAGGGTCACTTGCCCCAGGCCTTTAGGGAGAGACCCCATGCCAGGTCTGCAGAGAAGGGCTTGCAGAAGGAGGCAGCCAGGTGGGACCTGTTTGATGACAGCCCAGAGCTCAGTGTATTCACCAGTTTATAATAGTTCTGAAAAGGCTTCCAAACACGCCAGCCCACTCCACAGCCCAGCCAGTGAGAATATTGGTATTGAGTGGTTGGCACAATGTCTTCATTTTAAAACGCTTTTGTTTCCCAGTCCCCAGATATTACCTCCTTAGCCCCCTATTCCTCACCTCCCCTCCCCTCGTCTGCACAAAAACACCATTTGTGGGAGTGAGTGTCCCAAGCCTGGCATGGAGCCACAAAGTGAAGTAATTGTGCAATTAGAACTTAATTGCTGGATTTAATTTCATTCTCTGTTTTTTTCCCTTTGCATCTCGATTGTTAAAAATGTGTAGTTCCCGCCTCCGAATGTCTGATGAGCTTCTTCTGTCTGCCCAGGAAGGGGTGAACTTGAAGAAGGAGGGAGAGAGGCAAAGACAGCCTGCTGGGTTTTGTATCTTAAAGGGAATTTACAAAATGAACCTTCCCCACCGGTGGCTGGAAGCCAGCGGGAAGGAGAGATTAAGTCCAAGATTTGGTGGCAAAAAGGTTTTTCCCTAGAGACCCAGATTTTCAGTGATCTGGGACAAACTTTAAGCTTGAGATTGTTGGTTGTGTACTGTGTCATTACATTCACCACCATGCTCTGAGAACTTCTGTGGTTTAAAGCACATAAAAAGCTTCCATCTAAACCCTCAAAGCAACCCTACTACCAGGAGGTAGTTAGTTACCCTTTTATGCCAAAGAAAAAGGAGGATCAGAGAGATTCAGCAACTTCGCTAAGGTCACACAGTTTGTTATTGTTAGAGCCACAATGTGAAGGCAGAAGCTAGCCTCTTTTGCTGGTGTGTTTACTATGGAGTGTGTGTGCTCACCAGAGAGACACAGAAAGTGTGAGAAAGTACCCCTTAGGTAGGATGACCGCACAGCAATTCCTTCTCCAATCTCCCCTAAGGACTTTGAACACACATGCACACACATCCGGCATGATTTTCAAGTTGCTGGGTCCAGGACTCCAACCATGCAGTAGGCCATGTGGGATCCAGCTACCTTAATCTCCACATCATCTGCTGGCACTTCTCTTTCTTTTCTTTTCTTTCTTTCTTGTTGTTTTAACAGCTTTATTGGGTATAACTTAAATACCGTAAAATATACCCACTGTAAGGATACAGTTCTATGACTTCTAGCAAATTTATAGTTGTATGACTATCACAATTCAGTTTTAAAGTATTGTCATCACCCCAAAAATACCTTCATTAGTTCCCACTTTCACTCTTGACCCTAGGCAACTCCCGGTCTGCTTTTACTCTGAACATTTCATATGAATGCAATCGTGCAATACATGGTCCTCTTTTGCATCAGTGTCTTTCTCGTAGAACTATCTTCTTAAGGTTCACCTGGGTAGTAGCATATATTAGTAGTTTGCAAGGCTGAATCACACCACATTGAAAGTATGTATCACATTGTTGAATCATTTTCCCGTTGATGGGTATTCTGATTCAGATTTGGATTGTTTTCAGTCTGAGAAGGAGGTTCTTTTGCCATCCTCCTTTCTACTAAGGACCTAGCACAGCAGTGACTCCAGGAAAGATGGTAAATTGATCTGGAAAATGAGAGGATTGTCTCACTCCCCACCTTTCCTGCTG
>NW_006160026.1:3069195-3077685 GCF_000334495.1 Tupaia belangeri chinensis | reverse complement strand
TTGTCCCACTCCCCACCTTCCCCGCTAAAGAACAGTGAGGCTCTTGCAAATCCTGCCTGCCACACCCCCACTTAGCCCTCCAGTCTTCCTCACACTTCCCTTCTCCCAGTTGCTCTGCAGCTGCCACCACCAACACGTTCCTTCCAGGGCCTGGGAAAGCAAGACTGGGCTCCAGCACTGCAGGTCCCATCTCTTCCTGGGCATCTCCTAGGAACCAATTGTGGGCAGCAGGCACCGCACTCCAGGCTCAGAGACCCACGCCATCCTGCCTTCTACTGGAACTGCTGATGCGGGATGGCGGGACCTTGAGTGCTGCTGAGACAGGAGCTCCGCACCACATGCACAGCTCTCTTGGGGGTCCTAAGGGGGGACCTCTATGGCTGGTCCTTCTTGAGTACATGGCACCATCTGGAAGGCTGGAACTCAGAGCTCTCTGGATAAATGTACTCTTACGCAATCAGTCTGCTCACTTGGCCTCTTTCCACTCTTGCCACTTGGGATGGAGAGTCTCATGCCTGACTGGGCTCTCTTATGTCCTTCTGATGAGGTGACATGCTTGCACATTTCCACAAAGCAGCAGTTTGAGTCTATTCCAAGCCAAATCCAGCCTGCCACCTGGTTTTGAACAGCCTATAAACTAAGGATGGTTTTTCCATTTTCAATGACGGGGATAGGGGAACTAAAAGTAAAACTGGGGCCAGCTCCATAGCCTTGTGGTTAAGGCAGCTGGATCTTACATGGCTGGATGTGCCGTTCAGGCCCTGGACCCCGCAACTTGAGAAACATGCCAGGCACATGTGCCCTGTGCCCCAAATCTCAAAAAGATAGAGAGAAGGAGAGGGATTACTGCATGACTATGCCCTGTGGAAGGTGCCTTCTCCTCTCTTTCTCTGGAGCCCATGTGCCCTCTAAGAAAGAAAAAGAAAAGAAAAGAGAAAAAATGTGATGCATGAAAATCTCACGTAATTCAAATATCAGTGTTGATAAAGTTTCGTCAGAACTTAAGCCATGCTCACTCTTCTGTGTATTAAACATAGAGACTATATGGCCCTTTAAAAAAGTTTAATTCCTGGCCTGTGTGGCGCACCTCTTCCAATGTTGTATCTCATGTTCTTTCTTAACCCACTTTTTCAACCATCTGACACCTCTGTAACAGTCAGCTCCCCCTCCCTACCAAATAAGACCCCAGCTTTAGGCCATCCTCAGCAACATCTGCCATCAGTATGTCAGGCCTTCATGGGACACATTTGGCCCACACCTTTGTCCCCACCGGCCAGCATTAAGACTGGAACAGCAATAGAATGTGAGCATTGAATTTAGACATTTTGACATTAATCCTGCTTTCTCCATTTACTACCTCTGTGAGCCTCACTCAGTTCATGCTCTGCAAATGAAGCAGAATAATAATACCCACAGCATCAGGCTGATATAAGGAATCAAAGAAAGGAGGCTGGGACCAGTAGGTGGAATGGTGGTTAAGGCGCTGGACACTCCTACATGGCTGAACACAGTCTGAAGAACTGGACCTGGTGGCTTGCTTTCTCACTTTCTCTCTCTCATCAAATTCAAATAAATGAATGAATAAATAAAATGAAATAAAATAATTTTTAAAAAAAGAAAAGAAAGGAGGCAAGGGCTTGGCAACTGCCCAGCACATAGCAAACAGCCGGTACATGTTGAGATGTTGCTGTTAGTTGAACAGATAGGAGTATGCTCCCCAAACCTGCTGGGTATGGATTCAGCAGTATTTCTTGGGAACCAATCTTGTTTCTCCAATTCTGCTACTCCCTTTACCTCCTTCTTCTCTTGCCAACTTTTTCCTGTCTTTTCCCTGAATCTTGTTAATAGTTTCACGTGTGTCCTTTGCTGCCACTTAAAGTGTTTTATACCTCAATTTCCCCAACTGCAAAATGGAGATAAGGTCTCCTCCCAAACTGCTCGAGAGAGCTGCTGAGCAAACAAAACAAGGAATATGATATACAGAGTCCATTTGCAACGTGCAATACCCTATCAGATGTTATTAGTGATTTTTTTTTTTAATTTGTCAGAGGGCACCTGTGTTCAATAGAAAGAGAAAGAGAGGAAAAGAGGAAGGGAGGAGGGAAAGTGAGAAAACATCCCCCAGAATGGTCATGCTACGTCCCTTTCTTCTCCATATCTCCCTCCTTTCAGAATTTTGGCCACGCACAGAAATGCACCCTGAATGTTTTTCTTTTTTCTTAATTTTTAAATTTTTAATTAATTTATTTATTTATGTCCATTCACTGAGCATTATCACAGCATACAAAATGTGATTTCCCATCCAGAATATACTGCATAGTGGCTTAATCATGCATGTTATCATCAATAATTTTCCACTTCTAGTTCCATATCTATATATATGTATATATTTCCCCCTACTTCTCACTCTGCCATATCCCATCCTCCTCCCACACTATCTCTAGTGTCTACAGTTGTTTTCCATTCCTTTTTTCCCCACATTTTATTGATTCACAAAATTTCTTAAATAATTTAACTGCTTTCAATAGCAAGTTCAGCTGATATATACTTATCTGTGAATACATGTCTGACTTTAGGCATGAAACTCTGAGTAAAATGAATATACTATAAAGTAGCACCTAGCTGATGCTCAATAGTTCACTACGGTCATTAAATAGGTATTTTTTAATATATTTTTTAATTTCAAGTAAAGCAGTTTAAGCTTTAATAAATCAAAGAAATGCTATGAAACTTTGCTTAAAACTTAAAGCCAGGAAATAGGTTAGGATTCCGCTCAAATAGTAGGTACATGAACTTATCGGCAGCTCAAGACAGGATAAAAATCCTTAAAACTGGAAAACAAAGCCTAGAAGAAAATCAGCAATGTTTTAGTCAAAAGTCACAAAACGCTATTTCACCAGTTCAGTTTCATGGACTTTATCTACTGTTGTCGATCTTCCCGAGTAAATTCTGGGATATAATATTCAACTCCAGACCAGTCTCTATAAATAAATTGGCCATTTTCTTAGTTTTTGAGCTCTTTTTCTGTGTGTCTGTATTTAATTGTCCTGGTATAGTACTCCCTTGAGAACTTCTTGGAGATCTGGTCTGGTGTTGGTAAATTCTTTCTGAGAATGTTCTTGCCTTTTCTTCCCATATGAAGGATAATCTTGAAGCATACAGTATTCTTGGTTGAAATTGCTTTTCCCTTAACACTTTAAACATATTTTCCCATTCTTTCCTCGCTTGCATTGTTTCAGATGAGAGGTCCACTGTTAGCCTGATGGGATATCCTTTGTAGGTAACTTGACATTTCTCTCTTGCCAATCTTAGTATCTTGTCTTTGTCTGTGGTTTTGGTCAATCTCGCTATAATATGTCTTAGAGAAGATCTTCTTGGGTTGATTCTATTTGGATTCTTTTGTATTTCTTTCTTTCTTTTTTATTTTTTTTTTGAGAGTTTTTTTGCCATAGGGTGCGTGTGCTCGCCAGACAGAGAGAGACAGAGAGACAGAAAGCAAGAAATCACCCCCCCAGGGGGGATGGCCATGCTGCAATCCCTTCTCCTCCATTCTCGTCTTAGGATCTTGGGCACGCACACACACGCGCCCAGCGTGAGTTTTAAGCCACCAGGTCCGGGATGCAAACCGCGGTCGACTACATGGGAGTCCAGCAACATAGTCATTACACTAACTGCTGGTCCCTGTATTTCTTGAGATTGGATCTTTGAATGCCTCTCTAGGTTTGGAAAATTTTCTTGCGAGATTTCATGGAGTAGATTATCAATGCCCTTATGAGTCTCTTTGCCTCCTGGGATACCAATTATCTGGATGTTTGGACATTTGATGGTATTTAGCATTTCTCATATAATAGTCTCATTTTGGGGGCAATTTTCTCAGTCTTCAGGGTAGATTTTTCTAGGCTAGTGATTCTATCTTCTACATCTGAGATTCTATTTTCTGTATGATCTAGTCTGCTTTTAATACTTTTAAGGGAAGTTTTGACTTTCTGTGTTATAGCCTTCATTTCTAACATGTCCATTTGATTCTTTTTTATGGTGTGTATTTCCTTTTTCAGATGTTGGAAGAATTTCCTTATCTCCTATAACTTGTCAGCTCCTTTCTCCTGCCTCTTCTTCAGTTCATTGACTCTCTTCTCTTCCATCTCTGTTAGCTCTGTCACTATCAATATTCTAAAGTCTTTATCTGACATTTCCATGAGTTTCACTGTACTGAGGATGAAGAGGAGTTATTCTTTTCCCTTGGAGGAGAGGTATTTTCTTGATTTCCCATATTTCTTGTGACCCTGCGGTGGCTTCTGGTCATGTGATGTATGGTGCATTTCTTCCTAATTCTTGAAGTTCAATCTGAGCATTCAGAGGTGTGCAAGAGGAGGTGATCTGCAATCTCTCTTCCTTTACATTTTTCACTCTTTGTCCTGTATTTTTTTTAAGCCATTGGGTCCAGGATTTAAACCATGTAGTTGGCCATGTAAGGTCCAACTGCCTTACCCACCACAACACAGGCTAGCACGCTCATGGTTCTTAACATCTTTGAAGCAAAGGAAACTTGAAGTGTGTTGTGTATTGAATTGTGCCCCCTACTTCCCCAGAAGATTTGTTTCAGTCCTAACTCCCATTACTGATGAGTGTGACCTTAATTGGACATAGAACCCTTGCAGATGTAATTGAGTCAATATGAGTTCATTCTGAATGAGAGTGGTGCTCAATGCAATGACTGGAGTCCTTACAAAAAAAGAGAAACTTAGACCCAGACCCAGAGGGAAGAGCACCTGTGTCAATGGAGGAGACATTGGAGTGATGTAGCTGTAAGACAAGGGACCCAAGAATTGCCAGGAGCCATCAGAAACTGAAAGAGGCAAACAAGATCCTGAAGAGACTTCAGTGGGACCATGGCCCTGCCAGTACCTTGACTCCAGATTTCTGCCTTCAGAACTGTGAGAGATACATTTCTGCACCCTAAGATACCCAGTCTGTGGTTGCTTATTATGGGGAGCTGGGGCAAAATGCAAGGTAACTCTTTGCAACCAGGCCCCCCAGAGCTCCCGTGGTGGTATCCTTGCCATTAACCCCAACAGTGCCACCTCCTTGATAGGTCCCCCTCACACAAGACCCCTAAACCACACTCTGGCACTGACACACCTCCTTAGTGTTTTTTTCCTGCCCAGTATAGTGCTTGGCCACTGCTGCTGTGACCAGCACTAGGCAGCATGCTTATCGCACCCTCACCACACCAGATGCCAACAGCAGGCACTATGTCAGGGGTCTGTGTGTGCACAAGGGCCTTCTCACAGGCAGCACCTCCTCAGCTGCAAATGAGAGAAATGGAAAAGAACCAGTGACCATTAGGGATGACCTTCTGCATGGTGCTTAGGCCACCTTGAGTACTGATCAAAATGAAAAATTGCCTCTGATATCCCCAGAGCTGAAGTTCATCTGTTATTAATGAAATCCAACCCAAAATAGAGCTTGGTGGAGTGAGATTTAGCCAGGGCTTTTTTCTTTCTTTCTTTCTCTATTATTCTTTCTTTTCCTTTCTTCCTTCCTTTCTTTCTTTTTTCCTTTCTTTTTTTTTTTTTTTAAGGTCAGCCATTGTGTTAGTTTACTTGATTCAATGTGAGGTGATTACATGAATATTTTACCCACATCATATTCCAGGATTTTTTTTTTCTTTTCCACTTAAGTTTTACCTGAGAGCTCATTTTTTAAAATTAATTTATTTTTCATTTCATTTTCTTTTATACATTCAATCACATTATTATTTGTCTTACGAAATGGATATTTCAACAGGTGAACATCTCTCCCCAACACAGTTGACAAAACCACAAAACATCCTCAACAGGCAATACCACACCTCCCTGTGACATCAATACTTCGCCTCCCTATTTTTTTTCTAAATGTCCTTCCTCAGGCCCTCCTCTTGCACACATACTACATCTGGTATTTACATCTATATACTGTGTTTCTATATCCTTTAGTGAATTAGTTTCAGTCATAGAGTGCAGACACTCGGTATATATTAAGCAGGAATATACAATGCCTCTCCTTCATAGCCTGGCTTGCTTCACTCAGCAGTAAGTCTTCCATATTCATCCACTTCCTGTCTCTTTCTTCCTTCCTTCCTTTCTTTTGCTCTTTCTTTCTTCCTTTCTTTCACCTTTCTTTTTTTCTTTCTTTCTCCACTTTCTCCTTTTCCTATTCCTCTTTTTCCTCCCTTTCCTCCTTCTCCTTCCCTTCTTTTTCTTCCTCCTCCTCCTCCTTCTTTTTATAGCTGTAAAGGAAAATATCTACCCACTTCCCCTAGGCTCTAATCAGGAGCCGATGCTCCCATGGCATGCTTGCCCACCTCTCTGTCTTTCTATTCTACTAATTTCTCTGAGAATGCCCTGACTCTGTCCCAGATCTGATCCAGATCAAATGGGAGAGAAGTCCCCCATGAGGCTTTCCAGAATTAACTCCAGCCACGGTGGCTTCATCGGCCCGTGAGCTGTACAGTCCCAGAGGCTCCACACTCAGGAGGACCCATGTTTTGTTTAATTCTCTGCTGTCACCATACTGAAATTCTAATCACTTTTAAATTAGTGGCCTTGAGGAACCAGCAAATGGCATAATGGTTGCACTGTTAGACTCCCCACAAATTCAACCATGGTTTAAGTCCCAGACCCAGTGACTTAAAACTCACACTAGGCACATGTTTGCATGTGCCCAAAATCCTGAAAGGAGAATGGAGAATGAATTGCAGCATGGTCATCCCCCCAAGGGGTGATTTCTTGCTTTCTGTCTCTCTATCTCTCTGGTAAGCACATTCACCCTCTAGTGAAAAATCTCTCTAAAAAAAAAAAAAATGAGTGGCCTTTAAGTTTCCATGTGTATTGGGCCTCAAAAGTTAATGTACCTGGTCCTAACTGCAACCTTCAGCAGCCAGTTGGTCCAAGTAATCTCCCCTCCCTCTGGCCCTCATCATATGCCATTTATCCATGCATCTCTTCATTGTTCACTCGAGGAATCCCAGCAGCTCTCAAAATATACAGGTTCCGCAGATTCAACTACCAAGAGAAAATATTAGAAAAAATAAATGAAATAAATAAATACACACACTGGTAGAGAATAACACAAATAAAAACAATGTAGTATAACAGCTATTTGCATAGCATGTATATTGTATTAGGTATTGTAAGTGATCTAGAGGTGACTTAGAGAATATGAAAAGAGGCGAGTATGTTAGATAAAATGCATAGAAGGGACTTGAACATCGGGGATTTTGTGTATCCTCGGAGTTGGGGGGTTTCTTACAGACACCCAGGGACTATATTTGCCAAGCACCAGTTAGGGTATCGGGCATACTCGAGGCAATGGTAACTCAGAAGCATACGAGACGGCTGGGGCCCCAACTTTTCTGAAGTGAACCATCTGGTGTGAGGGGGATACAATAGAGGTGGAGCAGAACTCCTCTTACCTTCTTGAAGTCCTTACCAGTTTCTATTTGTATATTGATGTCTATACCCTCATTGCTCCTCTACTAAGGATAGTCCAAGAAGTCCCACAATAAACACCAAAATACCCCAGCTGGCCTGTGAGGCCCATGCAGTCTGGCACTCCCTTCCTCTGCCCCCCTCATTTCCTTCTGCCCTCTCTGAGTCTCCCCAGGCCTCTTCCAATCCCCTGAACTCTCTTGCCAGAGCCTTTGCTCATGTAGTTCTCTCTGCCTAAAATGCTCTTCACTTCAGAAAGTCCTGTGCACATATCAGGCCACAGCGCCAACGTACTGACTTCTGGAAGCCTTCCCAAATTGCCTTGAATGCTCCACAAGGCCCTACACACCCGGCCGCTCAACCACCACCTCACCGCATGTGTGGTTAATGGCCCAGTGGGAACCTCTCCCACCAGAGTCCCACTGGGGCAGAGGCTTGTGCTTTGCTTCCCCATGTATCGCCAGCTCCCAGCCCTGTGCTGGAACTTCGAAGGTGCTTGATTAACAGAGATTGAACTTACTCTGGCAAGAAGGAAGCTGGACTCCTAGGGAGTCCTGCAAGCACTTGGCAATGATAGAAATAAGAACTGAAAAAAGGAGCACCCATAAGGAAAAGTGTCTGTTCTTACTTTCCAACAGTCTCACGCGGCTGCTCTCCCTGAGAGTTCCACATGTACCTCTATGTGGAACATGGGGAAGATACAGCCCCACAAAGCCTGTCCAAGAGGCTCAATTAGGATGTTTCTTGACGAGACTTTGAGTCTGAGTCTCAGACGTGGCTCAAAGGACAGGGCAGACACTTCGGCAACCTCAGGACTATGTGGATACACACACAGACAGGCACACGCCACACACACAGACAGCTCCTTTGTTTGTTTTTTGGGGTTGTTTTTTTTTTTGAGGGGTTTTTGCTATAGGGCGCATGTGCTCGCCAGACAGACAGAGAGAGACAGAGAGATAGAAAGCGAGAAATCACCCCCCAGAGGGGATGGCCACGCCGCAATCCCTTCTCCTCCATTCTC
>NW_006160026.1:3064446-3069122 GCF_000334495.1 Tupaia belangeri chinensis | reverse complement strand
CAGGTCCAGGACTCGAACCGTGGTCCACTACATGGGAGTCCAGCGACATAGCCATTACGCTAACTGCTGGTCCCCACAGACAGCTCCTTTTCAGAGCCCACCTCATCTGCTCCAGACCACACCTGCATATTCCAAATGGCGTGATCTGTCTAAGGGTCTGCTTGGGAAAGTTTGAAGCTGGGAGTCTCATTAAAGTGAACAAAACAGACAACTAGGAAAATATCTCATATATGGGCCAGCCTGTGGCCTGGTACTTAAAGCAGCTGGATCCCACATGGACAACAATGTGGTTCAAGTCCCAGACCCAGTGACTTGAAAAATACATGAAGAATGTATGTGTGTGCCCAAGATCCCAGAAGGAGGGATAAATAGAGGAGAAGGGACTGCAGCATGGCCATTCCCCATGGGGAGTGCTTTCTTGTTTTCATTCTGTCTGTCTGTCTCTCTCTGAAGAATTTTTGCATCCCTCTGCAAACTTTTTTTTTTGGAGAGGTTTTTCACTATAGGGCACGTGCACTCTCCAGAAAGACAGAGAGAGACAGAGAGATAGAAAGCGAGAAATCACCCCCCAGGGGGGATGGCCACGCTGCAATCCCTTCTCCTCCATTCTCCTCTTGGGATCTTGGGCACGCACGCACACGCGCCTGGCGTGTCTGGGACGCGAACCACGGTCGACTACGTGGGAGTCCAACGACATAGCCATTATGCTAACTGCTGGTCCCCCTCTGCAAACTTTTAAAAAAGAGAGAGAGAAAAAGAAAAATACTCTCCTATGCAATCCCAATGCCTAGAAAAGGTGCATGGTACAGATGTGCAGTATGTGTGAGAGCAAAGCAACTGTCAGTGAAATCAAACCCGAATCTCCTAGGAGGGTGCACAGAAGTACACACACACGTGTATGTGTATGCACAGTCGCTCTCTCCGCACATACTTGTATATGCTATTCCCACCCTGTCTAGTCCTCCTACCAAAGTTGGCATGACCCTCAAACCCTGAGAAGACAAGGGAACCTGACAGTAACACTGAAAATAGATGAGATTTCCAAAGGTGACTGCAGAGAATCAAGAGCAGGGTAGAGCACAGTACTAGATCTTTTCACTCCCCACTCTCCACTCTCAGACAAGTGGAGCCATGACCTACAGATAAAGGTTTCAGCTCAATCTGACAGTAGAATGGAATGGGTCACCTCTTTTGTAATGAGTTTGACCTCCCAGGAGGCAGCCATGCCCAGGCCAGGCAAATGCTCAAAGGATTCCTTTCAGTAGAGTTGCAGGATTCAGTTAGGGGTATTAGATTCTAGTAAAGTTCTATAATTTCAATAAATATAACGCAAATGTACCCAGCTCATTAGACATTCTATTAGCTTTTCTCTTATCATAATAAATTGTTAAATATTAATAATCATCATTCACAAAGAGAATTTCTATGTACTGGGAACCGACATACATGCTTTATATATGCCATTTCACTGTAATTGGACCGTAACTCTATAGGTTAGATTAGTCCCCTTTTTAAGGTGAAAAACTGAGACTTACAGAAAATATGAAAGAGAAGCCTTTGATATAAGTGATAGAACATCTCGTACAAACCAGCTTAAAAGGGAAAGGGAATGTATCAGACTCCATAACTGAAAAGGTAGGAAAAGCAGGCTTCAGGCTGCCTGTGACCTGGAGACTGAGAACATGTCAAGAAGGCTCAGGTTCCATTTGTCTCTGCTCCTTTCTAACATGGGAAAGTATTCTACATTTGGAAGCCCAAGAAAGAGCTTATGACATAAAAAGAGATTGAGTTATCTTTGTATTTTTGTTCGTTTGTTTGCCTTTATTATTTTGTTGGTCTTTCTTCCTGATTCTTCATTTCTCCCAAAGGAATGCCTATTTCTCTCCACTCCCCCATTGATCCTCTGCCCTCATTCCCAGTTCCTTGCTCATGCCCTGGCTTGGTATCTTGTGCTACCTCAGTTCCCAGTTTGGGCTGCAAATGGATTCCTAGTCTCCCTGGGGAATGATGCAAGGGCTCCGAGCAGAGTATGCTAATTAAGTGGCTTGGTCTCCACCCACTGCCTCGCCCCCCTCCTTCTGCACCTCTGACAGCCGGCTCCTCCCACAGAACATGAGAAAAGTGAGCTGCTTGGGGGCCCTAAATGCCAAAATCTTCACTGTTCCTCTGCTGCAGACTCTGGGAGCGGGATTCCACAGCCTCAGCTGAAATCCAATGTGGGTGCTGTGTGCGTGTGTGCGTGTGTGCGTGTGTGTGTGTGTGACACCAGGCCCTGCGCCCGCGCGCATGCGCAGGGCCTGGTGTCACTGTCAATTCCAAGGTCTAAACCACACTCTCCCATGGAAGTCACAGAATATAGCTAAGGAACCTCATTTTCTGGCCTCGTGGAAAGGATCTTCTTTGTTGAAGCTATTCCTGAACTGAGCACTAGTCATGATCTTGACATCAATCACCACAACCTGTGCAGTAGGTGCCACTGTCACCATTTTATGGATGAAAAACGGAGGTTGAGGTTGTCTTCCCTGAGTCACCAGCAGGCTCTTCTCCAGCTCTGGTCATTCGGCTGTTTCCTTTGCCTGGAACTGTCCTTCCCCAGCTTTTCAGCAGCTGAGTCCTTCTCATGCCATTATCCCTCCTGGCCCAACTCAAATGTTACCTCCTCTAAGAAGTGTTCTCTGACCAGCCCGACAGCCACTCTCCCACTACTCCTAGTTTTTCATATCAAATCATTCTGTTTTCTTGCCAAACTCAACATGCTCTGTACTGTCGTTTGTTCATTTGTCTGTCGTCTCAGGGCAGGTCTTTCCTTACTGGGGCAGAAGCTCCTTGAGGGCAGGGGACCATTCTGTCTTATCCACTCCCACCTCCAGAGCTAGACTAGGGTGTAATGGACAAAGTTCCTGACTAGCTCCTCTATTTAACGTACAGGCCCAGGCATCTTGAGCCTCCCTGGGTGTCACTGTTTATCGCATTGGTCTGATTCTCCCACACACTGGAGGCCGTTCTTGGAACATCTGTGCATACCTTGGCTGAGCGAGCACCAGGCGCCCTGGAGTGCCAGATGTTTGAGCAGCTACAAATGAACAAAATGGCCTTTGTAGGATAGTTGTTACCAGATCTCCCAGATAACAAATTAGACACTAGGTAGTATGTCTGCAAAGACAAACCATTATTTACAAATTAATGATGCCAGGGCCACCGGATGGCATAACGGTTGCATCACTGGATTCCCACCTAGCACACCATGGTTCAAGTCCTGGACCCAGAGGCTTGAAACTCACACTGGGCACCAATGTGTGTATGTGCCCAAGATCTGAGAGGAGAACGAAGGACAAGGGATTGCAGCATGGCCATCCCCACCCTGGGGGTGATTTTTCACTTTCTGTGTCTCAGTTTCTCTGGTGAGCTCACGCACTCTAAAGCAAAAATCTCTCTAACAAATAATAAGATAAAAAAGAATGATGTCAAGTTTACCAATTTTAAAAACTCAGCATAGCAAAAATAGTTAAATATTAAAGTCCAAACTAGGGGCTGAACAGCAGCACAGAGGTAAATGTGATCATCTGCAAGGCAACCCCGCCCCCCGGAAGGTTGCCTATACGTACTCAGAGACCTCCCCGAGCAAGTTATGCTCATAATCCAGGCCAGCAGAGGCCAGGCGTGAATCGCTGCATTGGGATCCTGTCATGTACGTCTCTCTCTCTCTGACTTATGGAATAAGTGAATAAACCTTTTTAAAAAATCACCTTTTGTAGAAAGCTCAGTTTACTAACTCAATCCTCAGTTTATTCCTTCAACAATAAATTATTGTGCACCCACTGGATACCACCACAAGTGCCAGAAGTCCAACATTTAGCCAGAAGCTCACATATAATCAAAAACACAGCAAGAAGGAAAGAGTTCCATAAGAGGGTGAGAGGGAAGACTGATGGGCTGAGAGGTGGCCCTAGAGGGCTTTCCTGAGGAAGAGAACCCTGAATGGAAACCTGGAGGATGTGCAGGAGTTGAGAAGAGGCTATTTTTGAATGGAGAGAATGAGGGATATTCCAGTAAGCAGAAGAAAGTCAGTATAGCAGAATAATGAATCAGAGGTACACAGCAAAAATTCACCCAATGTACTCTTAAAATAGGGAAATATTAACCAGCTGTTAAATTATAGAAATACTTTGGTGCCAGTTCATAAATTTGGCCACCACCTCAGCACCCTGAGTACTGCCCCCAGCCTCCCAAGGGGTCTCCCCAGCATCCAGGAACCAAGTAGTAACCTGGCCTCCGCAGTGCTCACTAGTTTAATCCCTGAGGGGACTAACAAGCATGGAGGGAACTTGGAGAAGACCCTGCAGGGCTCTGAGGAGGACCTAGTCCTTACCAAGGAGCCTGCAATAGCAAGTGCTCTAAGCACAGAGGGTTGCGTTTGAAGAGGTCATGCTGGCTGCAGCGTGGAGAATTCATTAACGCAGGAGCAGGCTGCATTTTCAGTTTCTCAGAGAGGAAGGCAACTTGGAGCAGGGAGTTAGCGCCAAAAATGGAAACAAGGGGCCCGATTCTTAAACAGACAGACAGGATAAATGATAACAGGGAGGTGGCAGGATGACTCTGAGATATCCGATTTGCTGGACTGGAAAGAAGGCATGCCAGAGTGGCCACTGGAGCTCTCTTGATTCAAAGATACACTC
>NW_006160026.1:3063890-3064421 GCF_000334495.1 Tupaia belangeri chinensis | reverse complement strand
AGATGTGTATAGTATTCTCAACTGGACTGGTCTGAGAAGTATTTCATGTTGGGTAAAATCCTTTTACAAGCAAAATGATAGTGATTGTTTAAAAAGATAATTGGAATAATAATAATCTGGAAAGCAGAAATAATGAAAAGCTGTTGGATGATGATGTTGGGCATTTTAATGTCTTTGTATTGACTGATATGCATGATATTCCTTCTGGAAAAAGAAATGTAATTCACTGTAAAGTTATATGTGATCCAATGTAATATAAACAAGATTATGATGAGAACCAGCAGTTAGCGTAATGGCTATGTCGCTGGACTCTGCGGTTCCTGTCCCGGACCTGGTGGCTTAAAACTCACGCTGGGCGCGTGTGCGTGAGTGCCCAAGATCCCGAGAGGAGAATGGAGGAGAAGGGATTGCGGCATGACCATCCCCCCTGGGGGGTGATTTCTCACTTTCTGTCTCTATGTCTCTGTCTGTCTGGTGAGCGCACACACCCTATAGTGAAAACCTCTCAAAAAAAAAAAAAAACACAAACAA
>NW_006160026.1:3050082-3063845 GCF_000334495.1 Tupaia belangeri chinensis | reverse complement strand
TGGTAAACTAATGTGTCAAAGGCTGCAGTAAAAGAGAGGTGGCCAGGAATTATGGGCCCCCATTGGACATGCACAATACCATCTATGGAGTAGCCTTCCCACCAAATCTAAGCTGAATGTGATTAAGCCTCTAGATCTCTAATTGTCGAAATGAGTTTTGCAGTCATGGCAAGTTCTGTAATCTGAGCGGTCCCATAGGTAGCAGTGGCCACCTGTGACTGTGGAGTGTTTGAAATCAATTCAATTTAATTTAGTTCATTTAAAAGTAAATATTCTCATATGGCTAGTGACTACTGTATCGAGCAATGGACTTTTAGATTAAACTATCAATTTTTAACAAATATGAATGGTATGAACTTTATCATGGTCATGCAATCAATAAACCCAGACAGGAGAAATTCTACAGGACCCAAACCAAAAACTAGTTCTACAAATAAGTTGCAAATTAAAAAAACAAAAAGGAGAGAGAGCCATGGGGGAAACTCTAGATTAAAGGATGCTCAAAAGACATTATAAGCCAATCACAATGTGTGGGTTTTGTCTAGTTCCTGATTCAAATAAAGAAAAACAATAGAGAAAAATTACGACATTTACTAGATCATTAAAAATTTGATCACTCGCTCCCTATAAACTGATGGTATTAAAATATTATTCATCCTTGCATGTGTATGAGTGTGTGTATGTGTATGTGTATGTGTGTATGCATGTTGGGGAAGAGGTGTTCTTTTAGACAGAATTTATATCAC
This sequence comes from Tupaia belangeri chinensis, assembly GCF_000334495.1. Classification (NCBI taxonomy): domain Eukaryota; kingdom Metazoa; phylum Chordata; class Mammalia; order Scandentia; family Tupaiidae; genus Tupaia; species Tupaia belangeri. Next base: position 3,063,099 of record NW_006160026.1, on the reverse strand, counting down.
AATCTTGCTTCCTCCACTTCCCAGGTAACTGGGACTAAAGGTTTAAACCATCATGCCCAAACCTCATTAACCCCTTTTCAGGGTGATAACAGCATTGCGTTAACTTTCTTATTGAGGCCCAGTCTCCATAGCACGGTCACTAGAGTACTCACTGCAGAGCTGGAAGCCACATGGCCGACCACAGGTTCAGATTCCTGGCCTAGTGGACCTGAAACGTGATTGGCACATGCCCACATCCAAGATCCTGGGGAGCTGGAAGGATAGGGGAAGGGGATCTTGGTGTGACAAGACCCCAGCAAAGGTGCTTCTCTCCCTCTTTCACACACATGTCTGTGCCTGCTCTCATGAATAAAAGAGTCAAAAAACACTTTTTAAATGCACTTACTTTAAGAGATACATACTGAAATATGTACAGATGATGTCATATGATGCTTGGTGTTTGCTTTAAAATAATAAGGGAAGGGGAGTGGAGGGGGAGAAGCAAGAGGGGCCATGAGTTAGTCAGGGCTAGGCAGGGTTCACACAGGTTCAGAAGGCCACACTGTCTCCTTTTACAGATGTTAGAACACCCCCCAATAATATAAAATAAAGATTAAACTTAGCAAAATCTTTTAAAACCTTCATTTATTATTATTATTTTAATTTGATCTGAGAAAGACAGAGAGAGAGAGAGAGAAGGAAAGTGAGAAAGAAAGACACCGGGTCCAGGACTTGAACCACGGTTGGCCATGTGGGAGACCAGCACTTTTAACCACCACACCACCTGCCAGCCCCAAATTTAGCAAAATTAAACACTCCTCAAATGAAAGACATTTTAGGTGCAATTGCAGCCTAGCCATGCCACATTGGCTGTCTGAGCACACTACATGATGACATCCCTTCATCCCATCAATCGCACCAACAGGAGAGCCTTGGAGTGACAGCTCTTCCTTCTACCCTGGCAACTTCCTTTCAGTCTGATCAAAGACAAATAAAACTTAATTGACCTTGAACTTCAGCTTCTCCCTGACCTATCCCACCTAACCCCAGCTATGGATTTCATGGACTGAACCACATTCACCCTCCTAGGCAATGCCACCCTCACTCTGGCCTCTTGTGGGAACAACACCCTTCACATAATCAGGAAACAAAGAGCAATGCAGAAGAAGAGAGGGGGTTGCACAAACACAAAGTTAAGTGAATTCGGTCGAGTGAGAATGAGATTCCATTCCATGTGACTTCACAAGGAACATCCTTTACAGACTCTTCCCGTTTCTCTACGATCATCCCTAGGTTGTGGTTCTGAGCATATCCGGGTGGACACCAGCTCTGGTCTTGTTTAAGCTCTGATTCAGGGCTTTTGAGTAGAGACCATAGATCAGTGGATTAAACACAAGCCCTTCTTTATTTCCCACTTGGAGAGAGAATTTCAGGGACAATGAGCCTCTCTGCTCCACAATTCAATCCTAATCCCTCCAGGTCTGAAACACAGTTTAGTAAGAGCTGCTCTAAGGTCCTGCACTGGGGAAAGACACCCAGGACCAGCCTTTTTCTGTTCACCATTGGTTCTCAGTATCTGGCACATTGCGGTACATCAGGACCGACCTCTCTCCAGGAATGTGAAGTGTTTTGTATATAATCAAGACTTGATAAATATTAGCTTAATTGACTTAAATATATGTGTGCCTACAAATGTATGTGTATATGTAAACGTGTTTATGCAAAGATCCTTGCCAGAACAGCATATGGGAAACTGTATAATATACATAAGAATATAAAATAAGGGAAAAGCTAGCTAAGAGCTGCTCCATTGTCCTTTCCCAGGCAGGGCCTGGGAGCACAAGGCATTTATGGAAACGACAGCATAGGATGTCCAAAGTCAAGACAATTCCAGAAAATTGGAAATATTTAGTCTGTGTGGATAATGAGAGAAGTACATACTGTTCCACAGGCACTTACTGGGCACCTAAGGAGTTCCAGGAAATGGACTGGTACTAATACAAAAATGAACAGGATACATTTGAGGGCCACAGATAGCCTAGTTGTTAAGAAAACTGGATTCCACGTGGCTGACCACAATTCAGAGTCCAGTTTTGACTGTTTGAAAAGCATGCTGGCCATGTGCGTATGCATGCCTGGCAGGCTGGAGAGATGAAAGAGACGGAATTACAAGGTGACCACGCCCCTCTCTCTCCTCTGTCAGTCTCTCTAGTGAACACATGCACCCTGTGGAATTAAAAAAGAAGAAGAGGAGGAAGGAGGAGGGAGAGGGGAAGGGGGAAGGAAAGGGAAGGGGAGGGGAAGGGGAAAGGGGAGGAGAAGGAGAAGGAGAAGAATAGAAGAAGAAGAAGACATAAAGCTAGTGTTCCCATGTGGCAAAGTTAGTCTGACCTGGAGGCCCTGTTAGTCAGCTACTGGCCTTGGGCTGCCCCTTGATTAGGAGAGGAGTGAGATGTAACCTCCTAGGGGAGGGGCTCTCATTCCATCTAAGACAAGAGGCAGCTGTCAACAACCGACCCTTAAAACAGCCATAGAACAGGTACCATGCCTGGTAACAGGGATCTGGGCAGAGCACGCCAGTACCTACTGTGGGTTGAAACTGTTATTATATGTTAAGTTCATTTATTTATTTCATGACAAAGATACACAAACACACAGAGTGATACATACCCTCCACAGAGCCTCAGCAAGCCCCAGACCCTCCTCTCCAGCGTGTCTGTGGGTGCTCCTGGTGTGCTCAGGTCAACCTGGGATTCTAACTCAAAGCCTTCTCACATGGCTCCAGTATCACACAGTGGCACCTTACCACCTGTGCTACAAGGGTGAGTCAGGCAGGGACCACAATTATGGTCCCCATGTTACAAAAGAGGAAACCAAGGCCTGGAGAGGTGAAGGAACTCATTCACACCCATGGCTGGAAGTGATGGCAACAAAGCCTGCTGGAGCCACTGTCACTGGAAGCTGAAGTCATAGGCTTTCACTCACAGTTCATTGGTGCCACATAGACATCTAGGAGACTCAGGAGTTCTGTCTGGAGAGGAGGCACCTAGAGACTGAGCCCTTATTTAAACAGAGGACCACTAGGTACTGGCCACGAGGTACAGCTACTGGGTGAACCTCATTGGAAAGGGGCAGAATGTGAAGAGGTGGTCTGCAGGTTGTCTTACACTTGACTTTATTTTCTTTATTTTATTTCATTTTTTAAAGAGTTTTTTTGCCTTAGGGCACATGTGCTCACCACAGAGAGAGAGACAGTGAGAGAGAAATTGAGAAATCATTCCCCCAGGAAGGATGGCCATGCTGCAATTCCTTCTCCTCCATTCTCCTCCAGGGATCCTGGGCACACACACACACACACACACACACACACTCACACACACAAGCATGCCCGGTGTGATTTTCGAGCCACCAGGTCCAGGACACAAACTGTGGTCAGCCATATGGGAATCGAGTGATGTAACCGTTACACCATATACTGTCCCCCAATTTACACGACTTTAAAGCCAAGCTACAGACCCAGTTGAAAATAAATTCAAGGATAGCCATGCTTGGAGACCCAGTGCCTCATAGTCAGTGTGCTCTGGTACTGCCACTCACCTGGCCATGATAGTGTTCAGTGTCTAGCAATGATGGGTTGCCCACCACGAGTGTGATTTTGACATGCTACTTCACATCTCTGTGCCTCAGTTTGTCTCACAATCCATTGAGAATCAGGCTAAGAGGGCAGGGAGCCAACCCTCTGGAGTACTGTCCTCCTAACTGTTGAGTGTATGTTCTTGACACCCCAACACTTATCCCAGTGTCAGCTTTCTAGGACAAATCTGCTGCTGACACTGCTCCTCACCTTCCTTCAGTGGCTCCCGTTGCCTTTGGGATCAAGTCCAAACCACTTAGCCTGGACACCAGCTCCTTTCAGTCAGATCATAATCTATCTCTCCAGCTTCTCTCCCTCCACAGCCTCACTAAGACCTTTCAGGTTGGTCACATAGAATCGTTGGCTATGCTTTTGCAGAACTATGGCTCTCTGAGGACAAGATTGAAGAGCAAGATGTGGTGGAATGTTCTAGGCTAGGTGAAGCTGGACAAAGGGATGGGTGGGAATATGGCGGATGTGTTCAGGGCTCTATGGCCTTAAAGGTACAGAATTTACTGCCTGCAACATCCTTCCTTCACCATTTCCGACTGGTCATCTCAGCCCCATCCTTAAATCCAGCTGTTACAATCACCTCGCTGATGCTTTTATTAAATCATCTAGGTAGAGGTAAAGACTCCATTCTCTGCAGACCAGGAACACTTTGTGAACAGGTCAGCAGCACCTGGTCCATGGTGTCATTTATGTACATACGACTCTACCCACCACTAGACGATCAAGGTATCCCCTGTATCCAGCATGATACTTTACAAGTTGTGGTGTTCAGTAAGTGGCTTACCAATGAATGACTACACCACTTTCTTCTCTGGAATTTCACAATACAGCATGGCCCAGGAGATAGGGGTGGACTCAAAGAACAAATGGAATTTACAGGAAGCCAGGGCCAAAGGATTCGTGTAGACCATCATTATATATCGAAGACAAGGAAATAGAGTCCCGAGATGGTCAGCACCTTAGGCATTGTCACACATGTAATTCAAACTAGCACTCAGGCTTTTTCTCTTTTTAATATCCAGTCTTTTCAATGTGTTAAGAACCAGTAACTCACGGTTTAAAAAATTATATTAAATATTGTGAAAGTATGTATAGTAAAATTAAATTCTCATTTTTTCCCCTGACCCTCAGGGTCACATGAACTTTTGTTGTTGTTGTTGTTCTTGTTAAGAGAAATAACCTCCTGGGGGAATGACCAGAAGGCAATCCATTCTTTTTTCAGGATTTGGGCATGCATGCACACAATGCATAGCATGATATTTAAATTACCGGATCTGGGACTCAAACCATGGTTGGCCATGCAGGAACTTTAAACACCATGCCACCTGCTGCCCCATCCCTTGTTGTTAAGGTTTTGCCATAGGCTGCATGCACTTGCCAGAGAGAGACAGGGAGATGGAAAGTGAGAAATCACTCCCCCCAAGGGTGAGAGCCACACTGAAATTCCTTCTCTTCTATTCTCCTCCTGGGATTTTGGACATACACACACACACACATATCTAGCATGATTTTCAAGTCACTGGGTCCAGGACATGAACTGCAATCGGCCATGTGGAGTCCACCACCTTGACCACTCTGCTACCTGCTACCCCCTCATGTCTCTTTTTATAAGCAATTCATTGCTATAGTTAATATATGTACATATTTACATATACACGCAAACATTTCTCTGGACATTCTATGAATGTGGGTTCACATATATTTACCATCTTTGACTTACACTAACCATTAACAAACATAGAACAGAATTTTTCAAACCATGGTTTGTGATGCAGTCGTAAGTTATAAAATCAATTGATTTGGTTGCTATAGGTGTGCTCTTGTTTGTTTTGCTTAGTTTCAATGACAAAGGAAAAAATTAAATGGAAAAGATCAGAGTACATCTCACATAGGAAAAGCAAGTATTGCTTCATGAAACTCGTCTCATTTTTTAAAATCAAGCTTATCGAGGTATCATTTGCATGTAAAACATTCGCCCTTTTAAATAACATGCAAACTTTGATGAATTTTAGCAAATGCATTCAGATGTGTAACCACCATCACGATCAAGGTATAGAACATTTCCACAACCTCAGAAAGCATCCTAGTGCCCTTTAAAGTCAGTCTCTTCCTTCATCTCAGTCCTGGAAACCACTGGTTTACTTTCTGTCTATAGAATTTTGCTTGTCTCAATATTAAACAATTTTTATTAGTATATATCTTTTTAATTTTGTGACTGCAGTGATTTTTTTTAATATATTCACTTTTAACTCTTTAATGCCTAATTTGTGTCTAACCCCACAGTAGTTACCAAATATTTTTGACAGAAAATTAATGATAAGCCACTTTTTATGAAATTGAAATTTTGTGAAATGTAATTTTCATGATTACGATAAAAAAATTTAATGATGTCATCTCTGTGTCACAGTGATTAAAGAATGATAAAATTCCCAATCCAGTCAGCCTGAACCACTCAAGTGCCCAATATCTAAAGGGCTGGAGGGCTAGAGGAAAGGGATTATGATGTGACCAGATTCTGTGGATTGTCTCCCCCTACACCCATGTGGGCACAAGCTTGATCACGAATAAAACAAATAATAAAACTTTTTTTTAAAAAAATCAATAGCTCTGGCTGTGGACAGTGCTGTGAAATGAGTACATCTGGAAGTTTGCTCCATGTCATGATAAAGGGCCACATTGCTTTTACAGCAGGAGTCCCCAATCCCTGGTACCCGATCCATGGCCTGTAAGGAATTGGGCCACACACCAGGAGGTGAGCAGAGGGTGAGAGAGCAAAATTTCATCTGTATTCACATCTGCTCTCCATTGCTCATATTACTTCTTGAGAGCTACCTCCTGTCACATCAGTGGTGGCACTGGATTCTCATAAGAGAGCAAACTCTATTGTAAACTGTGCATGGGAGGGATCTGGGTTGTATGCTGCTTATGAGAATCTAATGCCTGATGATCTGAGATGGAGCTTGAGGCAGTGATGGGAAACAACAGCATATACTGTGTTATGGTGAGTTGTATAATTATTTCATTATACATTATAATGTAATAATAACAAAGTACACAGTACATGTAATGCACTTGGATCATTCCGAAACCACTCCCTACTCCCAATCCATGAAAAAAATGATCTCCCCCAAAATGGGTCCCTGGTACCAAAAAGGTTGAGGACCCCTGTTTTTGTCATTGTTGTTTATTTTTCTTTTCATTTAGTATTTTATTATTTTTTACATACAATCACTGCGTATCATTACACTACACAAAATGAATTTTCTCAGCATGAATACATTTTATATATATATATATTTTTTTTTTTTTTTTGGAGAGGTTTTTGCTTTAGGGCACGTGCGCTCACCAGACAGACAGAGAGACAGAAAGCGAGAAATCACCCCCCAGGGGGATGGCCTCGCCACAATCCCTTCTCCTCCATTCTCCTCTCGGGATATTGGGCACGCATGCACACGTGCTCGGCGTGAGTTTTAAGCCACTGGGTCCAGGGCGCGAACCGCGGTCAACTACATGGGAGTCCAGCGACATAGCCATTATGCTAACTGCTGGTCCCAACATTATATATTAATCAAAGGTGTTACCATACACATTATCATCAACAGATAATTTTCCATTTTTGTGCCCTTTAAATGTTTTGTTTCTTTCTTTTTCCCCCATGATTTCCTGCTTTTCACCCTTCCCCATTTCCTACTCTTCTCCCACACTGTCTCTAGTATCCCCAGTTGCTCTCCATGCTTCTATACCTTCCAATCTATCAGTTTCTCCCTTAGAGTGCAGACAATTGGTATATATTAAGTGGGGACATACAATGCTTCTCTTTCATGGTCTGACTTGCTTCACTTAGCAATGTATCTTCCATATTCATCCACTTTCTGTCAAATGCCAGGGTGTCATTATTTTTTATGGCTGAGTAGTATTCCACAGTGTATATATGTGCCACACTTTTTCAATCCATTCATCTGTTTGTGGACATTTAAACTGGTTTCGTGACTTAGCAACTGCAAATAATGCTACAATTAACGTGGATGTGCAAATGTTTTTCCAACTGAGTGTATCCCTATCCTTTGGGTAGATTCCCAGGAGTGGAATTGCTGGATCATATGGTAGTTTTATTTGTAGATCTTCAAGGAACCTCCATATTGTTCTCTACAGTGGCTGTACTTATTTACCATTCCACCAGAAGTTTTCTTTTCACCACAGCCTCACCAGCACTTATCATTCTTTAGTTTTTTAAATTTTAATCATTCTGGCTGAGGTTAGGTAGTAACTCATAGTGGCTTTGACTTGCATCTCCTTTGTGATAAGGGATGGTGAGCATTTTTTCATATGCTTTTTGGCTGTTCATACGTCTGCCTCAGGGAGTTGTTTGTTCAGCTCATTTGCCCATCTTTTAATTGAGTTCATTTTTTTTTTCAGGTAAGCTTCTTGAGTTCCCTGTATATTCTGGTTATCAGTCCCTTATCTGAGGTAGTTTGCAAACATGTTCTCCCATTCTGAGGGTTGTCAATTCACTCTAATTATTGTTTATTTTGCTGTGTAGAAGCTTTTTAATCTGATGTAACCCCTAAAAATAAACCTAGCCAAAGAAGTCAAAGACCTCTACAAGGAATACTACGAAAAACTCAAAAAATAAATAGAAAAGGGGGCCCACTGTTTTGGGGGCTGCAGAGCATTTCCTTGTCAGAGCGTACCCTACTTTACTCAAATGGCCCTCCATTGATCCACTGTATATGTAAACCATTTCCAACCTTCTGACGCATACGCCATCAAGCCAACAAGTGAATGTTTATGTAGGACAGATTCGTAGAAAAGATACCGCTAGGGGAGGGGATACGTGCATTTTTTATTTTTGAGAGATTTTGCTAAAAGCCATGTAAAGTGGTTACAATGGGTTGTGCTTCTGCACAGAGCGCTGTTTTCCCACCCATAACAGCAAGTGTTAGCAAATGTCTTCATTTTTGCCCCTTTAATAAGTAAACATGGCTGGTATCTCACAAGAGTTACAGTTCGCATCTTTATAGCAATGAGAGTAAGCACTTTTCTTGTATTTAAAAGCCACTGTTATTTGTTTTTCTGTGAACTTGGAACTCTCTGCCTGTGTTCTTTTTCTGTTTGGTTGGCATTTTTCTTTATTCATCTTTAGGAGTTTACATAAGTATTGAAGAAATTAGCTCTTTGTCACATTATTTTGAGGAAAAAATTTTCTAACAAGGTTTACTGGTTACCTCTTGACTTTACAGTAATTCTTGTAAGGTAGACATTTTTAATTTTATGATATCTTATTTGTCAATCTTTTCTTTTATGGTTCTGGATTTTATGTCATGTTTAGAAAGAAAAATATTCCCACTTGAATATTATTTAAATAAAATCTCTCATGTTTTCTTTTAATACCGCTATGCTGTTTTTAAATTTAAATCTTTGTTCCATTTGGAATTCGACTTGGTATAAGGAACTAAGATGAGATCTAAACTTTGTCTAAATATCAAATAATCTCCTTTTCTTTTGCAGATTTGAAATGTCTTCTTTTTACAAATCAGTATATTTGGGTCTATTTCTGGGCTCTCCACATTGTTTTATTGGTCTATCTATTTATGCACCATAGCCAAACCGATTAATTTCCTTTCGCCTTATAATATACTTTAACATCTTTCAGATCTAGAACACCTTTTATTTTTCAGAATTTGTATAATTATTCTCATCTATTTCTTTTTCATATGAAACATCTATTTTTAATTAGGATTATGTCAAATTTAAATATTAACTGAAAAACAATTGGCAGATATGTAGAGTGGGGCTTCCTCTTTTACAGATAAATCTTTCCATTTAGTCACATGTTTATATATGTTCCTCGGCAGTGTCTTCAATTTTCTTCATATGTGTCTGTTTTTTTCTCTTTACATATTTATCATAATTTATGATTTACATATAATCACTACATATCTTTGTAGGGTACAGAATGGTCTTTAAAAGCATGTACATTGTGTGTAATAAACAAATCAATCATACAAACATATTCACCACCTTAAACATTTAACATTACTACACTGTGGACATTTGAAACTCATCCCAATTCTGCAAGTATGTACTGAACTGTCTATGATGCTCTTTACTGTGGGCTACGGTTCTAAAGGAAAACATACTGATTAAAAAATCAGGCAACAAACAACCTCATAAATTAACAAAGATAGCATAACCAATGAAAGAAGAATTTGTAATTTCCATGTAGAGGACTGGGGGAGATAGGAGTTTGAAATCTGAAAAAATATATGGATATCAATCATTGATCCAGTTAGAGATAGGTAATTTTGTACAAAACAATAGCTCACTAGGAAGAGATATAAAAAGAATATTTTTACTCATATACCGTGTGTTCTTTTAAGACAGTAGTACCATGCTGTGCATAAAGAAATAAGCCTTGGAAAAAGCAAAGATAAAGCAAAATTAAAAAGAGATGTTTAGGGGCTGGCAGGTGGTGTGGTGATTAAGATGCTGGACTCCCACATGGCCGACTGTGGTTCAAGACCTGGACCTGGTGGCTTGTTCTTTCTCTCACTCTCTCTCTCTCTTTCTCTGTCTCTCTTTGGTCAAGTTGAATAATAATAATAAATTAATTAAATAATTTTTAAAAAGATGTTTAAAAGTGAAAACATGGTAAAGCCAGAGATTGGGTGGTTTATGTACTTTACAAAGTTCTTGAGCTTAGAATTTTTAAAAATTCATTCCAAAGAAAGACTCAGTTGTAACATTTTGGACTTATCTTCTATTATCTAGTTTTCTGCAATGAGTAATGGTTATAATAAATATACAAATTGAAACCTGTGGACTCAACCGCCTATCACATAATTGGTGGATTTGTATTTAAACTTGCTTGCATGTGAAATAGTTGAATCTGCATTTAGTCCCAATAGTCAATGTTATTACCAACATGTATGAACTTATTCTTTCTTTAGAATAAAAGAGTAAGTGTGTGTGTGTGTGTGTGTGTGTGTGTGTCTGTGTCTGTGTCTGTGTGTGTTCTCTTACTTTTATTGGTTCTTTTAAGTTTTCCCAGTGTACTAGTCCCTTAAGTATTTCCTGAAGGGCCAGTTTCATTTTGGTGCATTCTTTTGGCATTTGTTTATCTGAGCACAATTTTATTTCTTCTTCCCATTTGAAGGATAATATTGCAGAGTATAGTCTCATGGCTGAAACTGTTTTTCTTTCAGAGTTTTAAATATATCTTCCCATTCTTTTCTTGCCTGCTTGTTTCAGTTGAGAGATCCAATGTTAGTCTGACGAGGTAAACTTTGTAAGTAACTTGGCATTTCTCTCTTGCCATTTTTAGAATTTTGTCTTTATTTTTTATTTTTACCAATTTGGCTGTGATGTGCCTCGTGGAGGATTTTCTTATATTATACATCTATTTGGTGTCCTTCTTAGCTCCTGGATTGAAATATCTGCATGTCTCTCTAAATTGGGAAATTTCAGCTAATATATTATGAAAGATGTTTTCTATTCCTTTACCTGTCTTTTCACCTTCTAGAATACCTATTATGCAAATATTTGGTCGTTTAATGTAGTCTAGGATTTCCCATATATATTGTCTTCATTTTCAATGGTTATTCTTCTATTTTTTTCATTACTTGGACTCAATTGGAGGTTTTCTTCATATGTATCTTTTGCACAACCTGATAACTATATTCTCAGATATGTAATTTGCTTATACCTATTTTAAATGCATTGTTTTACCATTTTACTTTTGTCTTTTTATTGTATTGAAAGATACTGATTTTGTTACAGAATTTCTGAATTCTGTTGTTGGTGATGTTTTTAATTGGGTAGCCTGGGTGTGGTAAGTTGTCATATCAATATATGACAAATTTGCCTCATCCTTATCCATATCTCTTATTTGTTTCTCTGTTGTGACCACATCAGCTATGCCTTATGACCATTGTCTAGTAGTAATAGATACCTCGAATAGGTCATGTTCCTAACTTTAATAGGGCTGTTTCTGGGCTGATTAAGCACATGAATGTGTATGTTCCCATTATTTTTGCAACTGGGACTGGGGAAAGATGATGTTAGGAAAGAGAGAGAGACAGAACTAATCCAGACAAATGAGGAGATCATTCAAGCAGGAGAACTCTGCCTCCAGCCTAGATGCCCACAGAGATGGGTCCTTCTCCTCCCTCCTTATCAATGAAGCTCTGGGACAGGCCCCTTTCCCAGGATCTCCCAGCCCCAGGAATTATTTCTCTATCAAGAAATCCCTCTGGAGCACAGCATTGCCACTGTCCTCCAGAGCCTCAGTTTCTCCATCCACAAACTAAACTGATAATAATAACCTCCTGGGGTGACCATGAAAACTACTTTTTGGGAACCAGCAGTTAGCGTAATGGCTATGTCGCTGGACTCCCACGTAGTCGACAGCGGTTCGCGTCCTGGACCCAGTGGCTTAAAACTCACGCCAGGCGCATGTGTGTGCGTGCCCAAGATCCCAAGAGGAGAATGGAGGAGAAGGGATTGCGGCGTGACCATCCCCTCTGGGGGGTGATTTCTCGCTTTCTGTCTCTCTCTCTCTCTCTGTCTGTCTGGTGAGCGCACGTGCCCTATAGCGAAAACCTCTCAAAAAAAAAAAAAAGAAAGAAAGAAAACTATTTTTTGTAAACAGCAATGCAACCATGAGGAATTATTCTTACCAAGGGAATTTCAGCAGCTGATGCTCTTCCAGCCACACAAATCGTATTTGCAATGATGATTACCACTCTCTAACCAAATGGAAATCAAACAGAATCACACACACACAGAGAGAGAGAGAGAGAGAGAGAGGTTGTAGATCGCTTTCCCTTAAATTGTATCCAGGAGGGACACAACAGGCTCCCAGGATCTGAATAAATTCCAGTCCTACAGTCCTGACTCAGCCTCCAAAGCAGAGCCCTGCACTGCCCAGGAACGAAAAACAAACAGGAATGGCATTTCTCACTGACTCACTGGGGCCTCAGAGGATAGGGCTGTTTTTTTGCAGGTCAAGCTGGGTGAGAACCTGGACAGCCATGGGCAAATACTCTGCAGCCCAGTATCAAGGCCTGTCAGCCTGCCACTAGCAATCAGGCAGCCCTGACACAGGGACAGATACCTGCAGGTGAGGGACTGGGCTGTTAAAATCCAGGCAGCCACTTACAACATCCAAACCACTTTTTTAAATATAGTAACAAACAACAGAGTGGAAAGAGAAAAACAAAAAGAGGTTCCCCACATTTGAGTGTAAAGGAGGCTGTTCCTAAACTGATCATCAAGATCATCAGTGAATAAATGGATGAGGACAAGAACAATTTCTGGAAGAAACAGCCTAGAAATATACAAGGTTTTCTTCCCTACTTTTTTACTTATTTATTGCTCTTCAGCGTTCAGCA
>NW_006160026.1:3045010-3050051 GCF_000334495.1 Tupaia belangeri chinensis | reverse complement strand
GCATTGATATTACCTTGGCAATCAGAAAAGAATTACTTTATTAATCTAGACAGCTATTCCAAAAAAGGCCTAAGGCTTCTTTCTTGCAGACGTGTTTTACAACAAAACAGCCCTGACATGCACTTAAACATCAGAAGCCAACAGCTACTTGGACCATAGTTCAGGAGCCACCCTGGGCAGGGAGAGAGCTGGCAAGTGGGGGGGAAGGGGGGTGGGCATGAGGGCACAAGGTGCAGAATATTGAAGAAACGGGATGCTGGTTATGGAGTCAGGGTCTACTATCAGGTGCCCTAGGTTTACCCATCAGCTCAGCTACTTAACAGCTCTGGGACTGATCCAAGTACTCAGGCTCCTGAAGATTCATTATCTTATCTGTAAACAGGGGCTAACAGTAGGTACCTTTCAGGATTGTTGTGAGAAGTCACCAAGGTAACACATGCGTAAGAATTAGCACTGTGCCGGGCACATGGTGAAAATATAATAAATATAAGGTCAATGTTTCTATTACAAAGAAAGGTCATTCTAGAATAGTGGAAGGAGCTCAACTAGATTGGATGTTAGCCCTAGTCTCCAGGGCTTACTTGGTGACCTGAGCAAGTCATTTCTTGCCTGGGTCCCAGATGAGCTCTGAAGCTGCCTATGATTAGATTGTTCCTATGGGACTACCCTGAGCCAAAGCCAGCTCCTCTAACCACCAACCTCACCAAGATAGGAGCCCAGGAATATGGCATCTTGTGGAGACTGCATAGTACATTGCCAAGACTCTATGGGAAACTCTTTGCCAATGGGCCTGCCCTCCCTTCCCCAAGGAAGCTGACTTCCTGTTTAGGCCTCATAGCCATTTCTATTTCCATGGAGACACAGTGCGGAGCAGAAGGTTACTGAGAGTCCTTCCTCCAGGAAAGGCTCCTCCCTTCCCCAGGGAGCCCATTCTCCCATGATGCAGTTTCCTGGATCCATTGAACAGAGCACTTCCCACCTCAGCTGTCTCTGGGCCTTCTGAGGAAATAAGGCCAGGCGGCCCCTTTGACGTGAAGCCCTGGGAATCCTGCCTTGCCTAACCCTGGCTTTGCCTACAACATGCAGCTGTTGTCTGGTTGCCTGCAGTCCTTCTCTCCTACAGGCACCTGCTTGTCTTTTGGATACAGGAAGAATTTTCCATGACCATCCCTGTCCTGGGAACAAGCCTTCAAGCACCAGAAGACTACACCTCACAGAAAAGGCCTGGAATGGACTGTCTTCTCTTGGCAGAGCCCGGGCTGGTGCCACCCACCTGGACAAGGCAGGACACATGCTGGTGACGGTGCATCCCATTCTCCATCCTGACTTGGAAGTGTATTCCCCTCAGGCAAGTCCTCAGGTTGGCAGAGTCCATCCTGTTGGGAGCTCTTCTTGTTCTTCCCATCTGAGCTCCTGGGACCTTTCTGAATGTCTCCTGCTAGAAGCCCAGGGTTACAACAATATCATGGGGAAAGTATGAGAACTGAAATCCTTAGTTCAAGTATCAGTTCTGTCACTTACAATTTGGGTGGTGATTTTGGGGCTCTGTGTTCTCGTCTATAAAATAAGAACAATAAAATGGCCTCATAGAGTTTTATGTTTTCGATAAATGCTTACTGAGTACTTACCCCAGTACAGATAATATGTTCATCTTGTGCTTGCCATATATGTATCCTCGACTCTTCTTTGGACTGCTCAGAGCACTTGGAGCCCCTAGAATATTGCATCCGTTAGGATGTGTTGAGGTGTAAATAAGAGAAAAAAGGTGACTAACAGTGACTAAAACATGAGTGTGCCCATTGTTGACTAAAGAAATCTAGGGGCATGTAATCTCAGGGTTGGTTGATGTCACTAAAGATTAGGGTGATTTTTATCCTTCCACTCTATTAAGCTTTATTATTATTATTATTATTATTATTATTTTCTTTTTTTTTAGTTTGCTATAGAACATGTGGGAGACAGAGAGAGAAGGGGAGAATGAGAAATTAACCACTGCAGAATGGTCACACTGAAATTCTTATTATTATTATTATTTTCTTTTTTTTTTAGTTTGCTATAGAACATGTGGGAGACAGAGAGAGAAGGGGAGAATGAGAAATTAACCACTGCAGAATGGTCACACTGAAATTCCCCCTCCTCCATTTTCCTCTTTGGATTTTGGGTACACATGTCCATGCACTCAGCATATTTTTCAAGATGTCAGGTCGGGGACTTGAACCCCACAGTCAGTCATGTGGGATCCAGCTGTCTTAACCACCACACCACCTGGCTGGCCCACTACTAAGCTTTCTGAAGCTTGCCACCACATGATGTTCAAACAGCTGCCTAAGCTCTAGTCGTCATGTTCTCATCAGGCACAAAAGTTGAAAGTGGAGTAACAGAGAGGCTAGGGGAAAGGAATGCAGGAGACATCTCTCTTATTTACCTTTGCCCAGAAGTCTCTGCCCAGCAGATATGTTAACACATAGTGGTCAAAACTGGGCCTCAGAGCCACCAGGGTCTGTGACAGTAGTTGAAAAAGTGACATTATCTGGCTTTTCAAATCTCTTAAAGTACTGAACAAGGGAGAAGGGCACACTTAGAAGAACCTAAGAGATGGATATTTAAGTCTTTGTCTGGAGCTCCATTCTCTGGGGTGGTTCTGGCTCAGGGGAATCTTGGTATGAACTCTAGAATTGCAATTTTAAAGAAAAAAGAAAAGCCAGATGTGGCATAAGCTAACTAGGTCCTGAGTCCTGCGCTTGGCACTAGACTTTCATAGCCCCTTCTTTTGAGGGAAAGCAGGGGCTGGAAGGACACCAGCAAGCCCCTGCCTGCTCCCCTCTAAGAGGCCCCATCACACCCCTATCCCCTGCTCTCCCCTTTCTGTGAGAAGTAGGAGGTTTGAACATTGATTTTTCAGCATCTATTTGCTCATACCCAGGGCATAGCCCTCCTCATAGGCTGGGCAGGTGTAGACAGGTGGGGTCGGCCCAGTGAGGACCACAAAGGTCAAATCTCTTTCTTTTGGAGTGAAAGGGCCCTCTCCTCCATCATGAGCCTGGGCCTTGTTCTAGCTGCCCTCCCACCACAGCTGGGGCACACTCACTGCTCCTGGTTTTGTCACTATCTTCATGTCAGAGTGTGTGAGCTGGATGTGAGGAGGGTAGGAAGCACATGCCCAGGACTCCAGAGGAGAGAAGGGCTCATACCTCCCATGCTCTCAGGACTGGAATAAATTGCGTCTGTCAATGATCTGGATGAACACAGAAAGTTCCTGGGATGCTGAACATTTCTTAGGCAATGTGCTTACTGAGACAAAATAACTCTCGGGCGACTGTGGGCATTTGAAACAAGAGCTGCAAAATCTGAAGAATGGATGCCTTGAGGTTATGCTTCCCAGGGTCCAAGCTGCAGTCACTCAAGGTCTCCCAAAGCACTTGCAGTGACATTGAAACCCCTTCCCGTAGTCTGAGGGTCCCTGCAACTCTGGCACCACCAACTCCACCATTCTCATTCCTCATCCCCTTCTCTTTACCTTTTTTAACTTCTTCTTCTTCTTAAATTTTTTAAGAGAGATTTTTGCTATAGGGCATGTGCATTCACTGGAGAGACAGACAGAAACTGAGAAAACAGCCCCCAAGGGTTGATGGTCATGCTGCAATCCCTTCTCCTCCATTCTCCTCTCAGGATTTTGGTCACACACACACACACACACACACACACACACGTGCCAGCATGAGTTTTAAGCCACCAGGTCCAAGACTCGAACCATGGTTAACTACATGGGAGTCCAGCAACGTAAGCATTATGCCATCTGCTGGTCCCATATTTCTGCCTTTTTTGCCCTCCAGCTGCAAACACCCAGCACTCATTCCTGCCCCAGGGCCTTAGCACTTGCAGTTCCCTCTCTCTCAAACCCTGCTGCCCAGACCCTTGGTGACTCTTCCTTACCCTTCAGATCTGTCTTGACCACCCAGGATGAAATATCTGCCCCAGGCAGAATCTAGTGATCAACCCATGTGATTTTCTTCATAGCCCCTATCCCAAATTTTTCTATGAGTTATTAGTTTACGTGTTATTTATTTATTTATGCCAGTGACTGCACCCACTCACTCACCAGAAAAGGAGAGAAATAGCGGTTCCCACTGGGGCATGGTACAACTTTTTCCTCCATTTCTCCATCCTGTCAGGGTCCTGACACACATGCACATGCACCTGGCATGTTTTTCAAGCTGCAAGATTAACATTCAAACTGCGGTTGGCTGTGGGATCTGGCTCCTCACGTGTAGCTTTTAACCACTGATGTACAAGGCCAGTCCTCCAGTATCTGTCTTCTCCCCTAGAAGAACTTGAGCTCCGAGAAAGCAGGCACCTTTTCTGTCTTTCTCAGCACAATGTGTGACCCTAGCGCCTGGCAGAATTCTTGCCCCAAGCAAGCATACATTTGCTGAGTAAATGACGGGAGAGTCTTCACCGCCTCCCTGAGCTGGAGACAATCTCCCTCCTCTGAATGGCAAAGCCACACTCTGCCTCTCTCAAGATCCTCAGTACGTCTGCCTGTGCTGCAATCATTTATCATTGTTCTCTCCCCTACCAGCCCTGGGGCTCCGTGATCTAGCACACCTTACTCATTGCTGTATCTCCCACCTCCTGCCACCCCTGAGCAAAGTGCCTTGTAACTGTCGGTGCTCCATTGGTGCCAGCTGAGTGATGTTGACTGTCCTCACGGACACCTGAAATAATTTGGAAGCCCATGGTTGCACATACCAAGCACCAGCTCCTCACTCTGCTCAGAACGACTATAAATTTATGCGAATGTGATTTCCAAAGATGAATTTTGCCGGGGCGATAGAACACGGGGCCTTGCTGGCAGGTTGTTCTGATGATAATTTCCTTCTCATATTCAGCATAATTGGATGGCTGCTTCTGGGTGGCTTTGCACCAACCCTCTTCAAAGGAGGGTGATTAAATGCAGAGAAGGTGAAAATTAAATGCAACAATCTTATTAGGGGAATGGGAAAATGACAAATGTCATGGAGTCCCTGTAAGGAAACTAGGG
>NW_006160026.1:3022578-3044979 GCF_000334495.1 Tupaia belangeri chinensis | reverse complement strand
AATTTATTTCAGTGCTGATTAGACCTTGCATTCAAGGGGCTTAGAGACCCCGTTTCCTGTCATATGTTGTCACCACCAGCCCTCATGCTACCTGAGCGGGCTTGCAATCTACTAGAGGATTCCTCTCACTTTCTTGGCTTCTGGAAATCTTAGTTGTTATCTAGTGGCAGATGGAATAGGGGGATGTGTTTTGTCTTACCAGATGTTCCAAATGCAATTCCCTGTACCATTCAGTTTCCTCTTAAGATTCAATTCCCACTCCTCCCGGACCCCCTAGGTACATTTCTGCTCGACCGTAGTCCAGTTTCTCAAATATGCCTTCTTGCTTTACAGCTATAAGGGTTCTTCAAAACCTTTGAAAAGTGGATTTTAAAGTATCAGTTTATTTGGGCACAAAAAAAATTGAAATCCATACATAGTTTTTTCATACCACACATTTCCGTGAACTTTTTTGAAGAACAGTGGCTCATCCCTCCAGGAGGTACCCTTTAAGGCCAACTCTGGACTTCCCTACCATGCCAGGCAGGTGTGCACGAGTGTACTATGCCTGTGATTGGGGCCAGCTGAGACAGAATGGATTGTGGTATGAGCACCTCGTTGGTGGTGGTGCCTACCTTCCAAAAGAGAAAGAAAGGAAAGAAGAAAGGAATTAGGAAGCGCCAGGAAAAGATATTACACCTACCCATCATAAATAGAAACTTGCTCCGTAATGTACAAGAAAGAATAAAGGTGAGAAAAAGTGACTGTCTTTCTCGCTTGGTGTTTTAAGGTTCATTTCATGTTAGTACACCACCTGAAATAAGCTCTTGTATGTCCTAGAGGCATATTTAACTGGCAGTGCTCAGGAGGTCTGCGGACACTCGGGCCTAAGCACTGGGAAACCATCATTTGGACTCAATACATCTGATATCAGCCACAGATAACCCCGACTGAGCACAGCCTAGCTCTCCTCTCTCTCCCTCACGCTACACAGCCCTGCCATCGGGTCCTAAGACTCCGCCCTTTAGGAACCAGCAGATGGTGTAAGGATTACTTTGCTGGACTCCCATGTAATCAACTGCGGTTCAAGCTCTGGACCCAGCGATTTAAAACTCACACCGGGCGTGCGTGCATGCGTGCCCAAGATCCTGAGAGGAGAATTGAGGAGGAAGGATTGCAGCATAGCCATTCCCCCTGGTAGGGGGTCGATCTCTTGTTTTCTGTCTATCTGTCTCTCAGGCAAGCATGCGTACCCTATAGCAAAAATCTCTCAAAAAAAAAAAAAAAGGAAGGAAAGAAAGAAAGATCCCACCACCCTTCATAGTCTCCCTTCTCTCAATCATCAAGCACCATCTTTTTGGTTCAGACGACCATTATCAGAGACACTAACTCCTTAGATCAGTGCAATGTCTTTCTCTAGCATCTCTCTGTCCCCTAGCCAACCCCCCCCTTCATCTAGCCACCAAATGCTGCCAACATCCAGAGCCTAACAAAAGCTAACTGAATGAGTAAGTGCATATTTTTCAGTGTGATCGTTGTTTCTTGGAGGTAAGTTGAAGTTCAGATGAGGTCTGAACGTTTGAAAAAATAAATGTCCCTTGGGCCAGCAGGTGGTGTGGTGGTGAAGGTGCTAGACTCTCACATGGCCAACCATGGCTCAAGTCCAGGCCCTGGCAGCTTGCTTTCTTACTTTCTCTCTCTGTCTCTTTCTGGTGAAAGCACATGCCCTATAGCAAATTTAAATAATAATGATAATAATTTAAAAAAATAAATAAATCATTCTTTTTAAAACAGAGAAAGGATGGGAAAAGAGGAAGAAAGAAAAAGAAAGGAAGAAAAGAAGAAAGAAAGAAAGAAAGAAAGAAAGAAAGAAAGAAAGAAAGAAAGAAAGAAAGAAAGAAAGAGGAAAAAAGAAGAGAGAAAAAAAGGAAAGAAAGGAAAAAAAGGAAAAAAAAGAAGAAAATGCCCACATCAGTGAGATGAAGTCAGGAGTTCTCTGGGACTCCAGAAGACTGTAAGAAAGAATATCCCTTCCCAACCAGAGAGGTGGCTATCCTCAGCAAACAAGCATCCCGACCTCCTCAACCTTACTGCTCACTCAAGGGCTTCCTGCCCAATGTCTTGATGTGCTCTGTTCTGCAGAACTTTGAGCTGTATCTGAATCATTCCCCCTCCCCAGACTGAGAGCTGCTTGAGGTAGGGTCCATGCCTTGTGCAGACCGTACATCCCCAGTGCTGAGCACCTCAAGGAGACGCAAACAAATGCTAGCTGAATTGGACTGCTGAACTGCAGTGCTTGGTAATTCCTCCTCACCCGTCCTCATCAGGGGCCTCCTCTGCCAAAACCAACAGGACCCTTGTCAGACATCCAAGGCCTGAACGTATCCCCGCGTGATTTACAGGTGAAATGATTTGTTCCTTGTTGGGAGATGTTGTGAGCATTTTCTCTATAGAAGTGAAGTTTAAAAATCAAGATCTTGGCAGAAAACAAGTCTAACTGGAAAGCAACTTGGAGTGAGGTTAAGAGTCCAGAAGGTGTCTCTTCCAACATCTTACCTGTGTCTCCAAAAACTCAGTGTGAAGATAACTGCAGGTTGCCAGCATCTTCGCGGCCAACAGAATGATTGCCCCAGCTTTGTCAGTGGCTGTGGTCCCCCACGACCTGGCTGAGGGTAAAGCCATTCATCCAGAAGGAAATTCAGCACAGGAACCTGGCGCTGCTATTGCCACACTGACATTTTTTTTCACTACCATTTTTGAGTGCTCTGTGCCAACGTTATAATTGGCTTTAATAATCTCCACTCTACAGCTGCGTGGTTGAGTTTCAGAGACATCCATCAACATGTCCGGGGTCACACAGCAATCAGCAGTCAGTGTTTCTAAGCATTATTCACACTGTCCCTACTTCTTAGCAATAAGGAAACAGACATAAAGAGGTTAAGTAGCTTGCCCAAAGTCGCTGAAGTGGTAAGTGACAGAACTAGGAATTCACTCATCTAGCAAATGTTCATTGAGAGCCTTCTATATGCAGGTGCTGTTCTGGGTACTGGAGGAACAGTGCTGGATATGGTAGTCAGAAACCATCTATGTCTGTGCTGTTTAACTTACTGGCCCATATGCCTGGGGTGACAATGACAACTGTCTCTGCTGCTCTTTACCGAGTACCTCCCACACACCAGACCTCAGCCTGCTCAACTCTGAAATGGGACTGGTATACTTACCTCACAGAGTAGGAACACCTCATCTCATTTCATTCCCAACCTCTGTAAGATGATATGATGGTGCCCATTACAGTGGACCAAACTGAGGCTTAGTAAAATTAAGTCACTGCCTGCAGCTCACCCTCCTCTGATCTATATATCCAAATGCTCCTTATCCTTCAGAGCCATCTTGAGTTGCATTGCACCTGGCAGCCTTCCTTGGCCACCCAGCCCAGCCATCCCTAGCTCCTCTATATTCTCATAAGGACAATGATCTGAACCATCAGGGGAGAGACCAGAAGAGAGGTTTCTGGAACCAAGATAATATAAAGAGGTACGTGGCCCTGAAGGTGCTGGCTCATGGTCAGCTGTGGTTTCTGTTTGCAGTTTCTACCTCTCCTCTGGCTCCCATCAGTTGGAAGAGGCCTTAGGGTTTCCTTGCTGACACTCCTCCAAGCCTCCTTGATTCCTTTCTGTGAAAGACAATAGACCTTTTATTGGGTTTGGAAATGCAGAGCCAAATCTAGGGGGTATTAAATTCCTGGAAAGATATTTTGCTACCGCCATTATTCATCACCAGAAAGGAATTGGGTGTGCCCTTCATGGAAAACATGGCCTGTTGTGACAAAATCTGGGCTGGTCTTACCCACCCGCAAAACACCATACAACCAGCTGCTTAGGAAATGGCTGGGTCTCAGTGAAGATTCAGGAGTGTCATCACAGAATCAAGGGACTGGGGCCTCCCGGTCCTTGCACACGATTTCCCTCTGTTAGACCCTGATGTGCTTCTTTGCATTCATCACCTGGTGAACTCCTGTGCTTTCTTCAGGATTCAGATGAAGGGTCATCTCCCTTGTGAATTTTCTCTGACTCCTACAGACAGATACAGCCTCTTCCTCTGCGTTCCCAACACACCTTAGTTAAATGGTCATTAGACATTATATATAAGTCACATATATATGAATATCCATACCCCTACACAGACATACATATTTATATTTCCTTTTAGGCTGAGAACTCTACAAATATTTAAACCCTTCACAGTCCAGCTCAAATGGTGCCTCCTCTGAAATTTTTCTTGATTCTAGCAATAGCACATTTTACAATTCTCCACCATAGCCCTTGAGCCTCTTTGAGTATGTGAGTGTGTGTTAATGTGGTGTATGTGTGTGTGTGTCTATGTGTGTGTGTGTGTATGGGTGTGCCCAAAATCCGGCGCTCCCTGAACTGCCCAAAGGCTTAACTGTTTATGATTTATTTCTGTGTCCCTGTCTCCTCACCTAGATTCTGGCATATGGTGAATACTCAGTATTTGCATAAAACCTCTGGATCCTGAGGCCCATGTGGCTCATTTCTGGGGACAATTGAACTGAAAGAACCACAGTCCAGCAGCCAACATAGTGAAAACCAGATCCCGTTCTCTACCCACATGTCTCCAAGAGCATGAAAGGGGATGTGATGTGTCACTCATGATGACAGTCTTCCCAACTCCTTTTTCCTCCTCTCTGATCTCTCCCAGGTGCTCTGGACCCTTTGATTACCAAGCCTCTGTGCCTTTCTCCAGCCCCTTCTGCAAACACTTTCCTAACATAGACTTGTGGGTTCACTCTTCCTCTTTGAATCTCCTCTCTTCTTTGACCCCACTTCGGTCCCCCTCCTTTATTAAGTAAAGCAGCTTAGCTTTTTCTGCTTTGTTCCCTCTCTGTTTTAATCATCAGTTCTTTCCCCTGTGCCTCCATATCTTCGGTATTCTGCCTCTCTCTACCCATTCTCCCAGTTTTGTACTCTCTCCCCAAGTTTAGGAGAGCCAGATTGAAAGACAGGAAAGGGCTCACTGTGGGCTGGTGACTGGAGGCTACCCAGTGCAAAGGTTGGGAGCATCTACTTGCTAAAAAATCTTTCCTGAGCCACATATGTTTATTGGGTGGAGGATGACTAGATGGATGCATGGGTTAATCTATTCATTCATCTGGCACATATCACATAGTACTTACTATAGGCCAGATAATGCCCCTAAGGAGCAGGCCTTAACAGAGGAATGAGGTGGGAATCCTAGCTGAGAAGATACACCCTCCAAACTTCCCCACACTCCTATGGGTATCCCCAGCCCTCCAGGATGTGTTTTTTCTGCTCAGGGCAAATATACCAGTGCCAAGAGCCTCCATCCCATCTGTTAGAAGAGGTAGGAACATCCACCCAGAAAAAGCAAATGAGCTGCTGAAGATCTTTCAGCAAGAAAAGACAAAAACGCCTTTGCATTGTACTTTAAGTTTCAGTGAGGAGATCAACTCACTCGAAATCCAGGATGGAGTCTTGTGGCCCACTGACTGCTCAATGCAGTTGTTTTAGGACTTGGTTTAAGCCAAAGGGCCAAAAGTGAGTCTAAATGTGAGTATATTGGTAGAGTTATTATAACCACAACAATAATGATATCTACTGTTTACTGAGCATTTACTATGTGTCGGGTGTGAGGCTATGCCCTCTGATACGCGATCTCAGCTAATTCTGTCAACAATTCCACATGACAGATATTACACACCAGGAAGCTAAAACTGCAGAGAGATTAAATTATTTGCCCAAGGTCACATGGTGATCCAGGGCTGGCTGAGACTGGGAGTGTGGTGTTAAGACCGTTGGTTCTCTCTCTCTCTCTCAAGAAATAAATTAGTAAACGCAGAAGAGGAGAAGCAGAAAGAGAAGAGTCTCAAAGTTCACATACTGGAATGTTGATGTGGTCTAAATGGCCTCAGCACCCTGAACAGCTCCTTCCAGCCCTGGATTGGTACCTGCGTCCCATAAAGCCCTGCAATATGCTCCAGAGCTGGGGAGCAGCATCCTGACCGGGCCTGCTCTGTTCTGACGCATTCACAGCCATGCCCCAGGTTCCATACCCCTACAAGCATCTTATCAACGTATTTCTAACAATCTTACAGCCATGTATGATTCTCCTTGGAAAGACTTCTGGGAATAATCATATATCCTTGATATTCTTACGTCTCCAAAATTGGCTGGTGACGTTTCAGTGTCGGCCTAGAAAACACTACCTGTTTTTAGATCTCTCTAAGGTCTAAACTAAACTAAGCTAGTCCTACCTATCCCGATGCTGTAAACAGTATTTCTGAGTCCCCATCCAGATGTAGGAGGTCATAGGTCCAGCCAAAAGAGAGTTCATAGACCTATTTTCACATTGTTCGCATTTCAGTCATTGACATGCACCCACAATGGATGTGACCATTTAATGCAGCAGGACTTCTTATTGTTTACCAAAAAGCTATTATTAGGGGCCAGGTGGTAGCATGGTGGTTAAGGCAGCTGGATTCCATATGGCCAACTGTACGACTCAAGTCCCAGACCCAGCAGCTTGAGAAACACTCCAGACAGTATGCGTGTATACCCAAAATCCCCAGAGGAGGATAGAGGAGAAGGGATTGCAGCATGGCCATCTCCCTTGAGGGATGATTCTCATTTTCCTTCTCTCTCTCTCTCTCTCTCTCTCTCTCTCTCTAATGAGTACACACACCCTATGGAAAACAAACAAACCCTGTTATTAAGTCAGAGAAGGGTTTATGATTAATAGTATCTTGGTAGCCTTCAGATAGTATCTTGGTAGCCTTCATTAACTCACAGACACCACTGCACAACATGTGCACTCCAACAGAACTATCTCCCCACAGCACTCTATGCCTCTTTCATAACCCCTGTCAGGGTGCATCATCACTGTCTGTGCATATGTGTCTCGCTTGCTAGACAGCGAGCACCTCAAGGGCAAAAGTTCTGTCTAATCCATTCTTATGGTCCAAGAGTTGGCACTGCACCTAGCACCTCATCTAGGGGAGACATGTCAATCCTGGGATCTAAAGGGCTTTTGCTTCTGCTTGGTTTGTTTGTGTGTAGGAGGCCATAGGTCCAGCCAAAAGAGAGTTCATAGACCTATTTTCACATTGTTCGCATTTCAGTCATTGACATGCACCCACAATGGATGTGACCATTTAATGCAGCAGGACTTCTTATTGTTTACCAAAAAGCTATTATTAGGGGCCAGGTGGTAGCATGGTGGTTAAGGCAGCTGGATTCCATATGGCCAACTGTACGACTCAAGTCCCAGACCCAGCAGCTTGAGAAACACTCCAGACAGTATGCGTGTATACCCAAAATCCCCAGAGGAGGATAGAGGAGAAGGGATTGCAGCATGGCCATCTCCCTTGAGGGATGATTCTCATTTTCCTTCTCTCTCTCTCTCTCTCTCTCTCTCTCTCTCTCTAATGAGTACACACACCCTATGGAAAACAAACAAACCCTGTTATTAAGTCAGAGAAGGGTTTATGATTAATAGTATCTTGGTAGCCTTCAGATAGTATCTTGGTAGCCTTCATTAACTCACAGACACCACTGCACAACATGTGCACTCCAACAGAACTATCTCCCCACAGCACTCTATGCCTCTTTCATAACCCCTGTCAGGGTGCATCATCACTGTCTGTGCATATGTGTCTCGCCTGCTAGACAGCGAGCACCTCAAGGGCAAAAGTTCTGTCTAATCCATTCTTATGGTCCAAGAGTTGGCACTGCACCTAGCACCTCATCTAGGGGAGACATGTCAATCCTGGGATCTAAAGGGCTTTTGCTTCTGCTTGGTTTGTTTGTGTTTGTGTTTTCTCACTGATCAAAGTGATGTGTCTGTCCAAGGGAGCTCAATGCATGTGTTTTGGAATTAGAAAACCCAAACGGATGATGGATTTGTTAGCATTTCCAAGGAAACTACAAACCAGGGATTGTGCTTCCATGAAGGGTCCCTTCGCCAATGGCCCCTACATCAAGCTCAATGTAAAGAACCCCATGGTGACTCCTACTGGAGGTCAGAAGGAACAAGATCTTGTATCATGGAGCCCATGTTGACAATTGCATCATTAATTATTTAGCATCAAGTTTTCTGCAAGATCTTTGGAGACTTCATTCTAGCATCTGACCTAGGCCAAGTGAGATTTAAGGCCATCATGCAAGTGACATCACTTCTGTTTGTTAGAAGTAAATTGCTAGATCTGGTACACATCCAAGGTGAGATTAAACAAGGGTGTAAATCCCAGAAGATAAGACTTATAGAGGGCCATTTGAGAGGAGTTCATCACCTATAGAATACACCAGGCCCTTTCTGTCTCCTTGGTTACTCTTCCCAAAGAGAGAAGTGATAGTTCTGACCAGTAAAGTTGTTTTTTATTTGTTTGTATGAATTATAGAGAGCACATGTGACACATTCAAGAGAAAGAAAGAAAGCACCCTCAATAGGTTCTCATCACACCACCATTTCTTTTCTTAGCTGTCTAGCTCCTTAGGATCTTGGGCAGTCATGTGTTCACCCAGAGATCCTAACCTGTGGTTTCCCGTGTGGTTTCCAGCACTACAGTCCAGTATGCTAAGAACTGGGCCACTTACCCTGGGCCTGGTTGGTGAGTTTTGGAAGCAGAACTAGTAGCTCCTGCTTTTCTCTTCCACCTGTCTGTGGAGAATCAGCTCTGCTTTGCTATTGGCCATGCTAGGTGCTTAGCAGGAAAGGCTGTCCTTCTCCTGGGGAAGTTTTCTCTTTTCTAGAGCCACTGGAGCAAGTGTCTCAGTCTGGGTTCAAAGGAGGCCGTCCTCTGTGGCCACACACATATACTATGCTTTCTAACTTTGCCTTAGTCCAAAGGATGCTGGCATTTTTATCACCAGCTGCCTGGCAAGTCTCATACTCTCAATCGCCTTAGAGCTCAGGCAAGGCAGAGTGGTGCCCCTTCAAATGTCAATGCCATTCTTGACAGAGTTGGGGTTTGGAACACAACCAAACCAGGCAGGGTGGCTTCATGATCACATGACCTATGGCAAGCACTCAAAAGCCCTATGCCAGGTGTCATGACCTGCTATCACCATCTTGAAACTCTTAATAATTTTTTTTTCTTTAGTTTACTTATTCTATGAGTGAAAGAGACAAAGAGAAGGAGAAAGAGGCACCCCATAGGTCTTCACTCCATGATGCACCCCAAGTTTAAGCCAACCTGTGTGTCCCTAGTGTGTACAAGGAAGTCTCCATACATGAACCCAGAACCTTCCCATATGGGTCAGCTTCACAGAACGTTGTCTTACGGCTATACCATCACCCAGTTCCTTAATAATTTTTGAACAGTTGGGACCAGCAGATGGCATGGCAATTATGTTGTTGTATTCCTGTATAGTTAACCACCATTCGAGTCCCAGACCTAGTGGCTTAAAAATCACGCTGGGGGCCAGCAGATAGTGTAGTGGTTATGTTGCTGGACTCCCACGTAATCCACTACAATTTGAGTCTGAGACCCAGTGGCTTAAACTCATGCAGGGTGTGTGTACGTGCATACCCAAGATCCCAAGAGGAAAATGAAGGAGAAGGGACTGTGGCATGGCCTTCTCCCCTAAGAAGTGATTTCTCATTTTCTGCCTCTTTGTCTCTCTCTGTCTTTCCAGGGAGCTCACATGCCCTATAGTAAAAATGTCTCGTAAAAAGCAAAAACAAAAACAAAAACAAATCTTAATGCTAAGTGCATGTGCGTGCCTGCCCAAAATCCTGAGAGGAGAATGAAAGAGAAGGAATTGCAGCATGCTCATCTGACCTGGGGCATGATTTCTCACTTTCTGTCTCTCTGATGAGCACATGTGCCCTATAGCAAAAATCTTTCAAAATATTAATAATAATTTTAGAACAGAGAGTTCCACATTTTCATTTTATACTGGGACCAAATTGCCTTGTGGATCCTGAACCTAAGTTTAATACTGCTTTTGTCCATTTGTCACAAGATCTTACACAAGTAACAATCTCTCTATGGTTTTTCTAGAAAAGGGCTGGAAAGATATTGAAAATAATTCCTCACCCTTGAGCAAATGAGGGTTTTAAGGGAGGCATTGTAAGGTAAATGAGCTAGGCAGCATATAAAACTGTATTTGAATGTCTAATTGTCGGTTAATGAATTAACTACCTCGCCTGTGACCAATGTGCTTTTGTCTAAGGTATATTCTGCCTGAAACAGCTGAACTAAGAATGGCAGGAGGCTGGAGCCCAATGGTGATCCCACGGTAATGCAACTGGGCCCACATGGCAAGGTCCCAGATTCTTGTTCAGGGCACACACATGCGCTTGATCTGGACTGGCTAAGACTGGGGTGGGGGAAAGATAAGTTACAGCTTGAAGACTGTTGGGGGTGTGTCTCTCTGGCTTTCTCTTTGTTTCTCTCTCTCACTTCCCCCACTTGCAACATAGAAGAAATAAACTCAAAAAAAAAAAAAAAAGAAAAAGAGAAAGAAAAAGAAAAAGAAAAAGAAAAGAAAAAGAGAAAGAGAAAGAGAAAGAGAAAGAGAAAGAAAAAGAAAAAGAAAAAGAAAAAGAAAAAGAAAGAAAGAAAGAAGGGCCAGGTCCATGGCCTAATGGTTAAGGGAGTTGAAGCCCACATGGCTGACCGCTGTTTTGAGTCCTGGCCCTGGTGGCTTGAAAGACACACTGAGCATGTGTGTTTGCATGTCCCAGGTCCAAACAGGGTGGAGAAATGGAGGCGAAGGGGTTGTGGTATGACCACACCCTTCTGGAGGGGTGCTTTCTCCCCCTCTCTCCTATCTCTATCTCTTCCTGGTGAGTGATACACTCTCTGGCTATTAGAAAAAGAAAAAAGAAAAGTTAAAAAGATGGCAGGAGGAAGGGACAGGAAAGCCAGTATGATTCCAGAGTCAAAACTTTGTTCTGATAGTCGAAGCCAGTGGTGAACACAGGTCAGAAGAGGGGGAATCTGACCTGCAGGCAAAGGCCCGTTTGGTAAATCCCAGCAATACCATGAGCAGCTCTCATAAAGCATTGCATATGTGGCCAGTCAGGGAACTCCAGGGTTCCAAGTTGTGATAGCCCATGAGCTTCAGAAGTCCCAGACTTCTGGGAACGGTGAGGGCAGGAGAAAGAAGGGGGACTCAGAATGCTCACATTTCAAGCTAACAGGAAATGTTTGCAGACACCAGGCTATCAACTAATCACAACTTGTTGTATGGAAAAAAATCCAATGTCAATGTCTCATTAATATTTTTCATTGAAAAATACCAGTGAGAGATGCTGTTTGCTACTTGTGTAATTTACTGCATTTCATGTTTAAATTGAAGTATCTAATTATACAATTATGAATCATCCTGATTCAAATAAAGTTCACCAAAATAATCTCCTTATGTAACATTATCTTCCAATATACCTGCTATCTTCATTTCATTATGCGCTTTTATTCTGCCAGTCTAAAGATCTAATTGTATTTTTAAGCGTCCTATTAAACCAAAATAACAATTCTGCTACAATAACCATCATGAGATACTTGGTCCTGACTTGCATTACATTTTGAAATGTCATGCTTTTTTATGGTTGTTTTCCCAAGACAGTTTATAGCTCTTGCAATTAGGCAGCCTTGTAAAGCATCAGTTTAAATGATTTTAGTGTTTCAGACCAGCTGAGCATTTCATATTCCAATTTCCGTTGCCTTTTTAAAACTAATAATATTATCTTTCATGTATCTTGGTCTTTACAACATACAAAATACAATTACATTTATTATTCTACTAGATCCCACATTCTAGAGGTTACAGAGGTTAGGAAAGTGTTGAGGTCACCATAAAACAGGGCTGAGAGAGAAAGAGACAAAAGTGAAAACAATTTACTAATTTATTTTTTAAGAGAGATTTTTGCTATAGAGTATTTGTACTTGTAGGAGAAACAGAAAGGCAGAAAGGGAAAAATCTTCCCCCGCCCCCCCAGGGGCAATGGCCATGTTGCAATTCCTTCTCCTCCAGGGTTTTATATACTCACATGCACCTGGCATGAGTTTTAAGCCCTTGGGCCCGGGCCTCAAACCGTGGTCGACTATGTGGAAGTTGAGTGACATAACCATTATGTCATCTGCTAGTCCCCACAATTTACTAATTTTTAAAGAAGCACTAAAGTGGTCCTCTTTGGAAATCTCAGGCTGTGGTAGGACTTTGCATGCATATGTCATGGCCAAGACGACATCCATGAAGAAGATAGCATCTTCCAACTTTAATGCATCTTTAAGCCTGCCAGCCTCTTAGGGAATTGCATGGAGAATCCCACTTACGCAGCACACCTTGCGTCTGAACTGGGGTCTCCAGTAGTCAGCAGGTCCTCTGTGATTCACTAGTGAACACCTTAGGGAACTTGACATCAAACAGCAGAGTCTGACTTGGGCTAAGCTGAGGATTTATTGGCAGGATAGCAAGCAGGCTGCTCAAGGATCACAGGCAGGCTAGAGAACCTGGCTCCTACAACAGGCAGGGACCAGGGAGGCTGGGCCACTGAGAATGCAGCCAAAAGCATGTCACGGCAATAGTCTAATTAGAATGCAGACACCAGAGCTGCCAACCTGAACACTACTCAGGCAACAGGACTTGGTTGTGTTTTTAACAGAAATGCCACTTTATGGAGTTAATGCACACACATTTTTTTTTTTTTTTAAGGCAGGGTCTTACCATGTTGCAATCTTTCTGTCTCCGCCTCCCCTAGTTGCTGGGATTACTGGCCTGCAACACCTCACACCTCACTCAGCCCTTACGTTGGACTGGGGAACAAACCCAGGCCTTTCATGTGTTCCAGCCCATGGAGCACAGCGTATTAGCTGCACCTGCCACTGTGGCAGTGCAAGTACACAACTCTTGTGCATATATCTCAAATATCAATGATCCCCAGTTGATAATAGTTTGACTTATAAATTTTTGACTCTACAATGGTGTAAAAGCATTATGCACTCAGTAGAAGTCATAATTTAAGAACCCATAGAGCCATTCCATTTTCCACATTCAGTACAGTATTCAATAAATTACATGAAATAGTCAACGATTTATTATAAAATGGACTTTGTGTTTGATGATTTCACCCAACTGCAAGCTAATGTCAGTGCTCTGAGCATGAATAAGGTAGGCTAGGCTACTAGGCTAAGCTATGATGTTTGGTAGGTTAAGAATATTAAATGTATTTTCTTTTAAAGAGAGATTTTTGGTATAGGGTGCATGTACTCACTGGAGAGACAGAGAGATGAAAAGCGAGAAATCACCCCCTGGGGGGATGGCCACGCCCAACCCCTTCTCCTCCAGCCTCCTCTCAGAATTTTGAGCACACACAAATACATGCCAAGTGTGAGTTTTAAACCACCAGGTCGAGCACTGAAACCACAGTCGATCACGTGGGAGTAAAACGACGTAACCATTACAACATCTGCAGGTTCCAGGATATTAAATGTATTTCTAATTTACCATGGGTTTTGGGGGATGTAACTCCCTTGGAAATCAAGGAAAACCTACACCTATGTAACCCCTTTTTATTAAAAAAAATATAGACTATTTCTAGCACCTCAGCAGGCCTTCTTGTGCTCCCCTCCAAGTCAAGACATCGTCTCTCAAAGGTAATCAACTCTTTTTACATCTGATACTCTAGATTAGTTTTGCCTTCTGTTGAACTTCATAGTAGCGGAACCATTCAATTTCTTGTCCGTGTATACCCTTGTGCCTGAGTTGTGTGTTGTTTTCTATCTCTCCTTTTCATTAGA
The DNA here is from genome assembly GCF_000334495.1 of Tupaia belangeri chinensis. NCBI lineage: Eukaryota > Metazoa > Chordata > Mammalia > Scandentia > Tupaiidae > Tupaia > Tupaia belangeri. The sequence continues at coordinate 3,031,217 of NW_006160026.1, read as the reverse complement.
TCTGTGAGATTCATTCATGTGGTTGCTCGTAGTAATTGTGTGTTTTTTGTTGCTGTTGCAGTGTAGTACTCTGTGGTATGGTTGTATGAAGGTGTTTTATCCCTTTTACTTTTTATGGACACTTAGATTATTTCTAGTTTTGGGCTATAATGAGTAACACTGCTGTGAAATACCTGTCTTTTGGTGGACATATGCTCTAATCTCTTTCTAAGTATATTATCAGGTCGTCGGGAAAGTCATGATGCATTTTTGCATAGAAAAATACGTCATGGCTTTCTCAACGACCTAATAATTCCAGTGGAATTAATGGGTCATAGGGTGGGCATATTTTTCACTGGAGTAGATATATGTTGATAGGCTTTTGACTCACCTGTCAACCTCTATGGGAATTCCTTATACCTGCATTTTGCATAATTCTCTGCATACATAAAATCCTGGGAACACTCATTCCCAGTCCAGACCTCCTGCCCACACCTAGGCCATCCTTGTCAGCTCCCATAAAATGAGGGGATGCTGTCTTCCACCAAGACTCACTCACATCTGGAATATTCCTCCCAGTCAGGGTGGGGTTCAGATGTTTAGCAGCCAAAAATTTAGCAAATGCCAACTTCTGAATACATCTTCAAGCTTTTCGTTCTAATTCACATATTATGTGCATTGTCACTATTTTCCTTCCACCTACTTTTTAAAAATTGAATTTGTTTACAAAGGAAATTTTTTAAGTGTATTTGTTTCTTCTGTGGGTGAGAGAGAAAGAGAGAGCACAATTTCAATAGGATCCTGATGCTGATCACCTCCAGCCTTCCACTCGCCCCAATCATGGGCAGGCCTGTGCCTGGTGTACTTGAGGAGGTCTCCAGACTTGAACAAGGAGCCTTTACACGTAGGATTGCCTCACAGAGCATCATATTCTACTGCTGCAGCACCATCTGGCCCTTCAAAGGATATCAGTATCATAAACAGGATTACTTGTCATAAGTACAAGGTGACTGTACAAAATGAGACAAAAATGAAACCATGCTGGGCCAGCAGGTGGCATGGAATTATTAAAATTATTTTGAACAAGACTCTGAACCTGAAACTTATCCCGGATTTGTTAAAAGTGGAGAAAGGACACGAGCAAGTGTTTAAGAGATTATAACAATTTGCTAATAAAAAACTGAGACAGAACCACTGAGAGAATTAAAAGGAGATGACCTTCTCACTATGTGATTTTGCTTTTAAAGATCATCTTATTTTTGTATGATAGGAAACACATCTCACATTTTTGTAATATTCCAAGAAGAATTAGGACTCAAAAGGGGAATTGGGGACCAACAGGTGGCATGGTGAATGAGGTGCTGGACTCCCACATGGCCCACTGAGGTTCAAGTCCCAGGCCTGGTGGCTTGCTTTCTCCGTCTTTCTGTCTGTCTTTCTCTGGTGAGTGCACATGCCCTGTAGCACATTTTTAAAAAGAATTATGATAGATAAAATTAAATAATTTTTAAAAACAGCAGTGGGAGTGGGAATTGATTTGTTAAAAGGCTGGACAGCAAGATCCTGACTGAGACAGGCAGATCTTTAAGCTGCGTATGTTGTGTTTATTTATTCATTCCACAAATATTTAAATGAGAATTTAATCAATGTCAGGCAAATAGCTAACAAGATGTTATAGTCCCTACTTCTAAGGAGCTTAGAGTCTGGGCTTTTCTGCTTCAAAGTAGATTTCACTCATTAATAGCAAATACAGAAATCAGAACCAGAACCAGAGACGCTTTAGAGAAATGTATCCTTAATTTTCAATTGAACTTTTCTTGTCATGATGTCATCTGATCAGGGCTAGCTCTGAGTACATACTCCTAGGGAGTCACAGGCAGGGCCGGGCTCGCCCGACACAAGCTGCTAAAAATCCTGCTGGAGTTTCTTCTAAAATCCCTGCTGAAGTTTCTTCAGGCATCACTGGCAGCTGTGAAAATGGAAATGATTTCTGGGAAATGTTTTGCATTTATGTTTCTCTACATTTTTATTGCATTCTGACTGTATCTACACTATTTTTTTAGCAATGGAGAATAGTGAGGAAAGACAGGGTTTCAGAGCATAATAAGGAACCAGTCCTTATACCTTGATAAATCATAAATTAAATGCATACACACATGCACACACACAAATATATCAAGTATTGCATTAAATGTAATTGGACTAGATACTCAAATTGAAAGATAAAGATTGTTGGGGCCAGCAGATGGCATAGCAATTATATCACTGGACTCTCACATGGCCAACTATGGCTCAAGTCCCAGACCCAGTGACTTAAAAATCAAGCCAGGCAATGCATGTGCATGCCCAAGATCTCGGGAGAAGAATGGAGAAGGGATTGAGACATGGCCATTCCAGCTGGGGGGTGATTGTTCATGTTCCCTCTCACTGTGTCTGTCTGTTTTTCTACCTGGTGAGCACATACGTTATAAGGCAAAAACCTCTTCGGGGTGGGGGGGGGAGATAAAGATTGCTGATTTTTTTTAAAAAAGGAACTACATGCTGCTTACAAGAGACACACTGTAAAGATACAGAGAAATGAAAGACAGTAAGGCAGAAAAAATATATAGGGCCAACTATGGTGGTAGGGCACCACTGGATGATCCTGGAGACACACGGGAAGCCTGGGTCCAGATCCCGGGTCATCATGAATGTGCCAAACACATGCCTGTGCACATGAATGTTCCTGACTGGCTGAGAGGCTGAGGGGAGTGTTATGGCATGGCAAGACCCTTTCAGGGTTATCTCTCTCTCTCTCAATAAATAAATACTAATAAATTAACTTTTTAAAAGAGAAAAGTAAAATATATATAATGTAAACACTGCCCACAAACAAGCTGGCATACCTGTACTAATATCAGGAAATAAGAGGTATGCCAGCTCTCCAACTGCCATTATGAAATATACCATCGATTGTTTTTAGAATTATTTATTTTACTTTATTCTTTATTATTACTATCATTAGTTTAGTTTACTATAAGGTACATGTGTTCACCAGAGAGAGACAGAGAGAAAGAGAGAGAGAAAGTGAGAAAGCAAGCTGCCAGGTCCAGAACTCGAACTGCAGTTGGCATGTAGGAGTCCAGTACCTTAACCACCATGCCATTTGCTAGTCCCTGTACCATCAATTTAATTACATTTGGATGAGTTTTATTTTTTTCCCCAAGCCAAACTGTACGCAGCTTTATTAAAGACACTTTTTTTTTTTTTTTTGAGAGGTTTTCGCTATAGGGCGCGTGCGCTCGCCAGACAGACAGACAGAGAGAGACATAGAGACAGAAAGCGAGAAATCACTCCCCAGGGGGGGATGGTCATGCCGCAATCCCTTCTCCTCCATTCTCCTCTCGGGATCTTGGGCACGCACACACACGCGCCCGGCGTGAGTTTTAAGCCACCGGGTCCGGGACGTGAACCACGGTCGACTACGTGGGAGTCCAGCGACATAGCCATTACGCTAGCTGCTGGTTCCCTTATTAAAGACACTTTTTTTTTTAAGAGAGTTTTTTGCTATAGTGTGCGAGTGCTCGCCAGAGAGACAGAGAAAAGCAGAGAGACAGCAAGTGAGGAATCACCCCTCCCCCCACAGGGGGATGGCCATGCCACAATCACTTCTCCTCCATTCTCCTCTCAGGAATGTGGGCATGCACGCACACGCACTCGGCTGCATGTGCGTGTTAAGCCGCCAGGTCCAAGAACGGAATTGTGGTCATCTATGTGGGAGTCGAGTGACAATCATCACACCATCTGCTGGTCCCAGGCATTTTTCTTTTTTAATTAATTTTTTTTATAAAGCAAAAATGACAGAATTTTTTTTCCAGAGAACTTTATATTCTTTTGTGTTCTAAATGCGTCTTCCTTTTGCCCTTCCTGCCCACCTCGACCACCCTCTCTTATAAGCAATCATGGAATTTCAGGCAGGACATGGCAGACAGTCATCAACAGCATATGACAGCTTTCAGACGCCCTTCTTCAATGGACTACCAAATCAGAAAGCCGCTAGAACCCAGCAAGGTCTTTGTCTGATGCTCTGGACAGGGCAAGTTTAGAGTGAGGGCTACCATTTACAGTTAGCATGTTGTTAAGGACTTTTCTTGAGCTAACCCTGGTTTTCAGGAAATGAAAATAACAGAATAATCAGTCTGAAGAGCCACACATATAATAGTAAAGGAACTGCTGCTCTTTTGAGATGAGCTTCTTTTGACAGCATGGAAGTGTTCAAATGAGAGAAAATAAATATATTCTAGAATCAGAGACAGATAGTTATACCAAGCACAGAAAGGCTGTGACTTGGGCTGAACCGAGGGGAGGGCTTGGGATCCTGTAAAAGCTCTTCCTTGCCTTTCCCATTGCGGCTCCGCAGGCGCCTTTTAGAACCCTAGGAAATCCTCTCAGAAACCACTGGCTTAACGCATGAAGCCACGGATGGAATTGGGCAGATCTATGGCAAGTGGTTTCACTGCTGAACTTCTGTGTCCTCATCCGGGGACAACGAAAGGCACTTAGGAACATAAAAACGGGATCATGTAAAGTGGCCAGCACAATGCTGGGTCTCCCAGGCAGGTGGAGAAATGCAACTTCTCTTCTATTTCTCTGAGAGCAACAGGCAGTAGAGCTGGAGTCTGGCCCAGAGAAAGTTGATTTAACCATCTGTTGAGTGAAGCACATAAGGAAAGTCAAAAGGGAGGTGGGGAGTACTGCAGGAGAAGAGGTAGGATGACACTTTGTGAGTTCCCATTCATGACCAAGACGGGCTGCAGAGTTCTGAGGGGTTCAATAAATAACACGCTTTTGCCCCCTTCTAAGCACAGAGCTGTGGCACCTGGAGAGATGGAAATCAGAATGTCATCCTTACGAGGGATGAAACACAGGGCTGATCATGGCTTTGTACATCTAGCCCAAAGGATCTGCTAGCATTCTCTGTCCCCTCTAGTCTAGTCATGGGGATGGCCCTGCCTCAGAGAGCTCAGGCAGGACTGCAGGCACACCTACCTCCGCTAGCGGCCTCTCAGGATCTGCCCCACCGTTCAGAGCCTTTTATTTTATCTAATAATTCTACTTCATTATTGTCACCCTCCAATCATATGGCAAAGGCTTGGAGTGTTACTCTAAACAAGGTCCTTCCATGGAAACATGAAATAAGGGGGAAGGAAAATCACCTTGCAACCACGCCCTTCCCTCGCTGTCTTGACCCTATATACCTGGGTTTAGGGTTTACAGAGCTGGCATTACCCGTAATCACGTAGGAATGACCGTCAGGGCCTGTTTACAACTCCTTTCATCTCCCAATATACTGTTCCAGATTCTGCTTCAGGAAGTCTAGAGGAGGCCCCAGAATCTGCACGTTAATACACACCTCAGAATGTCATGATAATTTCATATTTCCCAAGGAACATCAGTGTGTTTGTAGGGCTGATCTCTTAGAGGTTAATCAACAATGCTTATGTACGTTTGGAGCATCCACCGAGTGCCATGCTGGCTGCTGGCAGTAAGCAGGAGTCTCCCTCCACATGCACGAAGCACCTAGTGTACTCACAGTCATGGAGACAGCAGAGAATGGTGGCCAGGGCTGTGAGAGGGAGAATGGGGAGCTGTTGTTTAATAGGGACAGAGTTTCATCACTTGGCAGGATAAAAAATTTCTGAGATGTGAGGTGGTGGCAGAAACACAACAATGTAAATGTGCTTACGGCCACTAAGCTGTGTGCTTAAAAATGGTTAAAATTGTCATTTTTAAAAAATCGCTAGGGTGCAGGAATTTTTGCTAGAGAGAGAGAGAGAGAAAGAGCCCCCACACACACACCCAAAATGGAGTATGGTCATGTTGCAATCTCTACTTCTCCATTTTTCCGTCCCTTAGGGATCTGGGGTACACACACACACACACACACACACAAGCCACCAAGCCCAGGATTTGAACCAAAAATGATCAATTTTGTGTTATGTATATTTTACCACAGTTTGTTTATTTTTTTTCTGGGTGTTTTGTGTTTTTTTGTTTGTTTGTTTGTTTTTTGTTTTGTTTTGTTTTTTGCCATAGGGCATGTGTTCTCACCAGAGAGAGATACAGAAGGAGAGAGGGGGAAAGTGAGAAATCACCCTCCAAGAGGGATAGTCATTCTGCAATCCCTTCTCCTTTCTCCTCTCAGGATTTTGGGCATGCACACACACACACACACACACACACACATCTGGCACATTTTTCAGTCCAATGTCTGGGACTCAAACCAGTCAGCCATGTGTAATCCACTGTTTTAATGACTATGCCACCTGCTGGCCCCTTACCGCAGTTTTTAAAAATGGCTTTGTTCCACTACACTTTAGTCCACTTGATCTCCCCTTATCGCCTCTGCTGTATTTTTCTGATTCACGGACTTTAATACCTCTAATATATTATGTCAGTTGCTAATTATTTTGTTTGTTTACCGCATCCCCAGTAGAATGTAAGCGTACGTCTAGAAATGTTTGTCTCTTTCGTTGGTTTGTTTGTGGTCACTGAGATATCCCAGAGTGGTGCCCATCACCTCACTGGTGCGCAATAAACATTTGTTGGGTGAATGAACCTAAGAGACCCCTGCTCAAGACATCTCTTAAGTGTAAAGGAGTGGATGCAAGGATTCTGCGCCTGGCTTGCTGGGTACCATGTTCCAGGCAGTGGTCATTAGAGGCACCATGGAAGCCCGTTCTACGCCTGAGTAAAGTGAGGCACGAAAAAGGGTGGTGACTTTCCCACCACTCACAGAGAGCCTGGATCAGAGACCACTTCAGAGACAACAGCAGAACTGAAAGGAAGGGCATATCGGCTCTCAAGCTCAGAGAACTATGAGATTCACCAGCTTATCTTTTTTTAGCATTTGCCCTCAAGGAAAAACTTGTTCAACTTACAGTTAAAAAAAAAAAAGAGACTTCATGTTTTCTAGCACTAGCTCTGCGGGATTCATCAGCCTTTTCCAACTGAAACATAGCTGGTATCTAATGAGCAGGAAAATAAAAGGTTAGGGTAAGGGGAGACAACAAATTGGATGAACTATTGGGGATTTAACACAAAATAATAATTTCTCAATGACTTTTTAAAAATTTCTTGTAGCTTCTAGGTAAATATAATGCTGGCTCTTAGCTTTGTTAGAAACTGAGTGTGTGTGTGTGTGTGTGTGTGTGTGTGTGTGTGTGTGTGTAATTTCTTAGAACTCTCAGGAGATGGATATTTATTTCTGGCTTTAACATTTTAGCATTCTCTCTCTGTTTAAATAGCATTCCCTTTATCATCCAAACACAATAGGGATCGGAAAAGGACACAGGAAATGTGTGAGGTGAGCTCCAGGGTTTCAGACAAACACACTATTTGCTTAGCATAGATGTTAGGAATTAAAAACAAAAAAGAAAAATGGCAAAGAATTCTAGCGATGCTTCTAGTCATGGGTTGGCCCTGTAGTCTAGTGTTAAGGGATATGAATCCCACATGACCTACCCTGTTTCAAACCCGGCCCTGGCAGCTTGAAGAACATGCTGGATGGGTCCCAATTCTTAATGGGATAGAAATGGAAGAGAAGGGATTGGAGTGTGATCATTCCCCATGGGAGATGATTTCTCCCTCTTCCTCTATTGCTGTCTTTCTCTGGCAGTTAAAAAAACAATTCTTCTAGTCATGCTTTCCGTACTGTGTTTGTTTCCTTTGGGGAGGACAGATGCAGAGGGCGGGAGCAGAGCCCCTCGAAGGCACCGCTTCTGGCCATCCCTGCAGAGGACATTGAGCAGAGGAGGCTTTTTGGGACAGAGGCGGGACAAAATCCTACAGGGTCAGGGACAAAGAGTACCTGGGTGGTATGAGAGCAGTCTCTTGGTAGCTCTTCAGTTTGTGGTTCTGGAGGCCCTGAGAAATATCAGCGACTGGTGCTGGGTGCTTGGAGCTATGAGCTGAAAAGTGCCAGACCCCTGGTGGGAGGCCTTTAGGAGCAACTGACCGCCACAAAGGACCTGGAGCAGGTGGCCTGAGAGGCCAGTTTAGAGCCCACATGAGACTTCCGTGGGGATCTCCAAAATAACAGCCAGAGCTGAGGGAAGGGAAGAGAGACCCTGCCTAGGCAAACAAGGATAACCAGCCTCTTTGAAATTTGATTTGTGACTGTAAATGGGGTGAGGAAATAAGTTCTGCCTTCATATACAAATTAACTTTTAAATAAAACTAATGGGAAGATACTGAAACAATGGAAATGACTTACTGGCTGCTCAGTGTCCATTAGGGATCTCAGATGAAGTTGAAATTTAAATAGATCGGTTTGATTTCACTCTGAGTTGACTTATGAAATGTCTGGCTAAACAAGCAGATTTTGGGGTTTGGTTAAGTTTAAAAACAGTAGATATTTGGGTTTACTTCAAGAGTCAACAAGTCTAAGTCCGTATCGTGGCAATAACAACATTTCTCTTCTCTGCACGAGTCAGAGGCCATCTGGAGGATCTCACTTCTGAGAGCTGTGTTACGAGAAGACATGAATCATCTGCCATGGGGTCGGGCAAAGGCAAGTGGGTAGCAGGAAAGATCTGAAAATCTGTGGGACTAAAAATAAAAAGTATTTATTTCTTTCCATGAGAAAGAGACAGAAACAGAGACAGAGAGAGAAAGAGGGA
>NW_006160026.1:3009511-3022178 GCF_000334495.1 Tupaia belangeri chinensis | reverse complement strand
AAAGAGGGATACAAGCTCCCGACAGGGTCTTCATGCCTCTATCCACTCCCAGTCTTGGGTGGCCTGTATCTCCAGCACGCGCACATATGCCTAGCATCCCCAGGGAGGCCCAGGACACGAACCCAGGACCTTTCCCTGGGTGACCCAGGGGCTGAGTCCTCTGGGTCTGCTAAGGCAGGGTCTATTAGTTGTGGGAGTCTGGAGACAGAGATAACCACTAGGGCAGAGCCAACCCAAGTGTGCAAGTGAGAAGAAGGCTGAGATCACAGGCAGGAATGGAATTGAAAATGGAGAAAGGACTGAGCCTCAAGAGCCAGGCAGAGATGGACAGGCAGCTAGCAGCACTGGCCCAACTTCAGTTGGCTGTCACCCATCAGTGGCTCCATGGAATATGTGCAGAGCCATTTTCTTAAAGAATCCAAGTTCTAATAGAAGACATGAGCTGGTCTCTGGCAAAGTCAATGTTAGGAAATGTCCCAAGCTTGGAGGTATTCAACAAATGCCCAGGAATTATCCATACTTTTATTGGTTAAACATTTTATTTTATATTTTTAATTGTTATGAAATATACATAGCATAGAATTTATCATCTTAACTGTTTAAAATGTACTTTAAAACTGTAGTGTTAAGTACATTCACACTGTTGGGTAAACATCACCACCAACCATCTCTAGAACTCCTTTTATCTTGCAAAACTGAAGCTCTGTTCCCATTAAACAATTCCCAATTTCCCTCTCCCCTAAGCTCCTAGAAACCCTCATTCTATTTTCTGTCTCTTTCAGCTTAACTACTCTAGCTACCTCATGTAAGTGGAATTGTGCAGTGTTTACTCTTTGGTTACTAGCTTGTTCCACTCAACACAATGTCCTCATGTTTCATCCCTGTTATGGCCTGAGTCAGAATTCCTTCCATTTCAAGGCTGATTAATATTCTATTGACTACATAGGCCACATTTTGCTTATCCTCTCAACTATCAGTGGACACTAGGCTCTTCAAATCAATTTTGTACCAGGCCTTCCAGTAGATGTTGAAGTTAATATGTTGACTATGACCTTTAAGGACTTCCCAGTCTATCTGGGAGTGAGGAAGAGGGGTGGGAAGGAGGAGAATATTGCAGATATGTAAACTAGTTTTAATAATACATTTTTAATAAAAATGAAGGTCTGTACAAGATATAGTGAGTTCATAAAGAAGAAGACATCAGTTCTGAAGGTGGTGCAGAGGGAAGATTGGAACCATTTCCTAAAGATCGTAACATCAGGGCCTGATGGTGGCTTACTACCATACTACTCTGTGAGGTAGACCCACTGGGAGGGTTCTGGATTCTCATCTGGAGACCTCTCTGAGTATTCTGAGCATGTGCCTGCCCATGATCGTGGGATGGTTGAAGCTGGGGGTGGACCACAGAGTCAGGACCTTGATGAGAATGCCTCTCTCTCTCTCTCTCTCTCTCTCTGTCTCTCTCACTCAGGGAGGAAAGACTGGAACTTTGAAAAACAATGAAGTGTCTGAGCAGATGAGATCAAAGGCTAGAGAATCTATTTTGCAAAACTTAAGTCTGGTCTACTTTGCAGCTAGTGGCTCCCAAAAGTTGAATCAGTTGTTTCGAACTACTTGAGTTAGCTTTAAAAAAATATTGATCCCAGTTTACTAGCCCAGAAATTCTGATTCAGTGAATCCAGGATGGAGGGCAGGAATCTGTATTGTACAATAAATAGCCTTTCCTGGTGGATTAGATGTGGCTTTCAATTTTAGATCGACCTCTCTGACCTTACCCTAGAGGAGGTACAGATGTGGGATTTAAAGGAACCCAAGGTGGAGAAACCTGTTTCAGTTCATTAGTATAATATCCCATCGACTGCTGATAGTGATGACAGGCATGAGTGGTGTATTGCATCTTTCCATTCATTCGAATATCAGGTATACACATATTTGTTATCTAGACTAGAACACCCTGAAAATAACTTCAATATATAAGAGTCTGTACCCTGTTGATTCCTTTTATGAAAGTCTTGACCAACGGCATTTGGCAGGAATGAGGATGTACAAGTTCTGAGCCAAGGCTATGAACAGCCTGGCAGATTTCTCTCTTGCTCCTCTCAGAACCCTGCTGTTACAGCAACAAAGCCATACTAACTTGCTAGATAATGAACATCACATAAAACAGAGATACACCATGTTAGTCAACCAGGAAGTTGATTGTATGTATATAAGTGAACCCACTTTAGATCAGAGGAAAATTATACATCTGATTCTACCAAAATTATGAGTCCATGAAATTAAGGACTGTATGGCTGTTGTTTAAACCACTACATTTTGGGATGGTTTGTTATGCAACAAAACCTGATACACCCTCTTTGGCCCTAGGGCCTTTACACATGCTGTTCCCTCTGCATGAAACACTCTTTTTTTTCTTTGCTAGTTAATTTTTATTCATCACAGCTCAGAAAAGTTTTCCCTAATTAAAAATCTTCATTTCAGGCTATAATTGGACTTTTAACCTCTCTATAAAGTTGTAATTTTACATTTATCTGCATACATTATTTGATTATGGCCTTTGTCTCCCACTTTTCAGCTTTAAAGTACATCTGTTTTGTTCACTATTACATTGCAGCATGTAGTACAGTTCCTAGCATATAGTGGGTGCTCACTGAGTATTTGTTGAATGAAAGACTATGTTATAGCCCTGGAGGAGGCTTCTGGGAGGTTCTTTAAAATAGGAGCCCTCACGTGAGTCCTCCCCACTATTGTGGAATCTAAAACCAAGGAGGCCACCGTATGAGAATGCATTTGTAATTTTTAAAGGACTGTACAAATGTTAGCTTGTAATTGTTAATGTTGTTATTCTGGGGTGGCAACAGCTGGCTTTGGGAAAACCTCTCCATTTCTCATTCCCCTGAAACAGCCCCAGGCAGCTTCTGAGCAGCTATGATTATGGGATAAGCAATTTATAGGCTGAAAGTTTTGCCTAGAGTTAAAACATGGATATGTAAATATCTCTGTAACTGCAACCTTGCAAGCAATCTCCAGGCTGGCTAATTGCAGAACTTGGTGGTAATGATATCAGTGCTGAGTTCAATTAAGGACTATTTACAAAACCACTAGGGGAGTATCTTCTATGTTTTCTGAAACAATAGGCCCAGAGTAGAGAGATCTTTTATTTTACTGTATAACTCTATGGCTCAGATATACCAAAAAATCCCTAAGGTTTGGAGAGTTTAGATTCTGTGCCCTATATTGGCTTCTGGAGTTCAGTTTGCAGCCAGAGAGCCTGGGGGTAATAGTGAATCATCGCACAGACAGGTAAGGTGCAACTTTTCTGAGCCCGTTTTCTCATCTGTAAAATGCATGTAGGAGGGGACTTCAAAAAGTCTGAAGTCTAAGTTTATTTTGGTGTAAAAGATATTTAAAATCCATTAGTAGGTCTTTCATAATATGCAGTTTCCATGAGCTTTTTGACAACTCCTTGTAGTAATAGTCTTATCTCATAGTTTTGAGATATTCATGGGAAAGTGCCATTAGAGTCATCAGAGCAGGGCCAGGCAGAGTTCTTTCTCAGCATTGTTACGTTATTAACACACAATCACTTCCACCCTGGACAACATACCAGCTGGAGAAGCCCACTCGGGAAGCCTCCTTGCCCATTTTTTCTCACTCAGGAAGTGAACAAGTTATCACAAATGGCTGATGAGTATTTTGTAAAGGATGTAGGCATTCATTATTGAGAGATGGTGAAAACACACGTGTGTGTCTGGTACTTTGATAGGTGCTAGGGGTGCAGAAATGAATAAGAGTGTCTCTGCCCTCAGGGGCTAGAGAGGAGAGACAGGTGCCCTTGGTGAAGGCACAACCAACACTGATCCAGTGATGCTGTGGGAACATAGATGAGGCCTCCTCAAAAGGTCAGGGAAGGCTTCCTCTGGGCTGTCTGGGGTTCCTGGGTGATAAAGAGAGTAAAGCCCTTATTAATTTCTCACAAAATGGAAAAGGACCTTACTTCCTAGAGATTGTTGGAATGACCCATTTGTCTGACCCTTTTTATCACAAAGCTCCATTATAGCTAGATACGAAGCTTTTAAAATTAATAACCTAAGAACAGAAAGCATTTTCCCTGATGCTCAGCAGCTTTGGAGGAATGCCAATGAGTGTTCATCTTACAAGACCCTTTCAGGTTGAGCTTTTGCAGAGAAGGTTTTTAACCGTGATGGGAAAGACCTCAGGGTGTCTCACATTCCTGTGACTTGGGTTTAAGGAGCAGCTTCAGGATTGATACTGACTAGGTATAGCATGGTGGCCAGTTTTTCGGGGAGAAGCACCATCCTCAGTGTCTTGACCATGGCAGCCCCAACCCGGTCATTAACCTTTTTGTGAACAGACAAGCTCACGTTGAGGATGTAAAACAGGTGTTCCCAATTCAGTACTTACCACACACTTCTTTCTCTTTCCACTGGACCCTTCTCTAGCTCTTTCAAATGAGATTTTTAAAAAGAAAGGAAAAAAAGCCCTTGAGAACTTTCTAAGTCTTGTGTGATAGTTTAGTCTTAAACCTTCATTCATTATTCAGTAGTTTGAAAATAGTGATTATTAAAATGCTGATGTCACAATGTTTTTAAAAAAAGAAAAAAATGCTGAATGTTTATGTGTTCAAGCATTTTCTTTTTCTTTTCTTTTTTCCAATGTGGCATTTTATTTGCTTATGTGTATTACATCCCTAGAAAAGGAATCCCAGGATTTTCCCACCTGTATGTTCCTGTCTTACTTCTTCATGGTCCACAATGCCAGCTGAGGTTGTCAGTACAATGCAACCAAACCGACGTGCTGGGAGCAGATTATTCTGCCATTTCTCTAGATCTTTCAGTTGCACGTCAAATCTAGGGCTGCTCACTCCACACTTGTTTAACCTGCCAGTGAGGTTCACAACAATTTTTCCAGCTCTGTGGTCATCAATGATTTCAAATTCGCCAATGGAACCATGCTTCATCATCACAGTTAGAAACCGGACAATGACTTTGGAGCACGGCCTAATAAGAACCTGGCGTTTGCCTCTCTTTTCAGCATTGTTGATGCTCTTGAGGGCATCGGCCAGGACATTCATGTGCACCGTTATGGCAGCACAGAAAGATGGCGGAAAGACCAAGCACTCTCATATGGCTTATGTTACTTAATCCACATAACAACCTTATGAGATAGGTATTTTTTTATTATCCTAAACTTATAGCCAGAAAACTGAAATTTAACACTTTCAGTTACTGGATAAAATAACACCTTTAGTAGGTGGTTGAGCCAGAATTTAAACCCAGGCTAACTCCGCAACAGTGCAGATTCCTGACCACCAGACTCTGTGTGTTCATGTCTGCTAACTCCAACTTTCCTTCTTTCTTCCTCCCTTCCCCAACTTCCCTGAAATATTTCCTTCTTCACATCGAGAAATTCCAGTTAGCCCAAAGAGGAACCTCTTGTAGTAGATGTTTGTTAGAGTTTAGTTCCCAGGATCTTCCTGAAAGCCCTTGTTTTCTTGTGAATTACTTCTTCCTCATTCTCTCTTGTCCTATGGGACTGACATCAGGACCCTTGCCTTCTCTTGGCTAAGGTACAAGGAAATAACCAAGGCTGATATCTGAATAGTAAGTGGTAAAGCCATGGGAAGAGAGTGGCATTCTGTTCAATCCATCTGAGCAATCAAGATTAAAATCTGGTTTATTGTAATTTTTAGAAATAAGAATTCATGTAAGAATTTCAAGATAGAGGGACCAGCAGTTAGCGTAATGACTATATCGCTGGACTCCCATGTAGTCGACCGTGGTTTGAGTCCTGGACTTTGTGGCTTAAACTCACGCTGGGTGCATGTGCGTGCGTGCCCAAGATCCCAAGAGGAGAATGGGGGAGAAGGGATTGCGGCATGGCCATCCCCCCGGGGGGTGATTTCTTGCTTTCTGTCTCTCTGTCTCTCTCTGTCTTTCTGGCGAGCGCACATACCCTACAGCAAAAACCTCTCCAAAACAAACAAACAAACACTCCATTTTGCTGATTAAGAAAGAAAAAAAAAATAGAAACCAAAGGAAGAAAGTCATCCAAGTCACGAACCATGACAATGGTAAAATAGTGATTATTAAAATGCTGATGTCACAATGTTTTTAAAAAAAGAAAAAAATGCTGAATGTTTATGTGTTCAAGCATTTTCTTTTTCTTTTCTTTTTTCCAATGTGGCATTTTATTTGCTTATGTGTATTACATCCCTAGAAAAGGAATCCCAGGATTTTCCCACCTGTATGTTCCTGTCTTACTTCTTCATGGTCCACAATGCCAGCTGAGGTTGTCAGTACAATGCAACCAAACCGACGTGCTGGGAGCAGATTATTCTGCCATTTCTCTAGATCTTTCAGTTGCACGTCAAATCTAGGGCTGCTCACTCCACACTTGTTTAACCTGCCAGTGAGGTTCACAACAATTTTTCCAGCTCTGTGGTCATCAATGATTTCAAATTCGCCAATGGAACCATGCTTCATCATCACAGTTAGAAACCGGACAATGACTTTGGAGCACGGCCTAATAAGAACCTGGCGTTTGCCTCTCTTTTCAGCATTGTTGATGCTCTTGAGGGCATCGGCCAGGACATTCATGTGCACCGTTATGGCAGCACAGAAAGATGGCGGAAAGACCAAGCACTCTCATATGGCTTATGTTACTTAATCCACATAACAACCTTATGAGATAGGTATTTTTTTATTATCCTAAACTTATAGCCAGAAAACTGAAATTTAACACTTTCAGTTACTGGATAAAATAACACCTTTAGTAGGTGGTTGAGCCAGAATTTAAACCCAGGCTAACTCCGCAACAGTGCAGATTCCTGACCACCAGACTCTGTGTGTTCATGTCTGCTAACTCCAACTTTCCTTCTTTCTTCCTCCCTTCCCCAACTTCCCTGAAATATTTCCTTCTTCACATCGAGAAATTCCAGTTAGCCCAAAGAGGAACCTCTTGTAGTAGATGTTTGTTAGAGTTTAGTTCCCAGGATCTTCCTGAAAGCCCTTGTTTTCTTGTGAATTACTTCTTCCTCATTCTCTCTTGTCCTATGGGACTGACATCAGGACCCTTGCCTTCTCTTGGCTAAGGTACAAGGAAATAACCAAGGCTGATATCTGAATAGTAAGTGGTAAAGCCATGGGAAGAGAGTGGCATTCTGTTCAATCCATCTGAGCAATCAAGATTAAAATCTGGTTTATTGTAATTTTTAGAAATAAGAATTCATGTAAGAATTTCAAGATAGAGGGACCAGCAGTTAGCGTAATGACTATATCGCTGGACTCCCATGTAGTCGACCGTGGTTTGAGTCCTGGACTTTGTGGCTTAAACTCACGCTGGGTGCATGTGCGTGCGTGCCCAAGATCCCAAGAGGAGAATGGGGGAGAAGGGATTGCGGCATGGCCATCCCCCCGGGGGGTGATTTCTTGCTTTCTGTCTCTCTGTCTCTCTCTGTCTTTCTGGCGAGCGCACATACCCTACAGCAAAAACCTCTCCAAAACAAACAAACAAACACTCCATTTTGCTGATTAAGAAAGAAAAAAAAAATAGAAACCAAAGGAAGAAAGTCATCCAAGTCACGAACCATGACAATGGTAAAACTGGGAACTGGTGTGTCTCCTAAAAATTACCCAAGGGATCACTCCTTAATCAACAGTGTCAAAGTGATATGAAGAAAAGAAGATAGGCCAGTAGCTCTCAGCTGGGCACAATTTTGTTTCCAGGGGCCATTTGTGTAATGTCTAGAGTCATGTTTGGTTGTCCCAGTCAGGTGTGGGTTGCTCCTGGCATCAAGGGGTAGAGGTCAAGAATATTGCTGAGCAGCCTACAAAGCACAGGAAGCCTCCATCAAGGAATTATCTGGTCCAACATGTCAATCGTGCCAAGAATGAGAAACCTTGCATTTGAGAAATCATTGTGAGTACCTTTTTAGGTGTTAACCTCCAACATATACACTAACTATGCAAGTCTCCGTGCCTCCTCTCACTCCTCCCCATTCAAGCCCAGCCCAGCCCAGCCCAGCCCAACCTCAGCCTCTTACCCACCCACCCACACCGCCTTCTCTGCACAAAGCACAAACAGGAACTCATTATCTTCCTCAAGAAATTCCCTGCATTTAACTATGCTCTTTATAACAGTTAAAAATACCACCCTCCTCCTCCTCACAGGTGAGCGCCATTGTCCTCCTTGTTGGCCCCATCCTCACCAGCCAACCAGCTGCATCTGTGCCATCTTCCACGTCTCTCCTGAACCTCCTTGCCTTACCTACTTCAGTAACCTACTTTGGGTCAGAATAGCTTCTTGTGCTTGCTTGTCCAGTCATGAGGCTGAAGTGACTTTTTACTCATCCATATTTGATCACCCAGAGCATGAATTTCATGAGGAATTAAACTAGGGAGCCCTGAAGAACACATCTAACTCCTAACCTTGCAAATTGAAGGTAAGTTCATGATGAAACTTCAGAGCTCTGATTTTGTTTGTTTGTTTGTTTGTGTCCCTCTCCTCCATCTAGGGCTTGTTCTCCTGCCCATTTTAGATCCCATCCCTGCCCATCTTAGGACCCCTTCCATCAATGAACCCAGCCCCTTCTTTTCAACCTCTCCCTCCACTGGGACCTTCCCATCAGCCCAAAGATGCTCCTCCACTCTTACTCCCACTTGCTACACAGCCACATTTCTGAAAAGAGTTGTCTACACTTGCTGTCTCCCACTCACTCCTCAACCCACTGCAATCTGGCTTCCAATCCCTCCACTCCAACGAGATAGCTCTGCTAAAAGTTATCAGCCTTCTAATTGTCAAATGAAATAGACACTTGCTTTCCAACCTTCATTGGATCAGTATTCTGGGGCATGAGGGTTATTCTCTCCTTTTGGAAGCACTTTCCTCCCTTGACCCCTGGTTCTCTTTCTACTTCTCTTTTCACATTCCCCACGGGTGACTTCGACTGCAGCATTCTCCCTTTGCTGTAACCATCCGTCAAAGCAGCATGGGTGGCGGATGTGGGTGGGAGAGAGCCTGGATTCCAAAACTCCCCACTCACTGCTGGGTCTTGGGCAAGCTACTCAACATTCCGGTGCTTCAGTTTTCTCAGCTGTAAAATGGTGCAAAGCTTTTTAGTCTCACTGTCTTCCATAACTGAACATGCAGCCTTTCCTTAGACCATGCTGAACCTCATAGATTTACCCAAACACATTATGTGCACACATTTCATCTTCGCTCGGGCACATAGGCATGCTCACCCCAAACCTGTGAATAAATGAATGAAAGTAGCTCTGGATTGGGTTTCCCTGGAAGCAAAGTTTGAGGCAAGGGGCTAGATGCAGTTACTTTGTTTGAGAGGTGACCCAGCAAAAGTGCAGGAGACAGTGAGAAAGTGTTTTTAGGATAAGAGGAGTTAAAGAGAAAGTTAATGACTTGCCACCACCGGGAACAATTAGACCTAACCCTCCTGGGGATCCTCTGAGTGACTCTGCTGAGAACATTTTAGAACTGTTCTGCCTGAGGGGCCGGAAGGCTGAGGCATTCGTCCTCTAGTGATTGAGGGTTACCCCAAATCTGTTGGATACTTCCTGGTTGGCAAGATCCCACAGCTGTGGACAAAGCCCCTAGACGGGGAGAAGTTTGTGCGCTTCAGGTGGACAGCTCCTCTGTACACAGGGCCTTGAGTCGCAGCTGGAGATGGACTCAGAGGGAGTCTGGGGGACACAGAGCCTCGCCTCACCAGTGCATGTGCTCATTGTTCTGCCAGGCAGGCCTGTGGCTCTCACCAACCTAGGTGGGCCCACCTCTTCCCTGAAGCTTGGTTGAAGAGCATCCATCCACATCTTTAGAATTTTCCTCCCTCTTGTACCCTCCCCCACAACACTCTGTACCTCCCCATGACACCTTACACATGTACCTACACATGACTCTATAAGAGTCCTTACTGCTCTGCTTTCTAAGTAGAGCACTCTTGTCTGTCTCTCCTGGAGAGAAAACAAAAAAAAAAAGATCATTTTTTTTTAAGAGAGATTTTTGCTATAGGGTGTGTGCACTTGCCAGAGAGAGAGAGTGAGAAATCACCCCCCATGGGGGATGGCCACATCTCAGTTCCTACTCCTTCATACTCCTCTTGGGATCTTGGGCACACGCAGACACACACACACACACACACACACACACCCCTAGCTGAGTTTTACATCGCTGAGTCTGGGATTTGAACCATGGTGGTTGAACCATGGTGGTTGACTACATGGGAGTCCAGAGACATAACCATTACACCATCTCTTGGTCCCAAGAACAGCTCTTTTTCATCATTGAATATATAGTGCCCAGAGGTTGTTTTTGTTTGTTTGTTTGTTTGTTTGTTTTTTAGGCACTTAATTGCATCTTTAAGTGAATTCAGATTCACCTTGCTCAGACTCCACTCAGAGTAGGTGATCAATAATTGTAGGCTCCCTTTCTTTTCTTTCTGATTCAGAATTTGCCGTCTGACTTAGGATGGCACTCAGCTAGTGAGAATATAATGTGATAAATATGTTCTGTCAATGAACAGAAATGCTGGGGATACACAAAGGAGGGAGTAATTAACTGGGACTGTACCAATGAGACTAGAGCTGCTTCATTCGACAGTCTTAATTACTTACAGTTTTAACTTTCCAGAATTATTAATAGAGCTGTCTGGCACTTCTTCCATCACACTGGGCATACCTGTTTGAGCCTCTTCACCAAAGAGGAAGATACAGATTGGAGAAGATGGAGCAAACCACCCTGCCTCAGTGGCAGATCAAATCTGCAACTCTGACGATAGCCCAGTTAAGGAAGTCAGATCCCCCATGGCTGACGGTGTGGTTCAAGTCTTGACCCCAGTGACTTGTAAAACACACCAGATGCATGTGCATGTATGCCAAAAAATCTTGAAAGGAAGGAGAGATGGCAGAGAAGGGATTGTGGCATGATTGCACCCTAAGGTGGGGGCTCCCCTCTCCTCGGCCCCCCACATACCATTTGGCAGATTAAAAGAAAACCTGCAACTCTGGTCTTGTTTGCCCCTTTCATCCATTCAACATGTCTTTGCAGAGGTTATCCTACAGATTAGCATGGTTCTGAAGAGACAGAACCATGTCACCAGCCCTTCCTGCCTCCTGCCCATGCATGGAGGAGGAAAAGGGACAGATAACAAATAAGCAACCAAATAAATGAATACATTAATAGTGACAAGGACTATGAAGCAATGAAATGGGGCATGCCACGATGGAAGAAGTGGAGGTGGAGGTGCCAAAGATAAGCAGGCCCAAGAGTTGGGGAAAGCCCCCTGTGGAGCTGCTTCTGGGCTATGAGCAGTGGCCAAGAGCAGCCATGTGGAGACTCTACCAGGCAGAGAGACCCTGGAAGAGGCCCCTGGAAATACTTAGCCCAAAGCTTGCCCTATTCCTTCTGACCACAGAGAGTTGCAGAAAAGAGACAAATACAAGTAAAACTAGTGTCTGTTCCTTAACTTGAAGAGGAGTGTCACCCAACTTTCAGTTCCCAGCAGGCTCATTTCTACTTCTGTTTTCACTCATGGGCAAGTTGTTCCCTCTTCAAAGTCTGATGGGGTTTCAGAGGAATCGAAGCACTTACAGCAAAGCCTGAAAGCACGCTGCTTTTTTCAGGTAGAAATTCCTGCCATTGGTATGTCTGTGGGAAACCTCATGAATCACACCCTAGGGCAGTCCAGTCTCTTTGCCCAATCAGAGACTGATTTTGATGTTCTCAAACTTTGTGAAACCTCTGCAGACTTTTAACACCCCCCCCCCACCACCACCACCACCATGTCCTGACTCTCTGGTTAAAAGCAAATCCCATTTTTTGTGAGTTTCAGATTTCACCAGAAGGGGTTCCACCACAGACACTAGTCTTTTTCTCTGCAAAGAGCAGTTTCTGAAATGCTGCAAAGAAACTTGATCACCCAGTGGTTAGGGGAGAAATGAAGTTCGAAGGAAAGACCATGGTCCCTGGCTTTGTCAGCAGGCGTAGAAATCACCACACACTCCCACAAGTTAAAATCCTCTCTCCCATGTCTCAATGGTCACAAGAACACATGACTGTCACGTACATGAGCTTTTCGCTCCTGTCCTTGTGTAAAACCTTCGGTTTGCAAATCAAACCTATGCTGCTGGCATTAACCCCCATTTTGTATCTCAGGAAACTGAGGCTGGGCGAAGTTAAGTGACTTACTCAAGGTAACACAGGTAAAAAACAGGCAAGGCCATATTCCAAGCCGGATATTATCACTATCCATTGTACTACTGTACTGCCCTGTCCCCTGGCATTGTACACAAGTGAGGATATTAGCAGAGAGGAAGCAGTGGATCAGGGCAGCTGGGTGAAGTCTTTTTCTTTTCTTTTAATTGAAAATAGGAGAAACTGCCTGGAGATTGCAGATCCATCCTCGTAGGATAGAAGAAGCTGAGGTCCTTTCTAGCCGTCCCGGTCTTAGAAAGACGCTAATTAGGGTCAAGGTTTCCGTGGATAAATCCCACCTTTCTACTGGGCGAGGACGGTCGGGCCAGCGGGGGCGTGGAGTCCAAGGCGAAGGCCGCCGGACCCTGGGCGGAGACCCCGCCTGTGCTCCGGCCAGTGTCGGACGGCCCCCGCCGAGCCCGGGCGCCGGCGGGGCCGG
>NW_006160026.1:2997318-3008604 GCF_000334495.1 Tupaia belangeri chinensis | reverse complement strand
CGGCATTGTCTCCAACGCGGCGGAGGAAAGTTCCCCGCGGTCCCCGGCCCGCCGCTCTGCCACAGGCCCAAGCCACTTGTTTAAGCAAAAGAGACAAAACGGAAGAAAAGAGGGAGAAATTCCCCCCCTTAGGACTTGGTGTTTACCCTAGGGAAGAGCAGGGAAGACCTGTGTTTTCTGCTTGTACATTTTGGGGACCTGCTGCGTTTTCTGAGAGTGACATGAAGTTTAAAAGAAAAAGGAAGCTCGCTGGTGTCCGATTTTCTGCAACTTAATACATCCTGGGAGTTCATTTCCAGCACTCCTGAAGCGGTTTTCTTAGTAATTTATTTTCCCACCAGTGCAGGGAGTGGGCTAGCCAACTCCAGGCCAGTCTTCTCTTGACCCAGCTTCACCTGCTCCAGTCAGAAAGAACAAGAACTTTCTCCCGCTCTTTTCCCATCTGCTCGGTCAGGTTGTCTTGGCGTAATAGACTCTGGGATGGCAGCAGGATTCGGATTGCTGAGTAATGTTTTGAAATTGTAAAACAGAATTGAGTTTCCAGGCCAGTTTTTCTGTATTGCACCCTTCGCTGCAAGGTCCTTTTGTTTTGCAGTTGGAAGGGAGTCTTGGGAAGATGCAGGTCTTCAGGAAACACCCAATCAACAGTTTGGTAGGAGAAAGACCTTAGAGAACAGCTGTTTCAGCTCCTTCTATCCATAGTTACACAGATGCTGCCCAGAGAGCTGACCTGACTTACCCAAGGGCACACAGCCAGGTGGGGGCAGGGCCAGAGGCAATTTCCAAGTCTTCAAACTCATCCAGTGCTGCTTTGATGGTCTATTATGGTCTGTCAGCCATGGAACAGGTTGGGAAATGGGTCTTTGCAGGATAACCTTGACCATGTTGGTGCCGTCTCCTGTTCTGTCTTATCTGTTATTGCTGCTATTTCTGAGATGCACAGTTATCGCAAACTGCACATTTTGAGATACGGAATTTTTTAAAAGTACCCAATCCTTACTATTCAGCCACCAAATGGATTAGAGATATAAAATGGGTGGTTTATTATACCAGGTATTACTTTTCTCCATCCCATTCTTTTGTGAAAAATAGATATTCCCAAGTCCAAAAGTCTTGGCACACGGCGTACCCGGTGGTGGTCTCTGGATTTGATCTCCAGCCCTCCTGTTTCTTGTGAGCTAAGCAGCCCATCTATTTTTCTCTTCGTGAGTGCTCTGAGTGGCTGCTTTTTCATTTTTAGTATGTGATAATGTTGGAGAGAAGGGACTTTTTCACAAGCTTGCCATTTGGTGAAGGAAATTGACATTCTCTACACCTCCCTAGTCCTCACCAGCTAGTGAGCCAATTTTCAAAATCAGTGAGTGCCTTGCAGGCCAAAGAGGAATGTGTACATTCAGATGGAGTCCTCTCTTGTGAAGACCCACCCAGCTGGCATCTCCACACCCAGCCGGTGAGGCTGACATCTAGAGGAAAGAGGGGAGCTGGTGTTCTATGGGACGGTACTGTTCCTCCATTTCCCCACTAAGTTGGTTCCTTGGTTCCTGCAGCCTCGTTCTCACCTTTTCGTCTTTTCCTTCTTCTCATTTCTCTCCCAGCAGTTGTATCTTAGCAGGGCCCTGAAAAGAAGTCTTTTTCTGGAGGACTACACGAATGATCCTCACGTATAATATAGTGACAATGTACTTATCGAGCTCCTACTGAATGGCCTAGACATGTTGGAAGGACCCCCTTTGGGAACCTTGCCCAGAAAGGACAGTACTTCTTAGATTCATCTGGGATTGAGTCATTCTTTCTTGCATGCAGTAACATTTGCTAAGTGGCTCCCCTGTGGGAGGTGCCAGTCGTGCAAAGATGAATAGGACCCTATTTTCAAGGCCTTCTATTTCCAGCCTCATCTTTCAATGTCAGCCTCACACTTTCTCTTTTAATTAATTAGTTCCACAACTGTGTCTTGAACACCTGCTCCAGGCTAAGCCCTGTGTGAAGTCCTGGTGACACAGAGCTGAACACCATAGGTTTGGCCCCACCCTCTTGGAGGGGATAGGTGACAACAAAGAAGCAGGAGGCTTCTAACAAATGGAAAATTGTGGTACTACTAGCTATCGAGGAAACAAATCAGGGACCAAAGCAGGGAGGAGGGTGCCACGTTGGTCCTAATTTTACCAGAGAAGGCTCGCTCTGAGGTTGGACAGTGAGAAGGAACTGGCCAGGCGGAGAGGTGGTGGGGAGTGCCTTCCAGGCAACGGGGTCAGAGTGTGCAAACTTGTGCACAAGAGAGCTTGTTCCAGGGAGGGGAGAAGTCCAGCTGGGGTGTGAGAGAGCAGTGAGGAGACAGCATGAGGTGAGGTGAGGTTTGAGACAGAGACGGGGCCAGATCACACAGCTCGTTCTCAGCCATGCTGGGGAGATGTCCCCCACTAAGTACGGAGGGAAGCAGCAGTGAGTGTAAGCCAGGAGTGGGCTCTGACTGACCTTTCAGGCCATCACTTTGACTTTATGTGGCCCTTGGGAGGCACAGTGAGGAAGCCACAGTGCTGCTCAGGAGGCCATTACACTGATCCAGGCAAGGCCCTGGCTGAGGTCGAGGTGGTAGAGGGGAGGTCGAGAGAAATGGGTAGGACCTAGTTAGAGTGGAGATAGGTGAGATTTGGTGATGGTCAAGTGGGAGTGAGATGGGATAGGACTCGAGGATGACTCCCGTTCTGGCCTGAATAGCGCCGTACATGATGGTGTCATTTTGGGAGATAGGAAAAACTATCGAAGGAACACGCTCTGGAGAAAATCAAGTTCGGTATCCTCTGTGTAAGGTTTGAAGTGTCAAAGGGGCATCCCAGTGGAGAATTCAGGCAGGCGGGAGGGCAGGTGGCTGGACCTCCAGGGAGACGTTATCTCAGTCTGAAGATGAGCCACTTGCCAGGACACGCTCTGCCGTGCCGAGTGCCTGCTTCAGTTCTTCCTCTGTTTCAGGTTAACTCCCACTCTTCTTTTAAAATGCACCTGCAGGGGCCAGCAGATGGCATAGTGTTTAAGGCGCTGGACTCCCACATGGTTGATCATGGTTCGAATTGCATACTGGTGGCTTGAAACTCGTACCGGGCATGTGTGTGTGTGTGTGTGTGTGTGCCCCAAATCCCAAGAGAAGGATGGAGAAGAAGGAATTGTGCCATGGCCATTCCCCTGGTGAGTGATTTCTTGCTTTCTGTCTCTTTGTTTCTCTTTTTGTCTCTCTGGCAAGTGCATGTGCCCTATAGCAAAAAATCTCTCTCAACAAATAAATAAATAAAAAAGTACAGTGCAGCTGTGTGTCTATCTCCTCAACATTGTCTCTCTCCCCCACTTTCAAATAACTGTATTTGCCTTCATCATAACGTTCAATTGAATTTATTTATTTATTTATTTTGTATCTTACTCATATGAAAAACTTGGTGTAGGCCTTACCACATAGTAAGTATAAGCTCAACAAATAATAGTTGTTCATTTTTTTTAGAGAGAAAGGTTTTTGTTTTTGTCTGTTTGTTTGATTTTGTTTTTGTTTTTGTTTTGTTTTGGCTATAGGGTGTGTGTACTCACTGGAGAGACAGACAGAAAGAGAGAAATCACCCCCTCCCCACCAAGGAAGATGGCCAGACTGCAATCCCTTCTCCTCCATTCTCTTCTCCTCTTTTTGGGCACGCCCTGGCATGAGTTTTAAGCCTCCGGGTCTGGAACTCAAACTGCGGTCAGCCATGTGGGAGTCCAGTGATGTAAACATTACACCATTTGCTGGGCCCAGTTGTATTTTAACAAACTAAAACAAAAACAAAATTGGATGGCATGATCCTTCTGCCTCAGCCTCTTATCTGGGACTACAGGCTTGCACCACCATCCTCATTTCTCCCTTTTTCTCTTGTGTTATTTTTTCCCGTGACATGGTCTTGTTTTGTTGCTTAGGCCAACCTCAAGCTTGCAGTCCTGCCTCAGCCTCCCTGATTGCTAGGATTACACACACATGCCACCTCGCCTGACCTTTCCGTTGGACAGGGAATTGTACCGAGGTCTCCCCTGGTCCCTGTCTATGGAGACAGTGTCTCAGCAGCGCATGCCAACACAGCTGGGCCAGCTCTTACTGTTGTTACTGATGTGGGCGATAGACATGTAAATAAAAACTGCACGATATTAGGGTAAGTATAGTGATCGCCTTTTCATGTCCTGTTCTCCCTTGGCTCGAATCTAGGTGTTGACAGAGCTGCATTCCCTTCCTTCCCCAGCTTCTAGGGGCTACCTTCATACCTCAGCTCACTGTCTCCTTTGCCCACCTTCAAAACCAGTGATGTCCTTCCGTCTTGGTTGTTCTCATGCCCCATCTCTCTGGTTCTCCCGTCTGGCTCTTTCTCCCTTTTCAGAGCTTTAAAGTGATTGGGAACCAGCAGTTAGCATAATGGCTATGTCGCTGGACTCCCACGTAGTCGACCGTGGTTTGCGTCCTGGACCCGGTGACTTAAAACTCACGCCGGGCGCGTGTGTGTGCGTGCCCAAGATCCCGAGAGGAGAACGAAGGAGAAGGGATTGCGGCGTGACCATCCCCCCTTGGTGAGCGCACGCGCCCTATAGCAAAAACTTCTCCAAAAAAAAAAAAGTGATTGCATTGGACCACCTGTGTAATAAGCCAGTCCTCTATTTTAAGATCCATTGATTAGCAACCTTAGTTACATTTGTGACCTTAATTCCCCATTGCTCTGTAACCCAGAGAATCTGCATAGTCACAGGTTCTGGGACTTAAGGTGTGGCTATCTTTGGGGGCTGGAGAAGGAGATGGTTTACAGGGGCTCCAAGGAGAGACTCCTCCCAAGGGCGAGGGAGGTCAGGGACCTCTTCCTATAGTAGTGATGCATGGGTGGGAGTTGATCTCTACTGGTCCTTACGGTCCTCTCTGGTATCAATTTACCCCCCCCTCTCTCTCTCTCTCTCCCTCTCAGAACTTTTTGCAAGAGGGCGCTTGCCAGAGAGAGAGACAGACAGACACAGTGAAAGGGAAAGTGAGAAATCACGACCCAAGGGAGAGGGCCACACCACAATCCCTTCTCCATTCTCCTCCTGGGATCTTGGGCATGCATGCACACATGCCTGTCATGATTTTCAAACCATCAGCTCTAGGACTCGAACCATGGTCAGTCATATGAGAATTCAGCGATGTATGCTATGCCATCTGCTGGCCCCTCCATTCCTTTCTTGAAGTGCCTCTCTGTGTCAGGCTTTCTGTGAGGAGCCAAAGTTGAAGATTCACTTCCCAGTGCATTCTTCAGGCTGCAGGCCCAACTGTTCACTTTCAGCCCAGAGGCACTAGTTCTTCTCCTCCCACCTCATGAGTAAGTTAAATTTAGCAATGCGTGCAAACCCTCTACCAGCCATTGACCCTCATGTCCTCTCCCAGGGAGGGATCAGCAGGCTGGGAGGGGAGTTGTCTCTGATTTTAAGTCTGCTCATGGTTCATTTCTCTGCACAGTGTGAACCCTACCACTTGTGCTTTTATATAGCTGATTCCTGGTTTCCACGGCTAGTGCCCATACCTTCAACCAGCCCTGTTTTCAGAGTAGGCCACTGGCCACAGGAGAGGTCAAGAGAGAGCGTGTGGTTCAGTGAGGACAAATATGACTGAATCCATGGGGGAAAAATAAGTGGGGGCCCTGGCCTGCTGTGGCATCTGGGGGGTGGCCTCATCTTGTGAGAGTAAGGGAGACGTACCATGATGTGTGGTGTGGCCACGTTGCTGCAAGGGAGTAATGAAGACCAGATTTCTAGAGTCTTCTCTGCTATTTAGAGAAAATGGGCTCCTGTCCCAGAACCTCCCCAGAAACAGGCGGTTTCTTGAGACCTTAGACCTTAGGAGGGCTGCATTGGTTCTCTTGGCCACTGACATACTGGTTGTAAGGAGACAGAGGTCCGTGCCTCCTGGGGCCCCCTGCCAGATCCTTCAGTTCCTGTCCCTTGGAAATGCCACCAACTAGGCTTGTCCGGTAATATTTTTGGCGTTTCCTCTTCCTCCGCCGCCCATACGCAGGAAGTGCGAAGGTGCAGAGAGTTAGAAAAACAGAAAGGGAGGCAAGGAGGGCTTTCCAGTGGACGGGGCCCAGCTGGAGTTGGTTTGGGGTTAAGAAGAGAGCCCGTCAGGCCTTCTCCAGATGTGGCAGGGAGTTCCGGAAAAGCAAGCCACATGTGGATGACCCATGGGCAGAAGAGGAAGAAGACGCCGAAACAGCGCCTGCTTGTGGCTTCTGAGCAATGCGCGCTTTTCCCTCTTCAAAGCTGATGGTGAATTTCTGGTCCAGGCTTCTGCCTTCACAAAGCCCCACCGTGTGGAACAGTCTGTGTGCCTGTTTCAACGTGGTTCTTATCGAAATAATTGCCTGTTTGAGTACAAGTGTAGGAAGGGCACTCAACCCTTTCTGTAGAGGCGTTCTCTCTGAGTTCTGTGACCTGGATAGATACAGGGTGGCTCAGAGGAATGGTGGTAAGCGGGAACCAGAAGATTCTGGGGTCGCTATGGACCCTGCTGTTCCTCCTTTTCTGCACTGGTTGTACTGACTTTACTGAGATAATCCAGGAAAACTCCCCAGTATGGGGATCTGTGAAGGGTAGCTGTTATTACAGCTGTTTTACAGGGAAATGTGTTTGCTTACTGGGTTGCCTCACCAGTGAGACAGGGCATCTGGAAGGGGCGGGATGGGACTGTGTGCTATTGCTCTTGTCTGTGCCTAGCTCAGCGCCTGGCCAGTGGCAGGCACTGAGCAGGGAGGCCGAGGCAGGTGCATTGGCTTACGTTACCATGTTTGCTGAATTTTTTCATTACTGAGTTTTTTAATTTTAATGATTCAACATTTTACTTCCAGAAGTTCTTTTTGGTTCTCTTACAAATCAGTTAGCCATTTTTACTTTTTTATTGTTATTTATTTTCTGAGTGAAAGAATGAGTGGGTCGTGGGAGGGGGGTGCTAGACAGGGTCTCCAGGCTATGGTCCTTCCTGCAACCAGGTGCTCAGCAAACCTAGGACACAAACCTGAAGCCTCCCATGAGGTCTCATACAGTAGCACCCCTACTGCCTATGCCACCACCCCTGGCTTAGCCTGGCTTCTTATCCTGTCCTTTCACTAGGATTTCTCTTCCATGCTTTATGTCTCTTTTGTAAACACACCAGTGTTCTTTTTCTGATTGCCCCGTTGTGTTCATTTTAGAAGAGCTTGTTTTCTGTTTGTTTTGTCTTCTGGTTTGGGGCACGGTGGTTCATACCCTGTGTCCGCCCTTGTCAGGGTGGCAGAGAGGGCTCTATAGTGGGTGTATGCGTCAGCAGAGGCTCTAAGGGTTTCCGGGGTCCTGGACAAGTTTCTATGGGAGTTGCTGACCCCATTTTTTTTCCCCCAGAACGTGCCAGAGAGACAGAGACAGGGAGAGAAAGAAAGAACTCCCCTCTGGGGCATAGTCACACCGCAGTGTTTTTTCCTCCAGTTCTCCTCCCCATCAGAGTTTTGGATGTCTGTGCCTGGTGCGTTTTTCAAGCTGCTGGGACAGGGATTAGCCACAGTCAGCCATCTGGGATCCAGTTCCCTTAACCAAAGGGCTGAGCCCAAGATTTTTAACGCCAGACCAGTTTTAGAGATTACACAGGAGCCGTTCTTCCCCTCTCAGACCCTGAGACAGGCACGGGCTTTCTCGCCATTTCTCTGGAGGTATCATCCAGGCCCTCTTTTCAGAGGGGACTGGCCTCTTTGCAATCTCAGCTTCTTAAAGAATTCTCAGCTCTCCTGTCATTCTGGTACACACCAGGTGGAAAACAGCTGTTTACCATGTTCAATGTTCTTCTCAGATGAGGAAAAGAAACATGTTTAAAATCGGAAAAATGGCTCTTTGGGAAAAAAGAGGAACAGGATCTATCTCAGACATTAGCAATAAAAAGATTGGATTCAGATCAGCAAGCACCTACTGAGCATGCCCAGTGGGTTCACCTGCTGAGGTACAGGGGTGGCAGGTGGGAGCTCGTCCGTCTTTGTAAACCCCTGGTGGCTAGCGCTGTTTCAGAAGAAAGGGAGGAAGAGGAAGGAAATGTATTGATCTGTGGTTGAAGTCAAATACTGATACAAAAAACATAAGAAAAGCTGCACTGAATCAAAATTCAGAAGCCCTGAGTTCAGATTTGATACTGACAGGTTACACTACCCTAACTAGCAGCCAGCTACCCTCTTTGAACGCCAGTTTGTCACATACGTAAAGGTGAGGGAGCTCCTCCTGACTCAGCCCCTTTTCCAGTTACAGTGAGGCGGTGAACCTGGGAGGGTGGGAGCCTCCGAGTGTTAGAGGGCCTTTCTTGTTTTCAAGGCCGATGGAACAGTGTGTCTTCCAGCAGGCAACTTGCTTAGGAAACACTGTCTGCCTTGCCTCCTAACCACTGTGGGCACTGGGTTTTCAGGGGAAGGGCCACACGCATTTCAGTTCTGCAAAACTTGCTCATACAGAGGGGCCACTCTGTGGTGTGTAGTGAGGAATTGGGCTTTGGGAGTCAAACTGGCTCCTGTCTCAGGTGGTTGTTCTCCTAGAAGTTCATCCAGGACCCCACAAATGAGGGCTGAGCTGCCACTGACCGCTGCTGGGGGTTGGCACATGGGCATTTCATGGCCATCATGGTCTTTGCTCTGCTGTTCTCAGAGGCTGCTCCTCTGGATGCCAGTTTCCATGCCCTCTAGGGGTTGTCCCCTCACCAGGCCACTGTTTGTGCCTGAAGTGATCAGTGGTGGAGGGTAAGAGCATTTGTCATGGTGCCATGGAATAAAACCATGGGGATCAATAATGACACTCATGTTTATTTTTTATCAGTGCATGTTAACACGCTTCTAAGCAGTTTTCCTCTCTGAGCTTATTTAACCTTTATAATAACTCTATGACCTAGGTATTTTATTTTATCCCCATTTTATACGTGAGGTATCCGAGCTGCGTGGAGCCTAGCCAGCCTTCCCGAGGTCACAGAGCTAGTAGGTGGTAATGTGTCAAGCAGGGCTGTCAGTGTTCGGTATCCACACTTGTCCACTACACAATATTGCCTTGAACTTGAGGGCCATACCCAAATCCTCCTGTGGCCTTGGAGAGTCTCCCCTTGGCGGTTTGTTAGCCTCTTTGAGCTTCAGTTTCCTAGTCTGTAAATGGTGAAAAAAACCTCACAGGTTTTTTAAAAAGGTGTTAAATAAAGTAATACATGAGGAAAGCGGTGAAGTCAGTGCCCGGCCCGTGATCGGCACTAAACACAAGCGAGTGGGTTCCAGAACAGGGAGGAGTTCCCATTTGCGTGATCAGAAGAGAGAAGAGGCATGAAAGAGCTCCTTTCGTTTAGGGTTCCCTTGTATGAACTTTCCCTGCATCGCCTGCTATGAGACAGGCACGTAGGATACAGAGATGAAGAATCAAAGTCCACGTGCTAGAACACCTTGTGGTGTTTGGGAAGAACACAAAGGTGTGTAGCTCTTTTTTTTTTAAGAGATTTTTGCTATAGGGTTTGTTCACTTGCTGGAGAAACAGAGAGAGAGAGGGAGACAAAAGACAAGAAAGCACTCTCTAGGAGGGATGGCCATGCCGCAGTTTCTTCTCCATTCTCCTTGAGATTTTGGACACGCAGACACATGTGCCTGGTGTATTTTAAGCCGCTGGGTCTGGGACTCAACCCACTGTTGACCATGTGGGAGTCCAGCAACATAACCATTACGTCATCTGCTGGTTCCAAGGTGTATAGCTCTTAACGATTTTGGAGCAATATCCGTCCACCGCATAGTGGATTTACCAAGGAACAGCCATGAGTGCGCAGGAAGGAAAGGCATCCTAGCAGGCTGTCAGAAAAAGCTTGGAGGGAGGGGTGCTGGTTGAGCCCACTCTCCAGGATGCAGAGTTTACCTGAATGAGAGTGGGGGAGGGCTTTCAAGGCCCAGAGCAGCCAGGCCAAAGTCCTCATAGTGGGAGTGTGCTGCTTATTTTGGGGGAGATCTAAGGAAAACATTTGATCAAGGAGAAGGGTAGAACTCTTAGTTTAAATAAAATGGCATTGGGGTTTCTCTCTGGAACGCAGAGTTCCTATGCTGCCCCCTGACCTGCCCTCTGTCAAAGAACTTCCCCATCTAGAAAAAGCAAACTACGGTATTGTTTATAGACCATTCCATAATAGCTGTTAGCAAATTTCCTCTCCTAGAACAGTTACTTCCTCAGACCTAAAATAGAATGGCAGGAGGGTGGAGATGTGGGATTCTTGCAATAGCACTGTGTTGGATGATACAATTCTGGGGGCAGGTGAGTGACAAGGTGTAGCAGACACTGTTGGTTGTTTACTGACTCCTTCCACTTCTTTCTCACCAACCAAATGTTGGTCTTCAAAAGACCACCTACCAAGGGCTTTAAGGCAGGTCAGTCCTACCCCAAGGGGCAAGTCTCTGTGGTCCTGTTCTCCTTGCCAGGGATCGGCCAAGTCATGGGCAAGGGATTTAATGCTGGCCAATGAAATATGAAGCAAAATTAACTTGGGGTGCAAATTGAGAAAGCGTTCTCTCCATCTTAAAAGAGTCACATTTATTAAGAAATAGCCTTCTGTTGTGGGACATAGTGGGCTTGTTATGGGATAGCTGGAACTGTACAGCCACCTTGGCCCCATGAGAGGGCCTTGCCTAGGGAGAGCATGTTGAGGGTGTCAGAGCAGAATGATGGCAGGAACAAGACACTGAACATTTTATCCTTTAGACTATTCTGATTTGGATTTTCTGTTACTTGGAATCAAAAAACTAGTTAATCTTAATTAGTTCTCAATGAAGTATCCATCTCACATGCCATCTAGATGATTCTGGGTCTACTATATGCTCCCCCATTTGACCTATACTCTAGCCCATCATTCTGAAGTTCTTCTCCACCGACAGGTATGTAGTCGGCCCTCCACATTCATGGGGTCAATGTCTATGGATTCAACCAACTTAGAATGAAAATATTTTGGGGAAAAAATTCCAGAACATTCCAGAAAACACAACTTAAATTTGTACTGTACTAGGTATACACTGGTTCCACATGAATAAAGTAATGTGTAGGGAGACCCTATATTAGATATAATAAGTAACCTAGTGTTAATTTAAAGTATATGGGAGGATGGTGTAGGTTATATATAAATACCACACTGTTTTATATAAGGACCTCGAGCATTCTTGGGTTTTGGTATCCATGGATCCATTGGGGATAGTTGTCCAGGCGCCTGTCCCCTGAGGATAACTAAATATGATTATAATTTTATACCCTCGT
>NW_006160026.1:2992435-2997294 GCF_000334495.1 Tupaia belangeri chinensis | reverse complement strand
TACCTTCACCTACCCAAACTCTAACTTATTCTTCTTTTAAAAAAATATTTATTTATTTATTTAATTCCACTTGTTATTATTTTGTAATTTGACCTGAGAGAGAAAGAGAAAGTACGAAAGCAAGCCAACAGGTCCAGAGCTTGAACTGCGGTCAGCCATGTGGGAATCGAGTGCCTTTAACCACCACACCCCCGGCCAGCTCCCATACTCTAACTTCTTTTTTTTTTTTTTCCTTTGGAGAGGTTTTTGCTATGGGGCGCATGCGCTCACCAGAAAGTCAGAGAGAGAAAGAGAGAGAGAAAGCGAGAAATCACCCCCCAGGGGGGATGGCCACACCGCAATCCCTTCTCCTCCATTCTCTTGGGGTCTTGGGCATGCAGGCACATGTGCCTGGCGTGAGTTTAAGCCACCAGGTCCAGGACTCGAACTGCAGTCGACTACATGGGAGTCCAGCTACATAGCCATTACACCATCTGCTGGTCCCTCTAACTTATTCTTTAAAGCACAACTCAGATGCCTCTTTTATGTGAAGCCTTTTCTGATATGCTGTTAATGATTTTCTTCTTTGGGTACCTATAGCATTTGTTACCCCATCTCTCCCTCCCTCCTTTGCTTTCTCTCTCAGCCATTTTCTCTCTTTTAAGCGTCTACCATGTGCAGTGGTTTTAGGGCATCATCTCTGCTATTCTGGAGCCTCCTTGGTGGAAAGGAAATAGACATGCACAGGTGATTATGAGCCAGTGTGTTCCATGTTGTCATCCAGGAGCACACAGTGTTAAGGGACACTTACAGGTGCCTGACCCCACCCCAGGAAGTATCAGAGAAGACTTGCTAGAAGGCGTGATCCTTGAGCTGAATCTTAAATAATGTATAGAAGTTAGCCAGGAAATAAGGGAGGGAATTCTAGGTATAGGGAACTACTCAAGCAAGGATGTAGATGGTAGAAATAACATGCTATGTGCTGAGAACCGGAAGGGACTCGATATGGCTGGAACCCAGTGTTTGAAGTAGAATGTACTGAAGATAAAGGGGAAGGCAGGAGCTGCATCGTGACACTTTGACTTTATCTTGAAGCCATTGGGGAGCCATTGAAGGCTTAAAGCAGGGGAGTGATGTGACACTTGCACTTTGGAAAGATGACTCTGTGTAAGACTGGCTGGATGAGGTGGGTGAGAGCAAGAACTGGAAGCAGGAAGACCTGTTTAGGAGCCTGGGAGGGAAGATGGATTGGCAGCAGAACTGGCTGTCTTGGGAACTGACTGGATGTGGGCCACGAGGAGGAAGGAGAGCCCTTCATATACTGGGTTTTCTGGCATACTCCCGAGGCTATCATGTCTGTGTCTCACGGGACTGGCTTCCTCAGCCTCTTGGTCCTACCAGTCTCTGCATCCCCTAGCGTGCTCAGTTTTCCTCTCACTGTCTCTTTTTGGCAAATGCATGCACCCTATGGCAAAACCAAAAAGTCTCCTCTCTCTCAAGGCTCAGATCCAGTTTGCAAGGACACCAGGAAAACCCCACCATAGCTCCACTTCCTGTTCCACTCAAACAAGAACCACAGAGCCACAGCTGTGGAAGGAGAAGACAGGACAGGCCTCAAATCAGCCTGGTTGATCTCCCCTGAGTCATCTAGCCCTTTCTTTTTTTTTTTGAGAGGTTTTTGCTATAGGGCGCGTGCGCTTGCCAGACAGACAGAGAGAGACAGAGAGACAGAAAGCAGGAAATCACCCCCCAGGGGGTTGGCCACGCCACAATCCCTTCTCCTCCACTCTCCTCTCGGGATCTTGGGCACACACGCACACGCGCCTGGCGTGAGTTTAAGCCACCGGGTCCAGGACTCGAACCATGGTCGACTATGTGAGAGTCCAGACATAGCCATTACGCTAACTGCTGGTCTCTCTAGCCCTTTCTTAACTCACTGTCTGCACTTTGGTCCATCCTGCAGGCTGCTGGAGGAGTCTGCACAACTTCATATCAGGTCACTTCTTGCTTAAGAAGCTCAGTCACAATCTCCATACACAGGTGGTTAGGGAAGGAGGACGGCAATAAGACTTCTCAGCCTTGCGGATCCGGGGAGCCCTGGCTTTCTGCTGTTCACTGAGTGCCTGGACTAGGCCCCTAATTTACTCAGTCTCTGTTTCCCCAATTGTGGAATGAGAATGAACTGCCTTGCTGAGCAGTGGGTGAGAGAGAAAACACACACACACACCCGCTCTCATTTACAGATACACTAGTTTCTTTCTCCCCTATAGTCCTCTTACTCGTCTTGGAGAATCCTTGGTATTCACTTAGCCAAGTGCCCACCCTGTGCTAGACCAGATGCTTAATTTATGTTTGAACAATGAATTTTTTCTCATTCCTCTTTAGCTTAAAGTTTAACAGTATCTTTTTTGCTATTTTTTTTTTTCAGTTCATTTTATTCCTTACATGAATAGGAAGGAAAGATAGACAGGCATCCCCAACAGAGTCTTGACACTGATAGCCACCCTCAGCGTCAAGGGTACAAACACCCAGGTCTTGGGTTCGCATGCGTGCTTATGGGAGTCTCCAGACACGAACCCAGAACTTTCCCATGTGAGTCATCCTCTCAAAGTAGTGTGTTTTACCACAGTGTTACCATCTGGCCTCTCATTTTTGCTCTCCTTGAGAAACTCTTCTGAGTTGTCTTTGAGGGCCAAAGGATAGGCCCTTCGCACTCTGGGGAGTTCTCTAGAAGGGGAATGGAAGCGAGACTTGAGCCCTAGCTTTCTGACTACAAGTGCAGTGATCTTGCCATTGGCCTCCCTGTAATTTCTGGGGGCGGGAAGGGGCTGGTTTTCCAGGTTCTGGGATGTATCATCCTGAAAAAGGGTGGAGTCCTCCAGGCAGCTGTTATAGAGAACAACAAATTCAGAAGTTCATGTAAACAGGGCTATCTGAATTGTGTGTGAGAGGGGTCTTCAGAAGATTTATAGAAAATGCACATTATGAAAAACCATGCATAGATTTCAAACTGGTTTTGCACTAAAATAAACTTGTACTTTAGTTTCATTTTTCCATGAACGTCCTGAAGTACCCTTATACATTCATTACTCTTCAAAGCTCATTTTCTGAAAGAATCTTAACAGACGTAACTGTGTGTTTGGAGTGCTCTCATCCTAGAACAAGTCGAGAGCTGGTTGGGTTAAGTTGAGCTCAGTGTTATTTTAAACTTCCATTTTGAAGGAAGTCACAGTGTTAAGGGTTTGCAGTTTGTAATGGGAAGAACTTGCAGAGGATAATCATAGCATCAGAAATGAAGCTGCTTCTGGGTGAAAATGGTTGGGTAAGAGTTTGGGTCCCGGACTTCGGTGTGAGTCTAACCTGGCCTTCTACTGACTCCTTGATGACCTTGAGTGAATTCCAATCTCTTTGAGCTTCACTTTTGTTACCTGTATATGGACGAAGGAGTCTTCTACCTCACAGGGTTGTGGTGGGAACTGTTTGAGGTGGTTCAGGGAGAACAGTGTGAATGGGGCCTGGCACACGAGCCCACTGGAGTGGCAGTGTCAGCTGTTCTGCTGTGATAGTGGCAATGATTGTCCTAGTCTGTTTGTTGCTAATAACGATTTACCTGCACCTAGGTAATTTGTAACACTATAGGTTTATTCATTGCATGGACTGGAGGCCCAAAGTCCAGGGGCT
The DNA here is from genome assembly GCF_000334495.1 of Tupaia belangeri chinensis. Lineage (NCBI taxonomy): Eukaryota > Metazoa > Chordata > Mammalia > Scandentia > Tupaiidae > Tupaia > Tupaia belangeri. Next base: position 2,993,634 of record NW_006160026.1, on the reverse strand, counting down.
GTTTCTGATGAGAGTCTTCTTGCTACTGAGCAATGTGGCCAAGGGCAGAAGCTTGAGCAGAGCAGAACCCGCCTGTGTCCACGTGACTCCGTCTGTTGCATTCCTCCTCCTTTTAAACCCACCAGGACTCAGTCATGGAGGCTCCATTTTGATGCCTAATCACTTCCCACAGGCTCTACCTTTTGACACCATAATCAGATTAAGTCTTTCAAAGCCATTTCAGTGATGATGCAGCATCTGGCCTAGACACTGACCTGATGACGGCCACACGTGTCTGACTGCTGATACGCACGTGGTGGGGATTCAGCCAGCACTGGCACCACATGCCTCCCAGCTCTGTGTGCTAGGCCACCTCCAGGGACACTATTTGAGAACTCCCTTGGTATTCTATGGGAGCAGACTAAAGGTAAATACTCCCAGTCTAGAAGGTGAGATGGATGCTGAAGGAACCGTTCCTCAAGAGGGGAAAGTGAGTCCACCTGTCATGAATGTGTTGGAAAGGATTGGCCTTTGAACCACCATGTAGACGGGGGCCGAGAGGTGCTTTGGGACTGAGGACAGAGACTCTGCCAGGACAGGACAGTCACCATGCCTAGTGTGTTCCAGGGATTGGAGGAAAGGCTGCTGAAGTGCGATAGGGAAGGGGTGGGAGCTGGGAATTTGGAACATAGAAGCAACTTGAGCTTTAAGTGAGCAGGGACAAGACTGAGAAGGAGGTGTCAGTCCTGCTGCCAAGATGAGATTTGTGGGCTTGCGCTTTAGAAAGATCCCTCTGATGGGGCTCAGCTGCACCCCTTTCATCTATGAACTTTCTGTTGGCCTCACTGCGGGGTGCATGGAGAGGAATCACCAATGGAAGAAGAGAGCCCCTGATGTTAAAGGATGAAGGAGCACCAGCCTGGGTCTTCCATGCGTGGAGACAATAGAGAACATGAACTTGGACGGCGCGTGATTGTGGGCGAAGCCCAGGAAGCCAGCGCCGTCTGTCCACTCTTGTAAGTGCAGTACCTACGCTGCTGCTGCTGCTGGGCCGTGCTCAGGAAGTCCCTTTGTGAAGGAATGAAAGCCCCTGATTCCTTTCATCACCTGCTGAGAGGGGCATCTGTCCCAGACAGTGTCAGTTCCAATCCCAGCATGTCGCTGGGAAAATTAAATTGTTAAAAATCCCAGGGCCGGCCGTGGTTGCAGAACAGGAATGC
>NW_006160026.1:2990546-2992404 GCF_000334495.1 Tupaia belangeri chinensis | reverse complement strand
CATTTCTGTGATGCTGGACCCATGTCACGTTGCCTGGTACACACCAAGCACACACGTGCACCTGGTCCCTGATGACTGAGGCGTGGGGTGGATGGCAGAGTGAAGGTCCTGTTGGGGTGCCTATCTCCCCAGCTCTCTTTTATGCTCTCTTTTTTACTAAATAAATAAATAAAATTTAAAACCCTGCAAGGTGGCCCGTGGGCTTTTTGAAAGGAAGAGCAAATTCAGAGAGGCGCGCTGTTTGAGTCAGCGATGTTGAAGGGCCCTTGGGAAGTGGAGTGCTCTCTGAGACTTGTCTACATGGAGAAGCATGTGAGTAACTGTGTCGGGAAAGTGGGAGCACTTGGCTGCCAGACTGATCGGCTGGGAGTGGGTCAGTGGGAGAGACAGACTGGCCGACATAGTGTATTCAGAAATTCTGGGGTTTACCTATCAAGACCAGAGAATGGACAGCCATGGTCCAGTCTGAGAACATTCTGCAGTGCTCCCATTTATTGATTTTGTTTTTTAAATTTGTCACAGGACCTGTATGCTCACCAGAGACAAAGAGGGAGAAAATAAGAAGTCACCCCTCCAGGGGGATGGCCACACTGCAATCCTTTCTCCTCCAGTCTCTTAGGAATTTGGACACACGTACACACACACACACATACACACACACGTGCCCAGTGTGATTTCTCAAGCCCCTGTGTCCAGGATTCAAACTGCTCTGTCAGCCATGTATGATTTAGCTGCCTTAACCACCCTGCCACCATCTGACCCTTTATTGATTTTTCAAAAAAATCAAGTTCTGTTAAAATTTTTTTTAACAGTGAACTTTAAATTATATTTTTGTGGGACCAGCAGTTGGTGTAATAGCTATGTTGCTGGACTCCCATGTAGTTGACTGCGGTTCGAGTCCTGGACCCGGTGGCTTAAACTCACGCTGGGCACGTGTGTGTGCATACGTGTCCCAGATCCCAAGAGGAGAATGGAGGAGAAGGGATTGTGGCATGGCCTTCCCCCCCCCCGGGGGGGGGATTTGTCGCTTTTTTTTTTCTCTCTCTTTCTTCTGGCGAGCTCATGCTCCCTATAGCAAAAACCTCTCCAAAAAAAAATTATATTTTCATAACAGCTTTATTGAAATATAATTTGTATGTGATATAGTTCACCCATTTAAATGACAGAAGTCAGTGCTTTTCAGCATATCCATAGAACTGTATAGTACCCAACACTGCAGTCAGTTTTAGAACAGTTTCATCTCCCCAAGAAGAAACCACACCCAGGGTGAGAAACTCCCCATTGCTCCCAGTCGCCCCCCTCAGCCCTTGGCAACCATTAATCCACTTTCTGCACAGTTTACTTTTTTCTCCCAACTGTAAACATGATACGTGCTCATAATACAGCATTCAGAAAAAAGCTGGAAAGCGTGAAAAGGAAGACAGTGACCACCTGCCATTGTCCAGCCACAGAGTTAACGGCTCGTCTTGTCTACACAGGCAGACTCAGACCCATTGCTCCTGCAGCAGTGACATCATCTCACACCTTCTTCTTAACAATCTTACTTTTTTTCACTTAGCATATTGGGACTTTCTCTCCATGTGAATAAACGTAGGCGTACATTATCATTTTGGATGGCCAGGGACATACTACCATCTATGTAAGTTTTTTGGATGATACTGTGGCTTCTGTTTTCATTTACATACTTATACACATATTTACTTTTTTTTTTTGGAGAGGTTTTTGCTATAGGGCACGTGCACTCGCCAGACAGACAGAGAGAGACAGAGAGACAGAAAGTGAGAAATCACCCCCCAGAGGGGATGGGCATGCCGCAATCCCTTCTCCTCCATTCTCCTCTCGGGATCTTGGCATGTAT
>NW_006160026.1:2978564-2990446 GCF_000334495.1 Tupaia belangeri chinensis | reverse complement strand
CTACACATATTTACTTTTGACAGATTCCTAGAGGTGGACTTGCTGGGCCCTTTGGTAGGCACATTTCAAGCCTGCGTATTACCAGACTACCCTCCAGAAACGTTTACCAATTTATTTTAAAGCATTTTTTTAGTTTATTTCTCCCAGAGAAAGCATGAGAGAGGCCTTCTTGACAGGACTTTCATGTTGTAATTCATCCCAGTCTCAGCTAGGGCATGGGTGCACATGAGCACCTACTGTGTACAGGGAGGCCTTGGGATGTGAACCCAGGCCTTTCCCATGTGGGTCCAGTTGCATTACCACTGTACCACTGTCTGACCCCAGGTTTCCCAATTCTATTTCTAGGGACAGTTTTTTGAGAGTAGACATTCTTTATACCCACGCCAGCCATCGGCATTATCAAGTGCATTAATTTTCGTCTCGCTGATAGGCTAATGATAATTTATTTATTTATTTATTTTAGGTTTTTGCCATAGAGTGCAAAGAGAAAGGGAAAGGGAGAAAGTGAGAAATCACTCCCTTCCCCAGGCGGGATAGCCATGCCACAGTCCCTCCTCCATTCTCTTCGTGAGATTTTGGACACACATGCACATATGCCTGGTGTGATTTTCAAGCTGTCAGGTCCAAGATGCAGACCACAGTCGACCATGTGGGAGTCCAGCACCTCAACCATCACCCCACCTGCTGACCCTAATACATTTTTTTCTACTTGTATTTTTTTTTTTAGTTAATGCTAAGGCTGAAGATATTTTCATTGAAAGTGGCATAAATATATACTTGTTGTAAACTGCCCTGTGCCAATTGGGGCAATTTAGTTCGGTTACCAGATACTGTACAATTCCGTGGACTTGGGGTCCAGACTTGATTTTGCCCCAACTGTGACTCTAAACTGCTGCCCAACTTCTCAGCATCTCAGTTTCCTCTTGAGAACGTGGATACTGAGGTGGATATTGAGATTGTTTCTGGCTCTATTTTCATTATTCCTTATTCAGAATAACAGAAACAGTTGTGAGGAATCCAGGGCCTCAGCCTACCTGTTGACTTGCTGGAGGTCCCAGAATTTAAAAAGGACAGCTGGGATTTGATCCCAGGATCTATGTCTTTAAACCTCTCTCTCTTTCCCTGGTCGCAGGCCCTTTATGAACAGTGAGCCAAGATTTGCTGCCACCTGATGATGGCAGTTCCCAGGCCTGCTGCTGCAGGAGTTATGTGAATCCCCTCCACGAGGTTGATTTGTGTGAGAGTTTTGATGACACAGGGAAGGAAGAAGGACAGAGGTTACAGGAGAAATGCCTGCATTTGTAAGGACAGTGGAGAGGAGTCTGGTAAGTGAGAAGGCAGGGAAACACGCTGTGTAAGAGAAGCACAGGCCAGAGCTGAGCCAGACAGGACTGGGTAATCGGATCCTTGAAACTTACCCACATATCTGGGAACAGCAGGTCAGCTCTCACTGGACAGGGCTCCTTCAGATCATATCGGGGTTTCTACCTCGTCATACAGTTAGACACCCTGAACTGCCCCAACGTGTCCGCACCAGCCTGCTCCTGTTCCTCTTCAGCTTCCGCTTCCTTCTCGACCCCTCCTCCTCCCGCTCTTCACGTCCTCCACCTTTCAGCTGGTGTTGGAGACATACAGTTCCTCCACATTTCCTGCCCTGTTTTGGCCTCCACACTTTTGCTCAACTGGGCCTCCTGCCCCGATGCCTGTAATGTTAGTCTGCTGGATGACCCTTCTCCTGAGCTGAGCCTCTTCTTCCAGAAAGCCATTCCTGACCACTTCCTCTTGTGTCCTCACTCTGCTGTGTGTAGCTTTGTTCAAGGCATCTTAAACATCTTAACCTCTTGCTTTATGTATGCCGCTGTCTCCTTTTCTATTCTGTGACTTCCTGAGAGTAGATCTGTTGCTACCCCACGTATGGTCACATGCCGTACGATGGCATTTGGGTTGACCATGGGCCACACCTCTAATACTGTGCCCTTCCTTGAGCCGGGGTAGGTTAGTTCATGTGGCTTAGGTGAGCACTGCAAGGCGATGCCTTGGAGGCTTGCGTGACTAGACACTATGGTGTTCCTGTGTGACAAAATCACCTATGACACATTTCTCAGAGTGTTAAGTGGCTCACGACTGCAATATTATTTGGAACCAACAGGATCTGGTGCATGGCAGGGGATTATTATTATTATTTTTTTTTGATGAATTAATGGAACCTTGTATAATTCAATTCAATAGCCATTGTACAATATGGAGATGAGGGTGGTGTCTTGGTTTGTAAGACAGTGATAACAGCTGTTGTAATGAATGGACCCCACACATGTAATGGCTCAGACACAAGAGATGTCTTTTCTGATTAATGTGAATGTTCAAAGTGGGTCTGTTAGTCCCGTGGGTGATGTACCTCCATGTGGTGATACACAGACCCAGGTTTTTCCCACCTTTTGTGTCCCTGCTACCCTCAGGCTTTGCTGTGACCTGTGTCCACTGGCAGGGCAAAGGAGGAAGAGCCTACACACACACACACACACACACACGTATATATTTATTTTTTTTTAAGATTTATTTATTTATTTATTCATTCATTCATTTCAATTTGACCAGAGAGAGACACACACAGAGAAAGAGAGGAACGTGAGAAGGCAAGCCACCAGGTCCAGGACTTGAACCGTGGTCGGCCATGTGGGAGTGTCCAGCACCTTAACCACCACGCCACCTGCTGGTCCCGATATATATGTGTATATATATTTAATCACTATGCATCTTTGCAGTGTAAAACATAGTTTTCCCAGCACACACGCACACACACACACACACACACAAAAGTGTTCTTTCCACAGTGCATGTTAGTCAAGACAAAGACATTACCATATACATTATCATCAGCAAATAACTTTTCATTTTTGTGTGTGTCAGTTCACACCCACTTCTTTAAAGCCTTGGCTTGGGCTAGCTGGATCCCATAGGGCTGACTATGGTCTGAGTTTCAACACGGTGGCTTGACAAACACACTGGGTGCACCTGTATGCATGCGCCAAATCTCGAAAGGATGGAGAAATGGAGGAGAAAGGATTGTGATGTGACCATCCCCCAGGGGGGTGCTTTCTCTCTCTCTGTCTTTCTCTCCAGGGTGACTGCATGTGTCCTCTGGCAGATTTTTAAAAAAAATCCTTGGCGTGAAAAATGGCACACAGCATTTCCACTCATTCCCGGCTAGAACTCTTACAGTGCTCCCACACGCCTGCAGGGGAGTCTGGGAAATGTAGTCTAGCTGTGAGCCCAGGGAGACCAGCAGGCAAGGTGACAAGCAGCCCCAGAGCTGTCCTCTGAGGCTTGATGGAAGGAAGGGGAGAATGTGTAGCTTGGAAGCAAAAGCTCCAGGTAAAATGGTGTTTGTGGCTAGTGCCGTTCTTGGCCAACCTCTGATCTAGAGAGATCCAAATCCCTCTGTCCTAGTCTGTTCTGTTGCTCGTAACAAGATAGCAGAAGCAGAGTGACTTATAAAAATAGAGGGTTATTCGGCTCATGGATTGGAGGGCCAGGGCTGCATCAGGTGGGGAGCTGCAGAACCCTGAGGGTCAGTGCAGAGCAGAGCGGCTGTGTCCGAGTCTGTCTCATTCCCTCTCCTTATAAACCCACCAGGACTCAGCTGGGGGGCCCACCGTAACATCCTTAGGCCTCATCTCTTCCCGAAGGCCCCGCCTTTCACCAGCATAGTTGGATCAAGTTTTTTCTCTTTTAACCCCATCATAGCAAATCACATGTGAGTTCGGGGGAGACACACAAACCTACACCTTCCCCACTTGAGACAGTGTGATTCTGTTTGTTATGGGTTCAGTGTCACAGAATGGCCTGTAAGTGCTGCTTCAGTTGGGAGGGGAACAGAGAGACCAGGACGAAGCTGACTTGAGCCCCACTGTGTTGGTTACTGGGCCCTATATTTATGCCCTATAGTCATGTTTTACAGACGCTGTGTGCCAGGAACTGTGCCGACGGTGTAATGTTTAATATCCTCACTTTTTTTGAGAGAGATTTTTGTTGTAGGGTACATGTGCCTGCTGGAGAGACAGAGAGACAGAGACAGAAAGCAAAAAATCACCCTCTCCCTGGGAGGGATGCGAACCATGGTTGACCATGTGGGAGTCGAGCACCTTAACCACTACGCCACCTGCTGGCCCCAGTATCCTCACTTATAATTATCCCTGTTTTATAGACGAGTAAACTGAATCTCAGAGCTAGTCAGAGATGGGGCTAAGATTTGGACTGGCAAGCTGGTGACAGAGAATGCCTGCTTGTTAGATATTATTATTGGCTGTAGATGTTATTGTTGCCACTGAGGAAGAGTCACTGGGTGTTAAGAGGCATAAATGATCTGAACTCCACCTAATGTTCTAAATACACTTTACATCGTCTCCTAAGTAGCCATCACAGTAATCATAAACCACCCTAATGATGTTGGTATTATTAGCCCTGTTTTACAGATGAGGCAACCAAAGACTCAGAGAAGCCTAGAGATTTGCCCAGGGTGGCCCAGGTGGGAAGTGGTTGAGCCTGTATGTCAGTTAGAAGCTTCCAGCTACAAGGAAAGAGGCTGGCTTATGGAAACAATGGGAAGTGCATTGACTCACATCACTGCAGGTCCCTGGTTTTTTTGGGGGGGGGGTATCAGTCATTGTCACAGCAAGACACACCCCACACCCTTAAATTAGGACTGTTTAAGGGGCATTGTATGCAGGGCTTTTTAAAATTAAGGCACATTGACATAAGCCTTTGTCTGAAAGCTTACATTTCAGTGGTACATAGTACATTCGTGATGATCTATTGTACAGCCATCGCTCTGTTTAGTTCCAAGACGTTTTCATCGCCTCAAAAGAAAACTCTGTACCCAGTAAACAGTACTGCCCATTACCGCCCACCCCTGGCTGCCTCTGTGGATTTATCTGTTCCAGATGTTTCGCATAAATGGACCCATGTAACATGTTTGATTTTGAGTCTGGCTTTCACAGGGCATACTGTTTGGCACAGCGTTTTGGGGGGTTCACCCACGTTTTCATCAGTATCAGTACTTCGTTCCTACTTATGATTGACTCAGCTATACACATACACACATGCAAACATATGCAAACACACACGTGTGCATGCACACTACACTTTGTGTCCATTGATCGGTTGATGGACATCTGGGTCACTTCTACCTTCTGGCTACAATTACTAGTGCTGCTGAGAACAGTCATATACAGATGTATTTGAATAAGTGTTTTCAGTTCTTGGGTTATCTGCCAACAGGTGGAAATGCTGGGTCATCTGGTGACTGTATTTAACATTTTTACATTTTAAAAATTTGCCATAGGGTGAGCACACTTGCTGGAGAGTGAGAGCCCTCCGCCCACCCCGGCATGGTTTTTCCACCATACCTTCTCTGTTCTTCTCTCAGGAATTTGGACCTGCGTGCACACCCACCTGGTGTGGTTTTCAAGCTGCTGGTCCGGGATTTGAACTGCTCAGCTGACCATGTAGGATCTCCATGCCACCAGCAGATCCTATATTTAACCTTTTAAGAAACTACTAGGTTTTTCTAAAGCAGCCAAACCATTTTACATTCCCACTACAGCCATGCATGAAGGTTCCCATAGCTGCACTGTGCCACGCCAAGACTTGCTGTTTGCCATTTTCTTGGTGATGGTGGCCTGTGGGTGTGAAGTGCATCTTGCTATGGCTGTGATGTGCATTTCGCTCATGACTAAGGCCTCTGAGCACCCTCTCATGTGCTTGCTGGCCACATAAAGGGACCTTTGAGGAGGCCTGGGCTGGTTGTGGGGGAGCTCCAGGGCTGTGCAGCGCCCAGGGCTGCAGCCTGGGGCTCCTGTGTCAGCCTAGTCCCGAGGACAAGGAGGAATGTTTTCTAAAGCCTGGAGATAGCAAGGCTTTTACGGAAGGCCCTGATCAGAGTTGAGACTTGGTGTGAGGGTGGCAGCTGGTTCACAGTGACTGCAGAGAGGGTGCCTGGGGAGGAGGCAGTTTGGATACCTCATCATCCCTCTTTTCTCTATCCTGTCTTCTGCTAGGGCTCCCTGTTGGCTAAAACCATCCAGCAGCCAGAGTGTGGAAAACCCTTCCATTAGTCCCTGAGGTCAATCTGGGACACAGAGCAAGATGGCGAAGGGGGATGAGTGTTGAGTGGTACTGGCCTGGTGAGATTCAGACGTAGCTTCTATTCCAGGAGCTCCGCCTCCATTTTCTTAAGGGTGTGTGCACTTGCCAGGGAGATAGAGAGACAAAAAGCAAGAAATCACCCCTCGGGAAGATGGCCATGCCGCAAGTTTTGTAGAGGGGAGAGATCTGTTGGCCCCTCCCCAAGATTGGTGGGGAGTCCAGCTGTAGCTGTTGGGAACTTCATATTTTTATTATAACATTCAGAAAATGCCTCATCAAGAACTTTTTGGGGGGCAGCTGGCCGTGCGGTGGTACTGCAGCACCACGTGATGCTGGTCCCTGGTTCGCATCTCAGGGTCTTCATGAGCACACGGGCACATGTGTGCCTGTAACGAAGGCAGGCCGAGGCTGGCGTGTGGATTGTGGTGTCCCTTTTAGGGATCGTGCTCTCTCTCTCATGGAAAAAATAAGTTAATAAATTAAAAAAATGAAACAATGGGGACCAACAGATGGCATAATGGTTACATTGCTGGACTCCTGCATAGTCGACTGCAGTTCAAGTCTCAGACCCAGTAGCTTAAAACTCACATGGGTGTGTGTGCCCAAAATCCCGGGAGGAGAACGGATTAGAAGGAATTGCGGCATGGCCATCCTCCCGAGGGGTGATTTCTTGCTTTTTGTCTCTCTATCTCCCTGGCAATGGCCCACACCCTTAAGCAAAAATCTCTCTTAAAAAAAAAAAAAAGAAAAAGAAACAATGTCTAGACCATAGAGGAAGAGCTTTCCCAGAACCTTTCAGCCTATGTCTCATTGACCTCTAAGCTAATTACTAGGAGATGACTAGGGTGATTCGAGCTGGTCAGGCCCACACCTAGGCACTCCAAGAACATGTACTTCTTGGGAGAAGGGGAACCCAAAAAAAAATAAGGAATGAGGAAGAATCCTGGACAGAAAACCCCACAATGACACTCCGGAGAGTGTTTTTTCTGCTCTGGCACCTACCCCCCAGGGCAAGACAACACGCGTAGGACCCCAGGCCTCCTGGAAGCACTCAAGCCCTCCACTTGCCAGCCAGCCAGTCATCACTAGCCCCTACTACCCTCTCAGGTCACTTAGGGAAGGTCTCCCAGCCTCTGTCACTTCTCCTCTGGCTCATGCAACTGAAGGGGTGAACTGAAACCTCTTGTGTCATAACAATTCCAGGGACTAGCACTTGACTTCATTGGAGCTACAGAGGACTGAGTTCACCCGGAGTTCAGCAAAGGGATCTTTTTGCAGAATTTGCCAAAAAAGAAAACAAAATGAAAGGGAGAGGGGACCAGGAGTGGTTCCAAAATGCAGTAGTTAAGTGCAGTGCATAGGAAGCCAGATCCCACATGGGCAACCATGGTTTGAATCCCAGTCCTAGAGCATAGAAAAACATGCCAGGGGACCAGCAGATGGTGTAATGGTTACGTTGCTGGACTCCCACGTAGTCCACCGTGGTTTGAGTCCCGGGCCTGGTGGCTTAAAACTCACACTGGGCACGTGTGTGTGCCCAAAATCCCAAGAGGAGAATGAGGGAAAAGGGATTGCAACATGGTTATCCCCCTCGGGGGTGATTTCTCACTTTCTATCTCTGTGTATCTCTCTGTCTCTGTCTCTCTGGTGAGTGCATGCACCCAATAGGAAGAAAAAAAACCTCTAAAATAAACAAACAAACAAATAAATAAATAAAAACATGCCAGGCACACGTGCGACCGTGCATACCCAAATCCCAACAGAATGGAGAATGGAGAAATGGAGACGGGGTTGTGGCATGACCACAATGTGTTGGGGAGTGCTTTCTCTTTCTATGGCAAGTACATGAGCCCTCTAGCAATTAAAAACATTTTTTAATGCTCCATCTATTGAGTGACTCCATTAAATGGACAGAACAGGCACCTCTGTACACGAAGTTGGATTCCATGGGTTTTCTAGGGGTGGAGAGAGGGTGGAGTGGGGCGTGACTGCTCACGGCCACGGGGTTTCCTTTCTGGACAATGGCAGTGTTCTATAATAGAATCGACCGTGGTGATGGTCTTGCAGCTCTCTGAGTTAGACTATGTGCCCAGCATAAAAAACACTTAATACCTTGAACAACTGTGACCGCATTGGTCAATACACAAAGTAGAAGAAACCAAAGGGGGGGGACCCTAGGCCAGAGACAAAGGCCACTGAATTACATACTTGAAATTGGTGAATTGTATAGTATGTGAACTCTAACTTGATAAAGTTGTTATAGAAAATTAAAAAGACTTATAAAACCTCAGCTCTTGTGTTCATTTTCTTTCAAGTTGAAGGTGATTGCTATTTTATTCTACAATAAAAGTGATCTGTATTTTATACCACTTTTTCTCTCTCTTTTTCCTTTTCTCCCCTTCCTATCCTTTGGGAGTTCCTGTCCCCTCCCTTAGTCTCTGAGGCTCCTGTGGAGCAGACCCGGTCCCCGATCCCTGTACCTATGTGGGCAGTGCCCCACTCGTGAGGGTCCAGCCCCAGCTGCAGAGACTGGTCCAAGGATGGATGCGCTGAGTCTCTCCTGAGACTTACTCTTAGGACAACCCACACACAGGCTTTCCTTCCACAGAGATCAGTGAACTGTGTCTATGCAGAGGCCCAAAGGCCAGGGGCCCTTTGGGAAGCCTGCCGGAAAATACCTCCCTCCCCTCTCCCCGGGAACACAGAGAATAGTCCTCCCTGACACATCCTCCAAGTCCCTGAATCTAGCCATACTTGAAGCTCCATCCTTCCTTGCACTTGTCAGTTTTATCAGCCCATAAATTCCCCACCCATCCTTTGTGGGCCCTCCCGGCTTGCATGATTCAGAGGACTGCTTTCCACAACAATCTCTGGGCCCTGAGAGGGACTGCTCTTTCCGCTGGCATCTTTTGCATGAGAACGAGCCAAGAAAGCTGCTTCCACAGAGGAAACAGGCTGACGCTGGAATGTCCCGACTGGCGCATGCAGTCCTCTCTGAGGGCCCTGGGAGAGCATCTGGGAGCTGCCTGCATCCTCTCATGGGCCCAAGGGCACGGCCCACCGCCATTGCACGCATTCTGCTGTGTGTCAGTGTGTGCACGTGCACTTGTACATGCGTGTGTGTAGTCGGAGCTGTGGCCTTGGTCTCTGGCCCAGGTCTCCCCTTTTGCTGCTTCTACTTTGTGTATTGACACATTCGAGTCTTAGTCATTCAGGGTTTAATGTGCTTATATGCTGGGCACACGTGCAAAGCCCAAGATCTAATGGGCTGGAGGGAGAGGATCTGGGCTTACCAGGCCTGTGGAGGGTGCTCCTCCCTCTCCCCCTCACTCTCATACGCACACATACACACACGCTGTCATGAATATACAAAAAATAAAAAAAATACAAAGATTGTATGAATTTATAACACAAGGGTTCAGAAGGGAGTCTCCTCTCAGCTCAGGTCAGGATGTCTGGCACTATTTCTGCTTTGCTTTCCTGGCTCCAGGAAACCTCGCAGTAGTTGGCACCATGGTACTTGAGGCTCCAAGGAGCTGATGGACTTGCTGTTAGGTAGCCAGGCCAGATGTCCCGATCTGTCTCTTTGGGGCACTAAAATATCCTGCCTCAGACTAGCTGCTTGTAAATTTTTTTTGTCATTCAGGGGAGATATAAAGTCGGGGAAGCTGAGAAGTCTTGAGTGAATTTTTCTTTTCTTTGTTTTGTTTTAGAGAGATTTTTGCTATAGGGTGCGTGTGCTTTCTGGAGAGACAGACAGAGAGACAGCAAGAAATCACCCCCTGGGGGGATGGCCACGCCACAGTTCATTCTCGTCTCAGGATTTTGGGCACATGCACACATGCCCATCATGTTTTAAGCTGCCAGTTCTGGAACCTGAACTGCAGTCAACTACATGTGAGTCCAGCAATGTAACCATTATGCCACCTACTGGTCCTAATTTTTTTTCTTCTTTTAGTTAATTTATTTCTTCCATGAATGAAAGAGAGAGATTATACCCCCAAAAGGGTCTCAACGCATGATCCACCTGCACCCTCACCTAGCCCTGGATCATGGGCCTGTGCATAACCAGGGAGGTCTCAGGATGAAAACCCAGAACCTTCCCATGATGCAAAGCATCACGTTTAACCACTTTGCCGCTGTCAGTCCCCAATTTCTAAGGGAAGTAGGGTTCCCAGCAGGCTGCAGAAGTTGGCAGTCAGAGCAGTCTATGTTGGAGGTCATTGCAAAGCAAAGCCCTGGGAATCCGTGGCACTGATTAGATGGTGTTGACTGGTTGGCAACTGGACGCTGACGGGAAATAAAAGCATGCCTGGAAAGTCTTGGCGTGAGGGTGTCTGTCTAGGCTTTCATTAACTCATCCCTTCAACATTCACAGGGCCAGGCCCTGTGCTAGCTGCAGTCATGTTTCCTCAAGTCTTCTCCAGGGTGGAGGAAGGGGTAGAATGTGGCTTTGCTCACAATTCCATGCTCCCTACCTGGGCGATTATTTCAGGGGCCCTCCATTCCAGTGAGCACTCTGAGATCAGCCACTTGTTCTCTGGTAGAAGTAACCCTGAGTGGTGCCCAGGACTGACCTCGAGCCTATAGTGCATCAGCTGCATTCAGACTAGCATCCTGTCTGGGGGACAAAGCTCGGTGACAAACAGCAGACGAAATAGAAAATGTTGAAAACTCAGGCCCAGCCTGGTGACACAGTCTGTAGCTCTGGACTGCAGTGCCGTAGGCCACACCACTGACTATGGGTTTGGATCTTCTGGTTGGACTGGAAACGTAGTGGGCTGAATGCTACTACCACCTCTCCCACGAAGTCACCCTTAATCCAGGGCTCTGCATTATATCTAGCAAGTTCTGTTATTGCCGGTACCAGCAATTGTTGACTCACTTACCCGCTTACGCCAGAGGAAAGGGCCCAACTGGGACTGGCCTAGTCGGCATCTGTTGAACTCATGAGTGAATGAATGAATGAGTGAATGAATATGGCAAAATAGAAGATACAGTTAAATATATTTCGTATTCTTACAGTATAATGGTGCTCATTATACTGTAAGATGTTATCTGTGGACTGACAGGTAAGGAATTCACTTCCTTTTCTTCTTGGGAGTACAAATATGCAGGATTCTCAGCCTGGGACTTTTGAGTTCAGTTATTGGGTCATCAGAAAAGTCATGACGTATTTTCTGTGTTTTTCTACACAAAAATGCATCATGCGTTTTTGGACAACCCGATAGTTTGGGAGAGGGTGAAATCTCATGCAGGGGCAGGCGTGCTCTGGTTCATTCTTCGGGAAGTCTGAAGGAAGTGAACTAGGCTCCTCACTGTCAAACTTAAAAACCTGTAAAGGTTGCTCTGGGCTTTCACTAGATGAGATCTGAATGTTTCTTAGATAGACTTTATGTCCTTTGATTCTGAGATGCCTTTGATTGCGAGATGCATTATTGGTGGCATAACAGTGTTGGGAGAGAAAACAGAAGCTCTTTCACATTAAATTTCATTGATAGAAAGACACATGCTGTTTCAGAAATGCTAAAATATGAAAATGTGGCTGTCACGGAATGGAGGAAGTAGGTGATTGCAAGGAGTGTTGTCAGGTTGGGTTGTCGAGTGGTTGATTCTGATTGGAGTAGTCCTGGGAGTCAGGAGTGAGCTGAGCCAGGCTGGTCTTGTTAGCTCGTTAGCTTGTTACAGGTCTTTTTTTAGTTCTGACACTAGAGGGGAAATACACATCGCAGAGACCG
>NW_006160026.1:2963618-2978533 GCF_000334495.1 Tupaia belangeri chinensis | reverse complement strand
CTGAGAGGCTGGTGGGATTTAAAGGAAAGAAGAGTCTTCATAATCAGACAGATCTAGGTTCCATTATTAGCTGGGAAAACGCTGACAAGATACTCATCCTGTATTAACCTCAGTTTCCATCTCTGTAAAATGAGCAGTCGTAGCACCTTCTCCTAGGGTTGCTGTGAGGATTAAAGTTAATCCTTGTGGAGTGTCTGGTGTACACAGTGGCCACACGGTATATGCTGGTCATTAATTGATATTTAATCTGTTGTAGCCATTGTCTCCTCTGTAATATGGGGATGGTAGGAATACCTGTGGTTTTCCTTACTTCAGGCCGGGTGAAGTATTTGGCATTATTGAAGGTGATCGATACTCACCCAGGGCCTGCGTGGTGCTTAGTGAACGCTCAGCAAGGGGGTCTTCCTGCAAGAGGGGCAAAGCCCTTTCCATCCTGCTGCCATTGATCTTGGACAGAGTGGAGGGGACACACGGGGACACACGGGGCTGTCCCTGGAAGGACTTCCAGATCATGGTTGCTGGGGCAGTGGCCAGGATGCCCCGCCATGTGAACCGTGTTCATGGTGCTGGCCTTGCTGAGAAGCTCCCAAGTTGGGACCCTGGGCTCCTGTCATTTCTAGTTTGGTTGTCCTTAGTGGCAGTTGTTCGTTGTACACCTGCTCCATGCTGGCACTTCTCACACTTACATATCCTCCTTACTCCTCCCAGCGCTGCACTGAAGGTATCACCGTCCGCATCCGGGACAGGTTTCCCAGGAGCCAGCTCTGGGAAGGCATTTGAGCATGAGCAGTTTATTTGGTGGGTGGTCTGAAGAAGTGCAGGTGGAGGGGCGAGGAAGTGAGACAGAGAGGAAGCAGCAAGTACCGGGCATGCTATCTGTGGGCAACTGGGGCTTCATTCCTCTGGAGGACCCTCAGGATTGTCACAACCAAGGGGCAAGGAGCGGGGGTATGGTTCCCCTGACCCTTGCCTGATGGTCACACCTGGGTGAATTCTGGGCACTCACAGCCTGCTCCTGGGTGGCTAAGAGCAAGCCCTTGGGCAGAGAGTGGCGTGTATTGCTCGCAGCGGGATGACATGCGTGAGCTTCAAAACCATGTGCTTGGGCACCATCAGAGTCTGCTGGCTATCCATCTACCAGAGGAAAACAGGCTCAGAGAAGTGGTCGCTCAATGTCACATCGTGACTAGGCAGGAGAGCCAGTGCTGCCACAGTGGTCGCAGTCGTCGTGATTTCATGATCTAACCAAACAGTGGTTTCTAGTCTTTTGGGTCATGGGTCCTCTTTTTTAGGGAGATGAGACCCAAACCATCTTTGCTATCATTTTAACCTGCAAGCAAGGCAAGGGGCCAGGCCTAAGCTAAGGCCAGCAACATTGGCAGTGTGAGGGAGAGTGCTTCAACTTTTCCTTTCTTCTTGGGGTGGGCTTCTGTGGGGTCCCCTGGGATTCCTCCATGCCATAGTGTGTTGGGCATTCTTAGGCAGGTAGTCAGCAGAGCTCATCTCAGACACATGCAGGATGAGCAGAGAAAGATGGGTTAGAGAAACAGCAGCGTCCAAAGTTACCTGGCCAAGGGTCAGAGATGCCTAACTCAGCACTGCTGGGGAGGCTGGACCTGCTGCTCGCTATTAGGATGAAAACAGAGAGCTAGTAATTGTGCAGAATACCCCTGACCAGCTCAAATGGCCTCAGCATTTACCATTCAATAAATTTGCCTCACCCTGGAGTAGAAAGTTTGACTTACTGCTCTGAAACAATAAAAAAAAAAAAGTACAGAGGGGCATATATTTAACCATATCCATACTGCCTTGCGTTGCATAGCAGGTGAAGGCCTGAGATTTGAAATCAAGATGCTCCAAGTGTGAATCCTGAATCTGCCAACACCAACCAGCCAAGTGAGTTGGTAAATGCTACGTAAATTCTATGATCTCCTGTTTCTTTAATTGTGAAAATTCAAATAATCAAAGTTCTTTGTAGGGATGTGAATATTGAATAAAATACTGAATGAGAAGGGTCCCCTAGAGAATCAAAGCCAATAGAATGTACGTAAGAGAAGGTTTATTGTAGGAACTGGCATATTCCTATAAAATAATTGGAATTGATCATGGGGGATTTACAGCACACTGGAGGATTTGAAAGCCAGTGGTGTTATTTTGAATCTGAAGACCTGAGAATTAAGGGAACCAATGGAGTTAGCCCTATTCTGAGTCTGAAGGCCCAAGAACCAGGAGCACCAATGTCCAAGGGCAGGGACGATGACATCACAGCTCAGGCTGAGAGCACATTTACCCCTCTCCCCCTGTTTGTTCTCCTCGGGCCCTCGGTGAATGGGATGATGCCCACTCACAGTGGGAAGGGTGTGCTCCTCTTCACTCAGTCTGCAGATCTGCTCATCTTTCCCAGAAATACCCTTACAGACACACGTAGAAGTAACATTGTAGCTTCTATCTGGGCTTCTCTTAGCCCAGTCAAGTTGACACGTAAAATTAACTATCAGAGTGTTTAATAAATTGTTGCTATTTGACACGTAAAATTAACTATCAGAGTGTTTAATAAATTGTTGCTATTATTACTATTAGTGTTGTAGGTTTAGGAAGGGTAGATTATTGGACAGGAAAGTTGGAGAAAGCTTACTGGAAGGGGTGGGTTTTCAACTGGGAATAGAGACAGTAAGAGATTGGGCTTCTGAAAGATTAAAAGGAATAGTGGCATAAAAAATATATTCAACTGAGTGATTGAGTTACTGGACTCGCACATTGCCGTCAACAGTTTGAGTCCTAGACTTGGTGACTGGAGTCATGCCAGGCACGTGTGCATGTGTGCCCAAAATTCCAGGAGTACAGTGGAGGGAGAAGGGATTGCAGTATAGCCACCTTCCCAGGGGTGATTTCTCCCTTTCCCCCTCACTGTCTCCCTCTGTCTGTCTCCTAGCAAGCACACATGCCCTGTGGCAAAAACTGAAAATACACACACACACACACACACACACACACACACATATATCCACATATACATATATCTATGTGTGTGTGTGTGTGTGTGTGTGTGTGTGTGTGTGTGTGTATTTAGCCTATTTCCTTAGGTCTCTGACTTTTTTTCTTTTCAAGTTTATTTATTTATTTAAAGAGAGGCCCTTGATAGGGCCTTACCATGCAGTGATCCACTCCCAGCCCTCCAACCAGCCAGGATCGTGAGCACACATGCAGTCACGCCAGGCATGTTCTGGTCATCGAGGGCCTTCCCCTGTGGCTCCAGAGTCACACTGTGGTACCCTACCACCTGTGGCTGATTTTCAGCTTCCACAGCACAGAAGAAAAGTGCATCAGTAAATAGGAAAAGCGTCTGCTGTGATGATATGCGGGGAGACTGCCAAGCCATCACAGATGACTCAGTAGTCCACAACATCCTCTGTGGAAGGTACGACCCCAACAACTGCAGAGCTGCTTCTGTTGAATGAAACTCAATACTCATTTGAGGGTTGGCAGTAAAAAGGGTTTATGTACAGATGATTGATGCCCCTTATTCCTGCCTGGCACCAGGAACTGCTGCCTTGACTGTCATACTGTAAGTCATAGAGCAGAATTTCAGTGGGAAAGCAGAAATGTGGGTGGTAACAAATGCGATGCTTGGCAATAATAAATTCTGGTTCACGTGAGGCAGGTAGTTGCCTTAAATCTTGTATTGCTGGTGGCAGCCGGAAATGAGAGGTTGTAGAAAAGAGCACAGGGTTGATATCCTTTACTGTCCACTCACTCCTTCAACACATTGTACTGAATGCCTGTTTACAGACACTGTGGCCTCTCTGCCCATATCATTGGGTGTTCCGTGGAAGGCTTTGCAGGCAGTGCCTGTTCAGAGAAGGCTTCCCGCATCTCTGAGACTGTCCTCTGGCTGTGCTTGGCTGTCGGGGGATGCAAGCCTCAGCTCTCCTCCCCCTCAATGGGACGATTCTGAGGTTGTTCTCCACCGTCTATCAGCAGGTTCCTGTGGGACCGACCTCCAAGTGTCCAGATGGTAACCTGTCGAGTCTTGGGCACCACTCTGGTTCTTTACCTAGGAGGTTCAACTTCTTGTAGGATGGGTGGGAGGGTTACATGAGGCAATAACCTCACTACCACCATATGTGACCGTGTAGCTGTCATGCATTCATCTATTAGGACCAGCCCGGAGTGTGGTGGTTAAGGCAGCTGAATCTCACATAGCCAACTTCATGGTTCGAGTCCCAGAGTTAGCAGCTTGAAAAACATGCTGGGTGCGTGTGTGTGCATGCCTAAAATCCTGAGAGGAGAATGGAGATGAGATTGTGACATGGCCATCCCCCAGGGGGATGATTTCTCACTTTCCCTTTCTCTCTCTTTTTCTGTCCCTCTCTAGTGAACACGTACACCCTATGGTAAAAACAAAAACAAAAACAAAAACAAAACAAAACAAAAAAACCTATCACTGGGAACCAAACATGATTTTTTTGCCTAATGTTTAAACCATATTAATTCTCATGGTCTACTATATGAGGTAGGTACTTTAAGTATCCCGATTTTAAACATGAGAAAACTGAAGTATGAAAGGGTACTGTGGGGTCTGCCCCAGATGTCCCTGTTCTAGGGACCAACTTTTCCTGCCCAACAATCTATCCATTCCTGAACTCTTACAGCACTGATAGTAACAGTAGCAACACTTATAGAACACTCTGATGGTTAATTCTATGTGTCAACCTGACTGGGCTAAGGGAAGCCCAGATAGAAGCTACAACGTTACTTCTACGTGTGTCTGTAAGGGTATTTCTGGGAAAGATGAGCAGATCTGCAGACTGAGTGAAGAGGAGCACACCCTTCCCACTGTGAGTGGGCATCATCCCATTCACCGAGGGCCCGAGGAGAACAAACAGGGGGAGAGGGGTAAATGTGCTCTCAGCCTGAGCTGTGATGTCATCGTCCCTGCCCTTGGACATTGGTGCTCCTGGTTCTTGGGCCTTCAGACTCAGCATGGGGCTTACTCTATCAATTTCCATAGTTCTCAGGCCTTTGGATTTGGATGAGAGAAAACTGAAGTATGAGAGGGTAAATAACCCAGCAGAGTAATAATCCGGATTCTAATTGAGGTGAATTTGCTCTAGTGACTGTTTTTTTTGTTTTATAAAGTTTATTTGATAAGACAGGGAGAGAAAGCCTACAAAGGTATCACCATGCAGTGATTCCCCAGCCTCCCAACCAGCCATGATCATGGTCCCACCTGCAGACATGCCCTGTATGTTTAGGTCCACCTGGGATCCAAACCCTGGGCCTTCCCATGACTCCAGTATCACACAGTGACATCCTCCCATCTGTGCCACTATGGCTGGCCCAGTGGGCCAATTTTTAATAAGCCATCCTATTAGAGTACACGTCAAGGAAATTGTCCTCACCATCGTCATCATCACCACCACCATCATCCCGTGCCCAGCATACAGTAACTACTCCATGTGTATTGAATTTGAAAAGTAATGAATGAGGGGCCGGCAGGTGGCATGGTGGTTAGAGGTGCTGGATTTCCATATGGCCGACCACGGTTTGAATCCCGGACCTGGCGGCTTTGATTTCTTGCTTTCCCTTTCTCTCTCTGTCTCTCTGTCCACGGTCAAATTTTAAAATAACAATAACAAGTGAAATTAATTACCTAAATCATTTTTATAAATGAATGAGTGATTGATAATTGCTTGAGATTATGAAATATCTTTGTCCTCCACTCCATGTTCAGGTGACAAGAACAGTCCCAGACACATGGTAGGTGCAGCACAAGTATCAGTTGCATAAATGATTAAATGAATGAATGCGAAGTGTCATTTTTTTTTCCCACTTACTGATAGTTCCCTGGCTCTAAGAAAATTATGTCAGATGAAATGGATTATGTTTTGCCCTTACAGAAACCAGTCCCCTGAAGGAAATGGCCTTAAAATCCAAATAGTATTTTTCTTTAGATTTGAGGATAATAAATTATTTTAGTTCCATGCTTTAATATTTTTCCTAATGGATCTGGATTGCTTTCATAACTGGAAAGAAACAATCCCTGTTTGAGGAAGAGAAAAAGTCAGTCTCAAAGCAAGACTACGTCTTGAGGCAGTGCAGAAAGTCTGACATATGTGCAGCTGCTGCCCTAGTGGGAGTGGGTTCCGAGTGGAGGCAGCAGGGTGTGAGCTCGCTGTGGTGTCACCCCTCACACAGCTCTTCCACACTCCATTCCTCTGGAGGCTCATGGCTGTCTAGGGACATAGGCTAGATCCATGTTCATGGCCTTATGACACCCACAAGAGACCTGAGAGCCAGAGACTCACTGACAAGAGCAAGGCTGTGCTTAGGGATGGAGCTGGGGCTGGAACTCAGGTGGTTGAACTTGAAGCCTTACGATCTTCCACTCTGCCCCTGCATCTTCTCATGAAGACCTATAAGAGGAACAAGGCAAGGAATGGGAATTTATATTTTTGAGCCTGTTTTTGTGTTGTTTTGTTTCAGTTTGCCAGAGGGCATGCACACTCACTGGAGAGAGACAGAGACTGTGAGAAAGCACCCACTCATGGGGATAGGCATGCTGCAGTCCCCTCGCCTTCATTTCGCCCTCTTTCCAGGATTTTGGGCATGCATGCATGTCTTATGTGTTTCCAAGCTGCTAGGACTGGGACTTATCTGCACCTTCATCCATGTGATAGCCAGACACCTTACCCACCACACCACTGGCTGCCCTGGGCACCCAGTTTTCTCATCAATAAAGTTGACTCAGTATTTACCTTGTGGTATTGTTGTGAGGATCCAATTGATACCAAGGTGGTGGATATTCTGCAAGAATAGCTGTGTTAATTATTATTATATTTAATAATGTAATGATTATTATATTATGTATATAATAATATGTATGTTATTTATATGCATAGCTTTCCTTTTTTTCTGACTCATGTCAATATTCATCGGTATTCATAAATTAATATTCCCCCATGCAATAGTCAGTTTTTGCTAAGTAACAAAAACACCAGAATTGCAGTGGCTTACTTGGCAGCAGATATTTATTTTTATGCTCATGGATCTGTGGGTGGGTTGTGGCGAGCACACGTGCCCTGTAGCAAAAGCCTCTCAAAAAAAAAAAAAAAATTCATTCTGGGGACCAGCAGGTGGGGTGGGGGTTAAGGGCACTGAACCCCCACATGGCTTGGTTAAGGGCACTGGACACCCACATGGCCTACTGCAGTTCGGGTCCTGGACCTGGCGGCTTGCTTTCTCACCTTCTCTCTCTCCCTCCTCCACCCCCTTCTTCCCTCTCTCTTCCTCTCTGGTCAAATTTAAAAAGTCAGTAAATAAATAAAGTTAAGCAAAATAATTCTGAGAGAAAATCCACTGTATTTTTATATATTGTATGGTGTGGGTTTTATTTGCATCTGGGTGTTTGAGAACAATCATTAAAAACAATTTCTGACAATTATTAGACTAGCAGGAATTTGAACTTCGTGTGGGTACTTGGTATCAGGGGATTATTACCTTTTGTAGGTGTGTTATTGGGATTGCAGTTAGTTTTGTGAAAGCTCTTATCTTAAAGAGAGATGCCATATTTTTTACGACTAAAATGACGTCTTTGGAATTTTCTTCAAAATAATGATGCAGGGAGAGGACAGATGAGGGTATGGATAAGATAGAATTGATTGTCATTTGATTGTGACTTAGTTTGGGTGACACACACATGGGGTTTATGATATTCTTCTGTTTTTGTGTTTGTATGAAATTCTCAAAATACAGGGTTAACAAAAGAAAAGGCCATTCTGTTTGGCACGGGAGACCTGACCTCAGGAAGACAGGGTGATGAGGGAAGGCCAGTGGGGCAGCCGTCGTGGCCTGGCAGAGAGTGACGGGGCGTGCCCAGGGCCATCAGTGGGCATGGAGAGAGGGAGAGCTTGAGAGATCTTTAGGAGGAAAGTGGACCTGACTTGAGGATGGACAGGATATGGGGAGAGGGAGGTGGTGGGGTTGCTGGCCCCGGATGGAGGAGCCACTCTTAGCCAGGGGCCACTGGAGAAGGACCAAGCAGACCCCTCAGCTCATCTTATTTTCACACCCCAGCTCTGTTTCCCCTCCATCCCACAAATATTGAAGCTGTTCCCTTATGTAACGCCTTTCATCTCAGACTTCCTGAGCTCCTTGCACTCAGTAATTAATTAAGCTTTGATATGCATGAATTAATTAAAATCCTCTGCCAGCTTCAGAGGGGCTGAAACATGTATATTCATCTATACCCACCTCCTTCCTCAGGCTGGTTTCCTACTCTGGAGGAACACCTCCGCCTTCCTGTGGACTCAGAGCTGCAGGTGTCTGTCTGTCTTTCTGTTGTCCCTGTTGGCACACTTTAATTTCATGTTTAGGAGCCTGGGTCTGGAGAAGCTAATGACTTGTAAATTGTTCTCCAACACAGAGCTAGAAATAGAAAGCAAGGAGGATTCCTGAGCATGCACTTACACAGCGATCCGACTGTGGAGACCTGCCCCAAAGCAGACAGCTGGAATAGTGGCTTCTGGGTGGTTTTCTTCCATGGACAGCCATTCGGTAGTGCAAGAACATTCCTAACAAGGATTCCACCTCCACATGCAACCACATTCTCTGTGACGATGCCTGCTGCCCAGTCCCACTGGGTGACCCTTGTCACTTTTTTTCCTGCCCCCATCCAGGTTGTTTTCTGATGTGACGGCTGAGACATGAGATCTTCGGCCTCCAGGCTCTCCAGTTTTTCGTCAAGAGATTCACTATGGAATCGGTGAGTGGTCAGAAGCCCATCCTGTCCAGAAAACCCACCCTGGGAAAGGTGGAGGGATTCTTTGTGGAGACCGAAATGTAAAATTTGATCAGATGTAAGCACGAGAATCCGGCATCGACCTGATTAGTGGAGGTTAGACCTCTGGCCTTTTAGAACTGTAGACTTTTCAAGTGTTTTCTGTCACACTATCTGATGCCTTCATTTAGAAAGCAAGTTGGCGGGATGGGGTCCTGGGAAGAATTCAGGAATAGCCACAACCACACCACCACCAACATAACAGGTGCTGCAGGGGCCCACTCTGTATTAGGTTTTTGCTTGTTTGTTTGAGGTTTTTGCTATAGGGCGCGTGTGTTCACCAGAAAGACAGAGATAGAGAGACAGAAAACGAGAAATCACCCCCCAGGGGGGATGGCCACACCGTAATCCCTTCTCCTCCATTCTCCTCTCAGGATTTTGGGCATGCACGCACACATGCCCGGCATGAGTTTCAGCCACCGGGTCTGAGACTTGAACTGCGGTCAACTACATGGGAGTCCAGCGACATAGCCATTACACTAACTGCTGGTCCCTGTATTAGGTTCTTTAAAAACATTATTTTAGATGGTCTGCCCAGCAGCCCTGCCAGGAAGGAATACTGCATTCATTTCACAGATGAAGAACTTTTCCCTAGACTGGAAGTCATTTCTCCCTGACCCGAGACCCCCTGCCTTTCTCCTTTTCGCCATGTCATCTCCTGGCAGAGGTGTGATTTCCCGCATTTTGTACCGCATTTTGTACCTGGGAATATGTGATGGAGAGTCTATGGAATCTGACCTCTTGGGCCAGCAGGTGGCGTGGAGGTTAACACAGCAGGATCCCACATGGCCGACTTCACAGTTGGCGTCCCGGAACCCGCAGCTTGTACATGTGTGCCCAAAGTTCCAAGAGGAGACTAGAGGAGAAGGGATTGTGGCCATCTCCCCTGGGGGGAGATTTCTCTCTTTCTCTTGTTCTCTGTCTTATGAGTGCATGCGCCCTATAGCAAACCTAAACAAATAAAAAGAGAGAGTGAGAAAGAGGGAAAGGAAGGAAGGAAAGAAGTCTGACCTTACTGGGTGGTGTTTATGTTAGATTGGGCAGGAAGGCCCCTGAAAAACTAGATAGAGAAAACTCACGGAGTTCAAAAATCTTAAAATTTTCAGAGTGAGGGCCGGCCAGGTGGCGTGGGCAGGGCAACTTAATCCCACATGCCAACTGCACAGTTTGAACCCTAGACCTAGCAATTTGCAAAACGTACCAGGTGCATGTGCATGCATGCCCAGAATCCTAAGAGAAGAGTAGAGGAGGGGGGACTGTGGCGTGCCCATCCCCATGAGGGGTTCTCTCTCTCTCTCTCTCTCCCTCTCTCTCCATGGTGAGTACACACACACTATAGCAAACAAACAAAACAAAAAGACTCAGGTTGCCTTTATAGAGGGTGACCTGTTGTGGCTGATATTTCCAAGAAGTCAGCTTGCTGTGGGGGAAACTGTGTGGTTACTGGAGGGAGTGGCTGGATCCTGGCCCAGGCATCCACTTCTGTTACCTCAGACAGACACTGACCTCTGTTTCTTAGCGATGAGGGAGAGGTAATAATTATTTATGTTTCATGTTTTCTGTGAAGGTTAGGGAAAAAGGTGTAGAGTGTCTTGCATAAGGTAGGCTCATAGAGCATTGCAGTTATTTCTGTATTTAGGATGAAAATAATTTTAAAGGATGATTTGACAAACAGAAGTGTCCTGAATGGGTGGGAGAGATGAGAGGCTGGAGGCAGGGAGTCCAACCTGAACAACTCCAGATGTCACCATGACATGAGGTGACAAAGAACTGTTACCACAGCTTATTTTCATAATTTGTCAATTATAGGATTACTTGAAGTCATGTTTTGTTTTGTTTTGAAAGTCATTTTAGGTGAGAGTAATTATAATTGCAAGAACTCAGTGCATTCTTAGAATTAGATTTTACTATGAATGACAAAATCTTAGAGAATATTGCCTTAAAATATAGACAGTATTTTTTTTTCTCTAATCTAAAAGTTCAGACACAAGTGTTGCAGAATTGCTTCTGCAGTCTATAAAAGACCAGGCTATTTTTTTTTTCCCTCTCTTCTTTGTCTACAATGTGATCCTCCATTCCCACACTCACCTCATGGTCCCATTCTAGCTGCTTCTGCTCCAGCCATCACATCAAAAGAGCGAAAGAATAATAAGAAAAGTAGGCCCTGTCCCTTTAATGCTTCCTGGAAGTTAGTCACACCTGCTTCTTCTGCTTAAATTTCTTTTCTTTCCTTTATTTTTTTTTTTCTTTTTCTTTTTTTCTTTTTTTTTGGTGTGGGGGAGATTTTTGCTATAGAGCACATGCATTCAACAGAGACAGAAAGTGAGAAATCACCCCTCCACCGTGGGGTGTTGGCCACACCGCTATCCTTTCTTCTCCTTTCTCCTCTCAGGATTTTTCACATACATGCCTGGAGTGAGTTTCAAGCTGCCAGGTCTGGAACTAGTACTGTGGTCAACCGTGTGGGAGTCCAGCACCTTAAACATTAAACCTCCTGCTGGCCTCTCTACTTAGATTTCTTTGGCCAGAATTTAGTCCTCTGCCTACACTTACCTGCAGCAAAGGCTAGGAAAGGTAATCTCTATTCTGCCAGACCATGTGCTTACCAAGTCATTGATATAGAAGAAGAGCACAGCTACCAGAGAACAGATCTTACTCTGCCACGCAGTAGTTTACTGAATGATTGCTACTGAGAAGGTGGCTCAGTAGCCAGACTGCTGGGATTTGGCCTGGATCTGTGGGTCCGTTGGTATGTGATCTTGGAAGAGATAGTTAGCCTCTTTGTGCCTCAGATTTCTCATCTCTAAAGTCCCATTTTATATAACCATATAAGCCTGTTTTGAGCACTCTGTGGTTTAAGAAATCACCCACCAAAGAGGATGAATATGCCACAATCCTTTCTCCTCCACTCTCTTGAGATTTAGGGCATGCACACATGCATACCCAAAAATGGTTTTCAAGCCACTGGGTCTGGAACTCAAACCATGGTCAACCCTGTGGGAATTTAGCGCCTTAATGATTCCATCTATATTTTTGCTACTGCTGCTATTACTATTGCCACAACTACTATTTTTATATACCACTATTGTTTTTAAACCATATACTCAGCATGGTAAGTGTTATTTCCCCCAGTGTGAAGGTAGGCATCAGAGAGGGTAGGTAACCTGTCAGGTGTGGTTTCTCCCTTGGGTGAGTGGGAGGACAGTGACTGGAGGTGGGCTTCTGCGGTTCTGTTGATGTTCTGTTTCCTGACTTGGTGCTGGTTTTGTGAGTGTGAAAATTCCGTGAATGGTACACTTAGGACATAGATATTTTATGTGCCCAGCTGTTGCTTCAGCATAAACCTGTCATGCAGTCAGCAAGTGACTGAACGTGATTAGTGGTCCCTGCACCTGTCTGACTGTAAAGCCTGTGCCCAGAACCTTTATCCATGCACTGATCTGTAAGTTCATTCATTTATTCATCTAACACGGGCTGACCAACTGATCGTTACTTCTGCACCAGGAGCTGGGCTAGGATGCTTAGTACTTGGGACGCTGAGGTGCATGTAGCAGCTACAGCCCTGCCTCCCCTCACAGGGCTTTCTGTCTAAAGGAAAGAGGCAAATACCCTACAGACTGACAGTCACCACGTTAGGTTCAGCGTGGGGGTGTCCTGGGGCCCCGGCAGGGGGCTACAGAGTCATCTAGCCACCGAGGCCACATCTGCTGAAATAATACAGATGTCCGTCTCAGCAGACGTCTTTGATGGGGGCCGTCCCACATCGGTGGTTAAGCTGACCCCAGGGCGGCTACATCACAAGCTAGAAAGTGGGTTCCCTCTGTCCCCTGCTGACCAGAGGTCAGCTTTTCTTTTCTCATTTGTCACTGTCACCAGTGAACCTACGTAGTATTCCGTGGAGCAGACAAGGTCTGAGGCCTGCGAGTTCAAAAGAAGAGAAAGGGAACCCCAGGAGTTGAGACTTCCCACATTTATTGGGAAATGCTTATTGAAGTGAACGTGCGAATGAATGGATGAATAAAACCACCACCCACAACATGCAGTTCTCGTCCCTGGGAAAGCTCAAGTCCAGGAGTAAAGCACAAGTTGTTTTTTTTTTTTTTTTTTTTTTTTTTTTTTTTTTTTTTTTTTTTTTTTTTTTTTTTCTACCAGGAAGGCAGAGAGGGCACAGCGAGTAGAAGCAGAATTGAGCTCCAAGCCAGCAGTAGCAATCGGTTGCCCTTACTTTCAGGGTTTTCTCCATACAGAGAAACAAACTGACCTAGATGTCAGACCTTCCTAAGCCAGGCCCGTGAGAAAGCTCTGTGGCTTCCTCTCGCTCTCGTTGCTCTTCCAAATGTCAAGGCAGACGCCCTGTCATTATCCTGCTGCCGCTGTCAGCCCAAATGGAATTTCCCTGAGCCCAGCTGATGTCCCTTGGCCGCAGGGCAGGGGTCAGGAATGCAGGCAGCACATGGACGGGAAACGTGTCCTTGGAGCTGAACGCAGCAGGCTGACCTCTCAACTCTGCATTTCTGACATACTTGGAAGGTTTAGGAAGCCTTATGATTTCTGCATGTAAAAGAAAAAGACATGTGTTTTAGGAAAACAGAATTCAAGTTCTATTGTGAAGGCCCTTCTGACATTGTGGAGGCTGTTTGAGATCCAGCCGTTTCTCTCACTGCCGCGGCCGTTGCTCAGTTGGATCCAGAAAGGAAGGACGATGCCGGGCAGTCCTGATCTGGGCTTATCTCCTTCCCTCCCTTCCTTTCTCTCTTCCCGTCTTCAAGATTTGTTTGGCAGCTGCCGTGCACTGGTCCTGTGCTAGAACCTGGGGAGGTTAATGAACAAGACTCCTTGAAAAGCTGCCTTCAGCTTATCGTTCACTCATTTTTTAAAAAAGACTTCATTCTACAAATGTTTCTTGAGTACCTTATTTGTTCAAGGCTCTTAGTAAAGATAACAGACATGGTTCCTGCGCTTACCAAGTTTATACTTTTTTTTTTTAACTTGCTCATTCAACACACACTTTCACAGTGCCTGGTTTGCACCACCAGCTGGGATACCAAGGTGAACAAATATAGCTTCTGCTCCGATGGACCTAAAAGACTAGACACTACTGTTGTCAGCGTCCTGGGGCTGATATGACCAAATACCACAGACTGTGGCTTAAAACAGTAGAAACAGATTGTCTCCCAATTCTGGAGACCAGAAGTCTGAAACGAGGGTGTCAGCCATCACGCCGTCTTTGGAACCTGCAGGCAAGATGCCTTCCCTGCCCCTTCCTTGCTTCTGGTGGTCCCAGCAGTCCTGGTGTCCCTTGGCCTGCAGCTGTGTCACTCTAGTCTCTGCCTCTGTTGCATCATGGCAGGGGTCTACGTGTATCTCTCTCTTCTCTTTTGAAAAGACACCAACCATGTTGGGTTAAGGGACTGCCCTAGTCCAATATGACCTCTTCGTAGTTTACATCTTAATTACATTTGCAAAAGCTTTGTTTTCAAATAAGGTCACACAGGGGTCACACAGTGGCTTGGACTGCCACTCTGGTGGCGGTGGGGGTGGCACACAGTGTGACCCATTACAGACAATATAACCATAAAGAGCACTCTTAGCTCGGCACAGGGCCAGTCGTATGTGCGTTACTGCCTTCTCCTTCCTTCCACTTTATCTCTGCATCTGAAAGGAAAGCTCCATGACCCAGCCCCAGTGGCCCACTACTGAACTGTAGTGCTAGAAGCCATATGGCTGACCAGGGTCTCGGTTCCCCTGCCTAGTTGACAGGAAACATTGC
The DNA here is from genome assembly GCF_000334495.1 of Tupaia belangeri chinensis. Taxonomy (NCBI): domain Eukaryota; kingdom Metazoa; phylum Chordata; class Mammalia; order Scandentia; family Tupaiidae; genus Tupaia; species Tupaia belangeri. The sequence goes on along the minus strand of NW_006160026.1, from coordinate 2,963,924 downwards.
AGTCATCCATGTATATGTTCAATGTCCTGAACAGCTAGAGGGCTGGGGAAGGAAATTGCAGTGTGAAGAGACCCTATAGAGGACCCTTTGCTCTCTCGCTCTCTCTCTCTTTTTATTTTTATTTATTTATTTAGTTATTTATTTGGAGAGCTTTTTGCTACAGGGCACGTGTGCTCGCCAGACAGAGACATAGAGACAGAAAGCAAGAAATCACCCCCCAGGGGGGATGGCCACGCCGCAATCCCTTCTCCTCCATTCTCCTCTTGGGATCTTGGGCACACACGCACATGCGCCCGGCGTGAGTTT
>NW_006160026.1:2948384-2960431 GCF_000334495.1 Tupaia belangeri chinensis | reverse complement strand
CATTACGCTAACTGCTGGTCTCTCTCTCTCTCTTGCATGCATGCTGTCTCTCTCTCTCTCTCTCTCTCTTATGCATGCAGTCTCTATTGTGAATAAAATAAACTTTAGAAAAATGATAAGCACTTGAGGGCAGGCACTCCATGTTATTCGGAATGAGTGCTTCCGGATTGCTTGACTGGCCAATAAGACAGGCTCCCTTCCCTCCTCATGTTTATTCCAGGAGATTGTAACAGGGCCCTCAATTGATGGGAAGGGCTCTTTCTTGCTACCTCATTGGCATTTGTCTTTTAGGCTGGTTGGTGAGGGAGGCACAGGAAGCACTACCTTGATGAGAAGGGTGGCCTGGTGGTTATAACTGCGATTCCTTTCTGGCTGTGTTGCTTGGTGACTGTGTGAGCTGGGTACGTTTCTCACCTCTCTGCCTCCCGGCACCTCATCAGTACCCCCCGCTTGCTGAGGATCAGGTGGACTCGAGCCAGAAAGAACACGTGGCTCGTAGTAACTGCTCAGTGCCTGTCAGTGGGATGTGCCGGGACACACAGCACCCTCTGGGAGAGGGCTTTGCCCGCCTCGTTCAGCATGCTCCTCTCCATGGAGAGCCTGCTCACTGGTGAGCTCCATTCACCATCAGAACATTTCCCCATAATTTTCCTAAGGAAAGTTTTTCAGAAATAGGCCATCCTTTGCATAAAGATGTCCACACAGCATCATTTAACATGTGAACCATTGCACACAAGGTCAAAACCTGCTGTGCAGTGAGCAGTGAATTCACAAAATAGGGGAAAAATGATGAAAAATGACTTAGGGTACAACAGCGAAAAACAAAGCAGCCAACAAGAAGATTCAGTCACCCTTATCAAAAGCTTACCTATGTATCCTATGAGAGACAGAGGCACAGGCACCCCAAGAAGGTCCTGACACCAGAATCCACTTCCAATCTCAGCCAACCTCGATCATGACCTGCACATGTGCCTGGCATGTGCTGGGAGGTCACAGGACTCGAACCTAGGACCTTTCCCATGTGGGTTCAGTTGTATTACCACTGTACTACCCTCTGGCCTCAGGGATCATTTTTCGAGGTATGAAAATGTTCATGGTACAAGTCTGGTGTAAAAAAGACTAGATTTTACTTTTGGGGATATGCCTTAATTTCCTTTTGGGCTCAGCTTCCTCATTATTAAGATAATAATGGTACCTACCTCAGACACAGGACTGTGTTGAGAAGTCAGTGGGGTAATGCGTGTGAAGCATTGAGCAGCCCCTGATATATATATTAGGTGCTGGCTAAATGCTAATTATTCTCATTATTATTTATCATATGTTTTAAATTGTGTACAAGATAGTCACAGAAAAATAACTTGACAGTAATAATAATTATACGTAATAACAATAATAATACAGTCATAGAAAATAGTACAGTTACAACAACAGTAGCTCACACTCACTGATCAGTAACACTCACTGATCACTGAAGGGCAGTACTGGAAGCCACATGGCTGCCTCAAGTTCGGGTCCCCAGCCTGATTGACCAGAGAAAAGCCAGATCTCTAATGTAATCATAGAAAATAATACAACAGCCAACACTTAGCTGAAAGGTGGACACGTTCTCTCTTTTAAGCACTTGCTAACTATTAACTCATTCAGTCCTATGACAACCCTGTTGTAAGTTTTATTTTTTTCCTGCTATTTCCATTGTAAATATGAGCACATGGAAGCTTGGGAAATTGTTAAAGACCTCGTGGCTAGTAAAGGGTGGAAGTGGAACTCAGTTGCAGGGTGCCTGCAGCTTCCCTGTTTACTGACCATGTTTATTATAGCATCTCCAGGGTCTCCCCAGGTTTCTAAGAAAAGCCTTTTAAGGTGAGCACCCCTCGCTACCCATTCTAGATCTTAAATCTCAAAGCTTGGTGATTCATCTCCGGTCTCCTCAGCTTCCAGCAAGTATTTGGCCCAGCTGGCCTGTAAGAGCGCTGTATTCTTTTGGCTTCCATGGCACCAAACCCACCTGGATTTCTCTCCTTGACTCTGCCCTCTGTCTCTCAGTGGAGCACCCCTGCTCCAGCCTACCTTGTGATGTTTTGGGAGAAACCTGTGTGTTGCCTACTTCCAAATTATATCTTCAGCTGAATCTGTCCTCATCCCACATTCGCTCTCCGGCACCTAATTAATATGCCCATTCGGAGTCTAGCAGACCCCTTCAATGTAGTGTTCCAGCATGGATGTTTCTTTTCACCCCTCCTGTGTGAATCGTGCCCCTGCTTAAACACAGCAGCAACTCCATGCCTCCTGCCTATTTTCCATAGAATGAAACGCAGACTCTACCCTGTCCTGCACAGGCTAGCATGATGATCTAGCCCCTGCCTTCCTCTGTTCCCTTTTCCGCCCCACCCCATTTCCTCCACCGGCTTTAGCATCTCTGTCTCACACTCAGCAAGTGCTGTCCTGTCTTAGGACTCTGTCATTCCTCGGTGTGCAGGGCCCTCGTTCCTGCACCTCCTGCCCCTTACTCCTCATGTCCTGCATTTTCAGCTGAAGTGCTGTTTCTTCGACACACCTCTTCTCAGCACCCCAGCTTTTGCTATCTCTGACCGCTCCCCATATGTTTTCTCCCTGGTAGTTACAGCCACCTGCGATTGTCCCTTCCCTTGTGTCTGTCTGCTACCCCCACAAGACCATCGGCTCCCAGTGGACAACAGGGATGGCTGTTTATCTGCTGATATTACTCCAGGGGCATGGAGCCTGGCACGTGGCAGATGTTTAACACTTGCTGTTGTTGAGTGGGCCCAGGGAACGATGACCATAAAATGCCCATCGTAGACCTGGCTCCTGTAGAACCCTTTCATAAGCAAGGCAGTCTTTATATGAGTATGTGATAAGGTTGAGAATTAGGTGAGTAGATGGGACCTGGGCTTTTTTTTTATTGACTTTGGTCTCTGTTTTCACATCCCTCTTGGCTGGGTCCTCCACAATGTTAGGACTTATAGAGATACTCTTAGAAAAAACCAGCAGCCTTGGTAATGTTAAAGTTGATTTGATTTTAGTTTAAAATGGAAAGTATGAACTAATGCCTTTTACAGATTTGACTAGAGAAAATTTTCTCTGTTTCTTGAAAAAAAGGATGAGATGCTTTTTAGTGACTACTTTGTGTGAGTTACAGTAGTGCAGTAAACCCCAAAAAGGGCTGTTCTGTAAATGTTTGGGGTTGGGTGCTCATGAACAGCTGCCCAGGTTTTCCTGAGAATTGATAATGTGGCAACGACATCATCCCTTCCAGAGTGAAAATGTGCTTGCCCAGCGGAAGTGCAGAGTGACTGTTTTTGTCTGAGCCGCAACACTGAAAATGGAGGCTTGCAGAGTTGCTCAGACAGGTCATTAACACGCCTGGCTGCTGGGAGCCCCACCACGCCTCTTCACTGCTTCTGCTTTTTCATCAGCCCCGAGATAATTGACCGTTAGACTCCCGAGCCACAGGCCTGGTGGAGGTGAGCCCCTTCTAGCTGCTCCTGCAGGGTGAGGTGCGGTTGCCTGAGTTTCCAAACAGTGCGCATTTGGTAAGAGGAGCCTGGAAATGGGGTTTTCACCAGCACAGGGACAAGTCGAGAGTGCGTATTGATGGTATTTGAGGCACAGCTCTCAGCCTTGGGTCCTTGAGGCTGTCTGAATCTCCTCCTGCCCTGCTCTATTCTTCTCAGGATTGGGGCTGGGGTAGAGGTAAGCAGAGGCTCAGCCTATGGATCCGGTTATGGGACAATATGTTAACCTATTCATGGGATTGTAGTTTTGGAGACACTTAACCTGGGTTGGATTGATTTGGCTGTGGAAGAGAAGAGTCCAAAGTAGAAGCTGGCCCAGGAATGACTGGACTCCCAGGTTGGTCTTTCTCTCTGTATCACCATCCCTCATTCCTCCCCAGGCTGGCTTTATCCATAGGTATCCACATAGTGACTTTCTAAAGCACCTGGCCCCCCAGCTACCAGTTTAACACCCCCAGCTGACAGATAGCACTACATACCTGAAATTCTCCCCAGATCTCTGAAATGATTCTCATTGGTCCACGTGGAATCACATGCCCAGCCCTGTACCAATCCCAGTGGACAAGGTGTTGGGATATTATGATTGGACAGGCCCATGTTGCTTGACCATCCCCAGGGTAAGGAAGAGGCTGAAGGTCAGACCATAGGAACCAAAGGAAGGAATGGCTTCCCCAGTGGGAGCTTAGAGCACTGTCACTGGAAGAAGGGGTACTGGGTGCCAGGGAGTCCACATCCACTTTAGGGTGTGCTGGTGTCTCTGTTCTAAGGCTTGTGTATTTATTTATTATTGACTTGGTGTGTCTGCAGTAGACCCCATCGTAGTCTAGCAAGCTCCTACACAAGGACCCACCAAGTCAGTGTCAACTCAGGGATCAGTTGCTGCTGAGATAAAGTCAGAGACCAGTGATTGACTCCTTTGCAGTGGGCAACTGAGGAAGCAGCTACGTCAGACAGTAGGAGGCTGAGGCACACTCACAGGCACCCCCTTGAGGCACTGTGCCCTAAAACCAGGGAAGACAAGGAAGCCCCAACACCCAGCTCCTCCCCGAGACAAGAGGACTCGGACCCCACCTGTGCCACTCTGACTCTGAGGCCCTCCATGGTCTGGCTCTTGATCTGCCAGCCCTGGGGGTAGAGCAGGTTGGACAGCTCTCTGATTAATAGATGAGCCTCTAAGGCTGTCAGTGGAGCTCTGCTGCTTTCTCTGGAATGTCGGAGCAGCCAGTGTTTCCTGTCCCCTGCTGGTAGCTCCTTCATTTGGCTCATGTACATGCCCTTGGGTCAAAGGTGGGCTTTAGACCTCATGCTCCTAACTCTGACCTCCATCCCTCTGGAATGTGGGGCCAAGTCTTTGCACCCTGAGTCGGTCATTCTCCTTGAAAGCAGCCTCTCCCTGGGATGCAGACAAAGGACAGGGCAGGTGGCAGTAGGAGCCGTGTTCAGGAAGCAGAGAGTGCTTCAGAGTGATCCTGTGAGTACCTGGGAGCCCTTCCCAGTGATCCTTGTCCCAGAGGAATGCAAAGACTCTGCCATTCCCCAGGCTGGCCTGGCCCTGCTTTGCTGCATCTCTACCACTCATCCTCCTTGTCTGCATTTCACCTGACCTCGAGTTTTGGTTCTTTCAGGAACTCTCTTCTGTCCTGGCAGGCACACCCTGGGTGGCCGCCTTCCTCACTTGAGCCTCATGTCTGAGCCCGTGGATGAGCGTGGGGGCACTTTGCTTCACTCGTGTTTAACCCCATCTTTCCCCTGCATTATAATCTCCCTGAGAGTGGGCATCGCTTCAGTCTTGCTCACCACTGTGCACACCTCCTAGCACATGGCAGGCACTCAGTAAATGCTGGTTAAATGAACGAGTGATCGGGCAGCAGGGACCCACTGTGGAATGTGAAGTGTGAGAGCAACTTGCTCAAGGTTTGACGGACAGTAGGCGGCACCACCCATCCGAAGCCCAGGTCTTCGGACTCCTAATGTCCTGCCCTTTGCCCTCTGCCTGGCACTGAGTTCTCTGAGTAGGAAGAGGGAGAGGGTGACAATTAAAGCACAGAATGAATGCTCGTCTGCAGACCAAGTTGTAAATTATATAGGGCTGTTGGCAGCTTTGATGTTGCACCTAAAACGTTGTAATTGCTCCTTCCTTTGAGCAGGTCTGCCTTAGGCAAAGGGGTGAGTGGTTTGTGTGTGGATTCTAATCAGAGGAGCCCTTCCCTGCTGGTAACTGGTCAGTCCCTCTCACCTCAGTGTCCCGTCCTGTTTGAGGTCCTACTCACCCTTAGATTGCCATAATCTCATTTGGTTATAAAGTGGACCTAAGTCTAAGCAAGAGTAGGACATTGACTTACCATGTCATTAGCACATTTAATCTGAGAGGACTCTGGCTTTCCCCCATTCAAAGTTCAAATGAGAGTTCAAGTGAGTGTCCCAAAGGGCAGTCTTCACTGTGAGCTGTCAGAAGGGTAGGCGGCCAACCCTGGAAGGGAGCCAGGAGACCTGGGTCCTTGCAGCACCCAGAGTCGTGGCAATCTGGGCAAGTCTCCTACCTCCCTGGGAGAATGGCACGGTGTAGTTGTGTATCATTTGAACATCTTTCAGTGGCAAGTGGCGGAAAAGAAAGAAAAGCCTACAGCCAGGACTGGCATCAGGCCCTCCTGGATCCAGGGATGCCTCGGGGCAGGGGGGTTGGGGGGAATAGGCGTGGTCAGGCCTTGGTCCTTTCTTCATGTAATACTATATACCTACTGTGTAAATGCGAGAGGTTTCCTGGCTAACCCCGCCTTGCTGTGCGACCAGGAAGGCTACTGACCCCGTGAGCCCTGTTTTCCTCAACTGGGGATAACATCCTCACACAGCTGCTGTGAGGACAAAATAAGGCAGTTCCTGGGGCCACCTAATACTGTGCCTGGTGCAGAGTAGACGCTGTGGGCTCTGCCAGCCTCGTTCTCAGACAGGCCTTCCTTGATCCCTAGTGGTTTGGCACTCAAGCGTCTCATCCATTGTAAAGCTTCTCTTTTTGAAAAAAGGCCTGGGGAACCAGCAGTTAGCGTAATGGCTATGTCACTGGACTCCCATGTAGTCAACCGCGGTTCGCGTCCTGGACCCGGTGGCTTAAAACTCACTCTGGGCGCATGTGCGTGCGTGCCCAAGATCCCGAGAGGAGAATGGAGGAGAAGGGATTGCAGTGTGACCATCCTCCCTGGGGGGTGATTTCTCACTTTCTGTCTCTATGTCTCTCTCTGTCTGTCTGGCGAGCGTACGCGCCCTATGGTGAAAACCTCTTAAAAAAAAAAAAAAGGCCTGGAATGTGGACACACGTGTCAAGGTCACCAGCTGCATTTGTTACTAATCAGTAAAAGCTTCTCCCAGGGCCTGGAGCTAAGGTCCCCCTTGATGGGAGAGGTCTGAGGAGTGGTCTGTTTGCCAAGTTGAGCACCAGTGAGGTGGAGACCAGACTTAAGGGCAGAATGTTCATTCTAGGCAGAAAATTGAATAAAGAGCCCTGTAAGCCCTGCGAGCCCTGCAGAAGGTTGAACACAGAGCCCTTATTTCTGAGAGGGTCATACTGGTAGAGAGGGGAGATGATTCGACGGTGCTGCCCCGAGAGGATGTGCTCTTCCATGCCTTTGCACGTGCTGTTCCCTGCCAGGGATCGTGTGCTCACCCTGCACACTCCCTTCATCCCTGGACCCAGCTCTGCTAGGAAGCTCTCTTTGGCTAAAACTCTCACCGCCCCTCCCCACTAGCCTCATTCATTTCCCCATCATCGATTGCTTTCCCTTTTTTTTTTTTTTTAAGCTATAGGGTGTGTGCGCTTGCCAGAAAGACAGAGAGAGACAGAGACAGCACACCATAAATCTCCCCTCAGGTGGGATGACCATGCTCCCTTCTCCTCCATTATCCTCTCAGGATCTTGGGCACTCATGCACACACACACACACCCAGCGTGAGTTTAAGCCACCAGGTCTGGGATTTGAACCGCGGTTGAATACATGGGAGTCTAGCTACAATAGTCATTACGCCAGCTGCTGGTCCCTGTTTTTCCATCTTTGAGGCAGTGCCTATTGGGTGACGGCACTGTGTGCTGGAGATATAAATGAGAATACGTCCTCGTGCCCATGTCAGAATTAGTCGGGTTCTTCGTCTCTGTTTTTCCTCTACGAGTTACTTGTTTATTCATTTACTCAATAAATACTGACTAAACACTTTTATTTTGCCAGGCATTGCTCTAGAATCCGGGGACTCAGTGGATGGTAGGGGAGACAAAAATCAATAATTAATATTAATGAACAAGTGAATTTCTGATGGCGAATAATTTAAGAAAATAAAGGAAGACAATGAGAGATCTGCAGCAGGGTGGCGGTGGGTGGTAAGGAACAAGGGGCCCTGCAGAGTACAAACTGATAGGTGACAGGAACAGGCATGCAAAGGTCTGAGTGCAAGATATTATTATTATTTTTAGAGAGATTTTTGCTATAGGGTGTGTGTGCTCTCCAGAGAGACAGAAAGTGAGAAATCACCCTCCAGGGGGGATGGCCACTCTGCAGTTCCTTCTTATTCACTCTCCTCTTGGGATCTTGGGGACACATATATACATGCTCCCGACATGAGTTTTAAGTCACTGGGTCTGGGACTTGAACCACGGTTGACTACCCGGAAGTCCAGTGATGTAACCATTATGCCATCGGGTGGTCCTGAGTGCAAAGTATTTTAGGTAAGGGGAACAGCATGTATGAGGGGGCACAGGACATGCAAAGGCCCTGGAGTGGGCATGTTCCAGGAATGACAGAAAGCAGAGCTGTGGTGTGGGAAGAGGAGATGAAGGTTCGGAGGGTGAGATCACGGAGGTGGGCAGTGTCCCGGTCACCTAAGGCCTCTAGACCACATACAGGGGCTAGATGTTAGTGAGAAGCCTCTGTTACAGTTCCTTGTCTGATATGGAGTAGACGGTCCTCACTGATGCTTGAACAGTGCCTCATCTAGCCACTAACCCCAAGTGGCTATGGAGAACTGAAATGTGGTTTGTCTGAACTGAGATGTTCTGTTAAGTATAAAATGTGCCAATTTTCTTATTTATTTATTTATTTAAACTTTTCCTATAGGGTGTGTGTGCTCACCGGAAGAGACAGAAATATGGAAAGTAAGAAATGCCCCCTGCCTCCGATGGGATGACCACGCCACAGTCCCTCCTCTTCCATTCTCTTGGGATTTGGGGCACACACATATACCGAGTGTGATTTTCAAGCTGCTGGATCTGGGACTCTAACCGTGGTCAGCCATGTGAGAGTCCAGTGCCTTAACCATCACACCACCTGCTAGCTCCCCACCCACACTCTGCCAAGTGCACCAGTTTTCAAAGACCTTGCATGCAGAAAAGGTTGCAAACTCTCTAGTTAATAATTTTCCTATAATTACATGTCAAAATGGTAATATTTGGGATATTGGTGACATGCCATATAATAAAAAAACTAACGTCATCTGTTCCTTTTTCCTTTTTTCCTATGGCTGCTGACAGTTGAAGCCACATGCAGGGCCCGTGTTGGATGCTGTTTCTGTTGGTCAGCACAGCCTGGGGAGTGCCTTCAGCCCTCGTTTTTCCTCCCGGGTTACCGTCACCTCAACTTGCCCACACTCCTCCTGGAGGACTGTGACTGCATTGTGTTGGTGCCCGACCTGGATCCTCGTGGCAGACATGGTTCCCTGTCCCCTGAGCACTGCTGACTGCTGCTCCCAGGGCTCTCCCTGGCATGCTTAGGCTGATACTGGTCAGTCCAGTAGTTCTGGATCTTAACTTCTGGGAGCAGCCCTCAGCCAGGGAAGGACCAGCACCAGGGAATAAAGACTCCCGCATCCCATGCCTCACATGCACAACTTAGGTGTTGTCTTAGCCCAGTATTGTGTTGCTTCCAGAAATGCCTGAGACTGGTTTGGGGGCCAGCCAGGTCTCACGGTGGCTGGGGCAGCTGGATCCCACATGGCTGACTGCATGGTTTGGGTCTTGGACCTGGTGGCTAGAAAAACATGCTGGGCATGTGTGCATACATGCCCAGAGTCCTGAGAAGAGAATGGGGAGTGGATTGAAGTGGTCATCCCTCCGGTGGTGGTGGTGCGGTGGTGGTGGGGGATGCTTTCTCACTTTTTCTCCTTCACTGTCTCCCTCTGTAGAGCACATGCACCCTATAGCAAACTAAAAAACTAAATAATAATAATAATAATAATAAAAAGAACAGAAGTTTTGACTCATGGTTCTGGTGGCTAGAAAGCCCAAAGGCGTCAGACTGGTATGGGGCTGGTACATCATGTGGCCGACAGAGGAAGAGGACGGCTGGTGCACACAGAGGAGGTGTGGCCTGGGCTCCGCGATGTCTCTTATTTCCCTTCTACTCCCTGAGGACTCAGTCGTGGGGTTCCTGCCCTAACCACCCAGTAACTAGTCTCCCTAAGTCCCCACCCTTCAACACAGTCGTTAATCAGGTTTTTACCTTTATACCTCATTACGGTGGCTCAGCACGTGGCTTAGGGGCATGCTGAAGCTACAGCAGGTGTGTGCAGAGTGCCCTGGTGTGAGGAAGACCCAGTCGCCTTTGGTGGTGACCTGCCCTTTAACACACCCAGTCTTGGCTCTTCCCTGTTCCTGTCTTATTGCCTCCATCCTTTCCCTGGGATTCTTTCCCAAATAACCCGGGGTGCCCACCACATAAGGGCTCAGTCTGAGGACGAGGCGACTGTACCTTTACCACATCACTGGGCACGAGCTGGCTGTTCCCTCTTGGGCTGGAGTGGGGTGGGGTAAAGGTGGCAAGGGTCAGGCTTTCTGGCCAGGCCTCTCCAGCCTTAGACCTCTGAACCCGAGGACAAGGAGCAGGGCCTCTGAGTGTACTGGCTTGGGTGTGGCTGGCTGGTCCCTAGTGCCTCCAGTGGCCACACCCCAAGGGACAGTTGAATCAGCGCTGAGTCAGTGAGGGCAGAGCGGCCAGATGAGTGCGTCCTCTGTGCCGGTTGGTCCCAGGGGAAGGTCTCCCAGCAGGAAAGGGGCAGGCAGCGTCCAGCACATACAGTGTCTGGTATACAACACTCAGAGTGGTGACAGGCACAACGGCTTTTTTTCCTGACACCATTTCTAACTCCAGATGCGTGGGTGTTTTCCATACCAAGCAGTCCTCCCATAACATAATTGCAGCAGTAACCATCCAGGGTCTGTACAAACATCACAGGTGAAGGGCTCGGTCCCACAGGACTGCCTCCGACTTCAGGTGTTGGTCACCAGTCCCAAGGCTGCCTGTACTTCTGAACACCCAGCTACAATTTCAGGGGTTCCCACAAAGCCCTTATCAGGTTTGCAGATTTGCTAGAACTCCCAGAGCTCAGCAAAGTACTTCCTTTACTATTACAGGCTTATTATAAAGGACGCAGTCAGGAATAGCCAAGTGGAAGAGATGCACAGGGCCTATCGGGGGCAGGATGTTCATGCAGAGTGCAGTAAGAAAGAAAGAATCGGGAAGTCAGCCCAGTAGTTCTGGTATGGTCTGACCAACCTGGAAGATCCCTGACCCTGTAGCTTAAAGGTTTTTATGGAGGTTAAATTATATATGCACAACTGATTAAATCAGCAGCCATTGGTGATTGAACCCAATCTCCACCCCCTCCCTTCCCCAGGGTCTTTCTAGTGGACATTCTGAAGCTATTTAGCCCTCACCCCTTAGTCATCTCATTAGCATCCGGAAGACTGTAAGCGTTTTAAGAGCTCGATGCCAGGAACCAGGACAAAGACCAAATATGATTTTATCATACCCCAGTGGAGTGCAGTATTACTGAGATCAGAGGAAAAAGCATGTGATGAGACCCGTGACCAGTTGCCTGGATCATGGCATGTTCTGCGTCGGCATGTTTATTGGGAGGCAGGAGGGAGGCAGGGTGGTGACAGAGCTTGCTGTGTAGAACTGCTGGTACACAGCCATTCATTCCACAGACACATGCAGAGCAGACTCCGCTCAGGCGTTACCCGGGTCAGAACCAACACTGGAGCTAGACCGAACCTTCTCAGTATCAAGGCTGTGCATATCCACTGCCAGCTTAGAAGGGCTCCCTTGCTTTTAGGGCAAAGATCAAACTCCTTGGTGTGACACTCGAAGCCGTCCCTGGCTACTACCCCCGCTGCCCACCGGCCTTGCCCTCCTCCCCTCCATGTGCCTCCTCTGCTCTCATTGCACAGAGCTCTCTGCACCTCACCCCGGCTGACGCGGGCAGACTCTGTGCATTGCGCCTGTGCTCTGCCTGGACCTCCCTCTGCCAGCTATCCTGCTAGCTACCTTCTTTGGGGGGGGGGGCAGCTCAACATCACCCTCTTTGTGCAGTTCTTCTTGATTCTTTCTTTACTATTATTGCCCTGTCCCTTCCTTTATGTCCCCATTTCTCCTAGCACTTCCGTCATTCAGCAGGTACCTATTGGGCATTTGCTCTGTTGAAGAAACTTCACAGCTCTAAGAATTCCTGATGGAAACTACCCGAAGTGACTGCGCT
>NW_006160026.1:2944329-2948050 GCF_000334495.1 Tupaia belangeri chinensis | reverse complement strand
TTCCTGCTGGAAACTACCAGCAGTGCCTGAGTGCTTGATGCCTGCTGGATGTCCAACTTGTATGATTTCATTTGCTCCCGCAGCCACCCTATTGGGTAGGCACTAGTATTAATCCCACTTTCCAGAGGTGCAAACGGAGGCTTAAGAGGGTGGCAGAGATAGTAAGTCGTGGAGGCAGGATGTACAACCCGAGCTCTCAGACGTCAGAGCTGCCGTACCTTGTAGGGGAGCGATACTGTCTTTATTGTTCTGCATTATGCTGCAGTTGTTTACGTGGCTGCCTCCCTGCATCAGTCCAGGTCCCAGCAGGAAACAGATGGCACACTGGAAATAGGATGAGTTTAACACAGGGAAAGCGTGGGCAGGGGCTGGGAAGCCATGAGGGACGGTGGGGTACTCCAGACTCCTTTGAAGATCTGAAATGGGGGATGCCTCTGGGAAGCCAGAGCCAGAGAGGCTGTGTGAAGTGCTGAAGTCCGGAGAGCCCTCCCTGAAGGTTCGTTTTCCTCCAGTCACAGTTGAGTGTGTCCCGTTGTCTGATCCTAACTGGAAGCCAGAGGGCGGAGGAGCCCTGAGATATATCTGGGGCAGATCAGGCCCGTGGCGTCCAGGGCAGGACAGGGAAGGGACCAGGGTGGGTCTGTACACTCTCCAGTTGACCACATGCCCCGCATAGCTGGACTTCATCTTCTGTTTACACCCATAGCCCTGGCACAGAGGCCAACAGACAGGAAGGAGGTGCTCGGTCACTGGTGCTGAGTGAATAGATAAGGAGGGTCTCGCCTGCAGTAAAGACTCCTTCCGCAGCGTCTGAGTCCTGGCTGTGTACCTGTCTTCCTGTGGAGGCATGAGGGGAAATGATGTCAAAATTCCTGCAACTCTGTGACGGTCTGATTCGGAGGTCTGAAGGTCTGACTCCTTTCAGTAAACTTTTAGGCTCTCAGTAAACTTTTCACACCTCTTGTCCCATTTCCACTTGAATGTGAAAGTGAAAAACAGAGTAGGTTTTTCATTTGTTTGTTTGTTTTAGGTTTTTGCCATAAGGTGTGTGTGCTAGCAGAACAAGACAGAGAAGAAAAGTGAGAGAGCACTCCCCAGGGGGCGTGGCCATACCGCAATTCCATCTTCTTTTGGAATTTCAGGCAGACATGCACATGTGCCCAGAGTGATTTTCAAGCCAGGGTCCGGGACTTGAACTTCTCTGGCAGCCATGTGGGAGTTCAGCTCTTTAGTCACTACACCACCTGCTGGCTCTTTGTTTTTGTTTTTTGAGAAGTAGGTAAATATAGTGCCTATCTCACGGGCTGTACACAGCCACAGTTACTGAGAATGGGGCCTCATCTGATAGCCTTTGCCTGAATTCCTCAGGTTAGGGATGGAAGAGCAGCCCCAGTGTGGCGTCTACGGCCTGGTAGCTGAACCGTCCGCCCAGCCTCGTGGCCACATCCCCGCACCTCATTGTTAGGGAGGCCCTCTGTGTCTCCAAATTGAAATCAGCTGAAGAAAAGAGCTCCCAGCCAGCCGGAGAGAAAAGCAGCCTGAATTAGTGCACTGTGTGCGTCTGGGAGCGCGCACTGACCGGATTAAAGCACTGGAGAGGAATGCTATAATTCCAAATTGATGGTCAGTCTTTTCCAATTTGTGTGCTGTGTGACTGTGTGTTTGCAGCTCTAAAGAGGCAGGGTTTGGGGTGATTCTCTCTCCCCTCCAAGGACATTGATCGAGTAGAAATGTGCAATGTGTCTCTCCACTGGTTACCTGTTTCTCGGGTATGTCAGCAAAGCCAAGCTGTAGACGGTGATATAGAAAACAGTATGTCTTTGATGTCACACAGCCTTCTTACTGAACGTGAGCAAGGGGTTTAACCTTGTTGACCTCAGTTTCATCTCTAAATGGGGATCATCCCGTCTCTCCCAGGATTGTGTACGAATTACAGCAGGTACAGCCAGGGGAGCTCTGAGTAATGAGGACTCCTCGCTCTCTCCAGGCTTTCTCAGTGGAACTGACTCCACTTGCTCACACTTTCTGTCCTACCCTTCTGAATTCTCTCCAGTCAAGCCAGAGGGAAGGGACCTTATTTCTGGTTTTTGTTTTTTTAAAATATATTTCTTCTTCCTCTGCTTCCCTTCTGCCTTCCAGCCATATTCAGACCCCCATGGGATCCTCTGTTCCCAGCCAATTCTCCAGGGTGTCCCTCTTCCCATGCTGTTCCTGCAGTGACCACCAGAATATTAACCAAGGCCTCAGGACAGTCGGGCCCAAAGGTCGAGAGCCCTGGGCCTGAACATGAATCAATAATCGTAAACCATCCCTGACATTGGACTTCATCCTTTCTACCCACTGATCCCCAAGTACCCACTAGGGAAGGCAGCCATCTAAGCAGCCTGTAGCTGAGACCAGGAGATGCAGCAGTTAAGACACTGGCAGTGAACATGCAAGGGGAGGAGCTGAGGCAGCTGATGGTGAGTTAATTAAGCTCAGAGCCCAAAGCTGACTCAGCTAAGGGGCAGAGCTGGGAAGGGGGCCTCAAATGATTCCTTAAGGCAGCAGCCTCTTTCCAGATGCTTTGCCTTAAAGGTAGTCCCAGGATGCCTTGTAGATGGGGGCTCTGTGAATAGCTACTCCACTGTCCTTACCCTTAAGGACAAGTCAATCTACCTGTTGTCCTCTTGGCATGAAACGAAGCCACAGTGCCTTTGGCTCCTACGGTTGCACAGGCCTGGGAGGTTGGGCACCTCCTCTGGAAGCCAGGCACCGTGATCCAGGTTAGGATTCAGATGTGGATCAGCTCGACATTTAACACCTGTGCTGCTTCTCCATCAGGAGCCAGGTGGTGATGAAGCCAATTGGCTGAGTGGGGCTAAAGCCGTCACTTATTGAAGTCAACAGGTATATCAGCTTGTTAAAAAGCAATTATCTCTTTGTCTCTGTCTCTCTCAGTGAATGCACACCCTAGACTATAAGCTTAACCCTAATTAAATGTCTTTTTGCATTCTGAGGACAAGGCTGTATTATGTGGGACTATGACTCCAAAATTTTGCAGTTTTTAGGGTGGGTAACAGGACGGTCTGGAGTTTAAACACTACAGTGGAAAATGTATGCCCATATCAAATCCAGTCCAGCTCATAGCCATCCTGTGGCCTTCAACTGTGTGTGGTTAAAAGAGAAGTGGGGTCAGCAGGTGGCGTGGTTAAGATGCTAGATTCTCACATGGCAGAAAAGGTTCGAGTCCCAGACCCGGCAGCTTGAAAATCACACTGAGAGGAACCAGCAGTTAGCGTAATGGCTATGTCGCTGGACTCCCACGTAGTTGACTGCAGTTCGTGTGCTGGACCCGGTGGCTTGAAACTCATGCCGGGTGCGTGTGTGTGCGTGCCCAAGATCCCAAGAGGAGAATGGAGGAGAAGGGATTGCGGCGTGACCATCCCCCCGGGGGGTGATTTCTTGCTTTCTGTCTCTCTGTCTCTCTCTGTCTGGCAAGCGCACGTGCCCTATAGCAAAAGCCTCTCAAAAAAAAAAAAAATGAAAATCACACTGAGCATGTGTGCACGAATGCCCAAAATCCTGAGAAAGAAACGGAGGATAAGGGATTGAGGTGTGGCCATCTCCCCTGGGAGGTAATTTCTCTCCTCCTTTCTCTTTGTCTCTTTCTATCTCTCTCAGTGAATGCACATGCCCTATGGCAAAAAAAAAAAACAAAAAAAAAACAAAAAAGAAAAGA
>NW_006160026.1:2925490-2944315 GCF_000334495.1 Tupaia belangeri chinensis | reverse complement strand
AAAGAAAGAAAAGAAAAAGAGAGAGAGAAAGAAAAAGAAAAAGGGAAGAGAAATGAACTTGGAATCAGAACTGAATTCAAATGGAAATGCTTAGGAGCTACATGGTTTGGGGAGATTTCTTAACCTCCATGAAATATTTCTGTTTTTACAGAGTTGTGTTGAGGATGAAGTGACAAAAATATCTGAAAGCACCAAGTCTCTTGCCTGCTATAAGTACTAAACATATGGATTCTTTCCTTGTTAAATTTCCTGAGTTTCTCCCTGCTTAAGATCAGTTGATATTAGTCTGCTTCTGTTTTGAGCAAGCATGTTATTGGAGTCAAACCTTGACAGAGGTCTGGAAGGTCAAGGAATGGGCACCACAGGGTTGCAGGATATGGGATCATTTTCTACCTAGAGGAGTTGGCTTCTTTTTAGAATCAAACAATATGAGGGACCAGCAGTTGGTGTAACAACTATGTTGCTGGACTCCCATGTAGTTGACTGCAGTTTGAGTCCTGGACCTGGTGGCTTAAACTCACACCGGGTACGTGTGCGTGCATGCCCAAGATCCCGAGAGGAGAATGGAGGAGAAGGGATTGCGGGGGCCATAGCCCCTGGGGGTGTTCTGTCTCTCTGTCTCTGTCTTTCTAGTGAGCACACACACCCTATAGCAAAAACCTTTCAAAAAAAGAAAAAAAATCAAATACTGTGAAAGAAGGCCTGGGATGGTCTTCGTATGCATGTGTTTATACTGCACTGTATTTTCCAGAGAGCAAGACAAACTACATTATAAAATGTGCAACCCATGGAAAGATACATGCAGAAAATTCAGGACTACAGACAGTCTGGGTACTTCAGGGGATATGTGGAAAGCTTGAATTAAATGATGAGATTATTTTGGTACCAAAAAATTTGAAATCCATGCAAAGGCAAAGCACCTTGAAAATCTATAATTTTCTCATAATACGCTTTTTGAAGACCCTTCATAAAGACAGGGATAGAAGTGGACTTGGGTGTACCACAGGATCTTGCAGATGTTTTCCTGAGCTTTTGTACATATATTATTATATATACAGTATCTCTGTGAACATTAATTTATGTGTCTTTGCAGTAATATGTGTGTATAGTTTTGTTGGGTGTATACTTAGGAGTGAAATTGCTGTCTTACATTAACCCTTTGATTTTAATTGACATCATAAGAGCAAATGATAATTATAATAATAGTTTCATGGCAAGCAATGCAGGTTCACACACAGCAAAATCTCAGTTCTTTGGATTGAATGAACACAGATGTTGTACTCTTATGTATATTAGCTTATTGAATATTCATGATAATTTCTGGAGTTGTCATTAGCCCCATTTTAGAGATTGGAGATGAGGAAAGTATGTTTGAACCAAGTTGAGTCTTTCATCCAGTGTCATGCAACTTACGAAGAGCAGTGCTTGGATTTGATCCCAGATCTTTTACTTCCAAGTTCTCTGCTCAGCATGGCCAGTGTTGCTTTTCCTGAAGGAGTTGCATTTTCTGCAAAGCCTTTTGGCACCAAATCTTTTTTTACTTTATGTTATTTTTGCTGGTTTGATTAGAAACCCTTTCAAGAGATCTACACCTAGCATGCTACCTAGAATAGAGCCTTAAAACAGTTTCCTTTCTTTCTGCTCCTTCCCTATTTTTCCCCCTTCTTTCCTCCTTCTCTTTTCTCCCTCCTTCCTTCCCTCCCTCTTTTATTCCTTCCTTCATTCTTCCCTTTTTCCTTCTTTCTTTCTTTTCTTTTGACAAAGTCTTACTGTGTTTCCCAGTCTGGCCTTAAACTCAGATCCTTCTACCTCAGTCTCTTCCATACTTGGAGGGAAGGAGAGAGAGGACTTGTCACACCATCCCCTTTCTCTAGTCCTGCCCGCCAGGATCCTGACCACATGCAAGTACCCAGTGTGTTTCAGGTTAAGCGGGCCATGGACTCCAACTGAAGTCAGCCTGTGGCTTCCAGCCTCACAGTCTGCCATGCTCCCATCTGTGCCACAGAGGCTGGGCCTCAAGCCTTTCCTTGATTACAAAGTGTCATCATTTTGAATTTGCTTTTTGTTGAGGCCAAGATCAGAGGAGTAAAGCGCTTTGTCCTCATCAGCAGGCCCATGCGTTTAGAGTTTCTTTCTTTGTGGGGGTGGGGTGGTATGCTGGTGGATTTCTAGTTTGTGGCTGGTAAATTTCTTCCCCTTTCTTGTAGCCCTTTCTCA
Source organism: Tupaia belangeri chinensis (assembly GCF_000334495.1). Lineage (NCBI taxonomy): Eukaryota > Metazoa > Chordata > Mammalia > Scandentia > Tupaiidae > Tupaia > Tupaia belangeri. The sequence goes on along the minus strand of NW_006160026.1, from coordinate 2,942,098 downwards.
CTATTCCCAGCTTACCTGCTCTGTGCAGTCTGCTGAAGGCACTAGGTCACCAAACTTGTCCGAATCGCGTGTAGGGTAGGAGAAGACGAGGACCGTGTGAGAGCACAGTGGGGCATGCCCTGTGATTGGAATGCCTGGGTTTTGGTGCCTGGACTTGGTGGAAATGAATCTGGCTGTCTGGGCAGCTCTGTGGTCTATTTCTTGGCTCCTGTGTTCAAGAAAAGATGAGCTAGCTGGGGTGCGTGTGTATGTACACACCTGTGTGTGTATAGAGGGGTGTGGTCATAGGAAAGGAAAGAATAGAGTAAAGATTCTACCCAGACTCTGGAGAAAGGCCTACAGGAATAGGAAGGGAAAAGGGAGGAAGCAGAAAGAAAAGAAAAAGTTTTGAGGCTCTTTTCTGATCTGAATTGTCTCTCAACTGCTTATAATATAAAACAAAATCAAAATTTTTGCCCTCATAAAGAATAGTTGGCTTACCAGCAATTACGGTTTGTAGCCATCCATAGTGCATACAAAATTAGACATAGCGAACTACAGCAAAAAGCAGTGTGGAAAAATCTTTCCTTCCTCCAAATGTTTCATCCTCACTTACGTCATTGTGGCTTCCATTCTCAAGAACCCTAAAGAGAAACAAGGATGACCAAGGAAAAGCCATTCTTGACCCAACTGTATCTGTCTGCCATTGGGTTATAAACAATGCATGACTGGTGACTATCTCATTTACCTGTGTAAACAAATAAACAAAACTGAGCTCTTGTTTCAGCCATGGAAAGGCCACTGCCATTTGACTTTGTGGCAAGGAAAATCATTCTAGAATTTTAGATGATTGTTCTGGAAAGACTAGGCGGAACGCTGCTTCTAACGCAAAGAAATCTTGGCGATTTCTCATCTTGCTTTCTGTTTGGAATCTGCCCTGCCTCCCTTCCCTTAACCAAATCGTGCAAGGGCTGTGTAAATAAATTTGCCTTTTCAGAAATCTGCTCTGTGGGAGCCTGTTGGCTCCTCTGTGACTCTATTTCTGAAGCAATTCTTGAGATGAAATTTAAGTGCTTATGAAATGTAATGCCTATACTTGGTGAATTGAGACAGTCTTTCAGTGATTCTATAATTCCATAAAATAAACCTTGGTGAGTGCCTTCAGAATAATTCAATAGAATTGCTAAGCCTCCAAGTATACCATCTAAAACATAGAGGATAGATTGGCAAAATGACTCTGGTAGAATACATCTAAGTGAACTACTTCTGAGGTTAGATGCTTTCATATATTCTGTGTTGGTCCAGCATTTTCACAGGCCTACTGTATAACTTAGGTTTAAATTTCAACTGCACACAGCAAAATTCAAATAATATTAGCAACCAGGATTTGTTTGTTCGTTTTTCCTCAATGCTGGAGATAGTTGGAAGCTAGATGTGCCTCCAGATTATTAGCAACAGTTCTGCCATCCTTAGCATACTGCCTCACGATCCAAAATGACTGCTGGGGAGCCAGCAGGTGGCATGGTGGTTAAGGTGCTGGATTCCCACATGGCTGACTGCAGTTTGGGCCCTGGACCCAGCAGCTTGAAAATCACACTGAGTGCATGTGCACACATGCCCAAAATCCTGAGAGGGGAATGGAGGAGAAGAGATTGTTGTGTGGCCATCCCTCCAGGGGGTGATTTCTCACTTTACCTCTCTTTCTCACAGTGAGCACATGTGCCCTAGGGCAAAAACCTAAAATTGTGTGTGTGTGTGTGTGTGTGTGTGTGTGTGTGTGTGTGTACATGACTGCCGGAGTGTCCACCATCACATCCACAGTATAGGCTGCAGGATAGAAGAAGAGAAGGACAATAGAGCTCCTCCTCTCCTCCTCTCCTCCTCCAGCCAAGTGAGCTCTTGGTGAGGGACACGTGGCACTTTAATTTATGTCTCACTGCCAGATTTAACCACACAGCCACATGGCTGGCCAAGAGGCTGTAAGATGACTCTTTTAGCTGAACACATTGCTGCCCAGAGTTGCAGTGGGGCTCTTTTACCAAAGAAAAGGAGACAAGCCGGAGGTAGGGAACTAGTAGTCCCTGCCACACCAGCTGAGCACAGTTGGTGCAGAGTGACCTATGGTGGGAAAGGCTTGAATTGGGAATCAGAGGGATTTGTTTTTGAATCTTAGCTACTTTACTTACTAATGGCAGCACCCTGGGCCTGTCCCTTAGCTTCTCTGAGTAGAGCAACAGCTTCTCCTTAAGGTAGTGACCGTTAAACATCGTCATGTATGTAAGCGGTCTTCTACGTAGTAGATCCTGAATTGGAGCCAGTGCAGTTGTTACTGTTAATGGGTGTGTGAGCCTTGTACCTGTATCACCAGAGTGTTGTTGTTGTTGTAGTTTAATTTGGGATATAATTCATTTAACACAATATTTATGCTTTTTTATAATAAATCTACCATGGGGGCCAGCAGGTGGTGCAGTGGTTAAGATGCTGGATTCCCACATGGCTGACTGCAGTTCAAGTCCCAGACCTGGCAGTTTGCTTTCTCACTTTCTCTCTTTTTCTCTCTTTCTCTCTCTCTCTCTCTCTTTCTCAGGTGAGCACATACGCCCTATAGCAAATTCCTGTCAGAATTTGAGACATGCATCACACGTACACTCACACTCACACACACACACATACACGCCATGTATTCCAATCCTCCAGATTCAGGCCAGGACTTGAACTCCTTGGTCAGCCAGATGAGACCTGGCTCCATGAATCAGGAGGCCATGAAACCACCTAAAATTTACTTTTTTTCCTTCCAGTTTGCTATAGGGCATATGTGCTCACTGGAGAGAGAGACAGAGAGGGAGAGAGAGTGAGAAAATAGAAAGCACCCTTTAGTCAGGGATGACCACACTGCGATCCCTTCTCCTGCATGCTCTCAATTTTGAGCACTCACACACATGTGTCTGGTATGTTTCTCAAGCTGCCTGGTCTGGGACTCAAACCACAGAGTCAGCCATGTGGGATCCAGTTGCCCTAACTATCTGGCTGGCCCCAAATTTGCCCCTTTAAGGTATACAATTCAGTGCTTTTTAGTGTGTTTGCAAAGCTGTATAACCATCACTATGATGTAATTCCAGAATATTCCCATCCCTCTCTAAAAGAAACATGGTACCCACTGGCAATCAGTCCCCATTCACCCTCTCCTCAGCCCCGGCAACTGTCACCTCCTTTTATATCTACACACTCACCTGTTCTGGACATTTAATATAATTCGAACCATATAATATACAGCCTTTAGGGTCTGGCTTCTTTCACTTAGTATAATGTTTTTAAGTTTCATCCCTGTTGTAGCCTGTGTCAGAATTCCTTCACTTTCAAGGCTGGAAGATATTCCATTGTGTCGCTAAACCACCTCTGATTTACTGACTGGTGCATGGACGTTGGGTGGTTTGCACTTTCTGACTATTATGAATAATGCTGCTATGAGCCCGTGTGTACAAGTGTTTGCATGATATATGCTTTTATTTCCTTTGCGTATGTGCCTAGGAGTGTGTCTTAGTTTGAGCCGCTGTCACAAGTCACCGTAGAATTTGTGGCTTATAAACAACAGACATTTCCCACGGTTCTGGGGGCTGGAGCCTGAAATCGGGGTGTGGAGTGGTAGGGTTCTAGGGAGGCCCTTTTTCCAGTTGCAGACTGATGACTTCTCGCTTTATCCTCACATGACCGAAAAGAGCAGAGAGCTTCTTGGGGCCTCTTTGATGAGATTCTATTCCCATTCACCAGGGCTCTATGATCACGCCTTAATTAACGCTAAAGGTGACGCCTGCCACTACCATTACATTTGCGGTTAGAGTTTCAGCATATGAATTTTGGAGAGACAGAAACATTTGGTCATCATGGTGCGTATGGTAACGTGATTAACCTTTCGAGGACTTGAGAAGCCACTGCTCCACTTACATTCCCACCAGCAGTGTAGGAGGGTTGTGCTCTCTACACCCTTGACAACACTTGTTTCTTTTCATCTTTTTAGTATAGCCACCCTACTGGGAATGAAGTGGTATTTTCTTGTGGTTTTTGAATTGTGCTTTCCTAATGATTAATGATGTTTGGGCTCTTTTTATATGCTTATTATCCATTTGTCTGTCTTTGGAGAAATATCTATTCAAGGTTTTTGACCAATTTTAAAATTAACTATTTGTCTTTTTATTGGTGAATCAGAAGTGTTTGTATATTATAGATACTAGGCCCTTATCAGACTTGTGATTTGCAAATATTATTTTCCCTTCTGTTATATGTATTGCCTACTTCTATTATTTTCTCTTTCTCTCTCTCTCTCTTTTTTTTTTTTTTGGAGAGGTTTTCGCTATAGGGCGCATGCGCTCGCCAGACAGACAGAGAGAGACATAGAGACAGAAAGCGAGAAATCACCCCCCGGGGGGATGGTCACACGGCAATCCCTTCTCCTCCATTCTCCTCTCGGGATCTTGGGCACGCACGCACACGCGCCCGACGTGAGTTTTAAGCCACCGGGTCCGGGACGTGAACCGCAGTCGACTACGTGGGAGTCCAGCGACATAGCCATTACGCTAACTGCTGGTTCCCTTCTATTATTTTCAAAAATAATTATTTTTTAAAATTTTACATATGATTATTTTTTTAATTTGATCAGAAAGACACACAGAGAGAGAAAGGGAAAATGAGAAAGCAAGCCGGCAGGTCTGGGCCTAAAACTATGGTCTTCCATGTAGGAGTCCAGCATCCCAACCACCGTGCCACCTGCCAGCCCCCTAATTTATTTTTTACAGCAATCCTTTGAGATGGGTATTATCCCCATCTTACAGCTAAGAAAGCTGAGACCCGAAGGCAGTGAATGGCTTGTGCCAGGTAATACGCATGTGAACTGTCATGATGGTGCCGGTACTCACTAGAAGGGTAGCCGGGCTTGTTTAGCTTTGTGGTGGAAACCCAGCCCAGTCGAGCCTATGCCAAAACAGAACAGTTGTTCACAGACTGGGAAGTCTGAGGTTTGGACTACCGTTACTCAAGGAATAGATCTTGTGGGTCTGGTGGTTCAAATGATGCCACCAGGATCTTCCTCCCTGTCCTCTTCCATTCCTTGTCATCTTTTGGTTCCAGTCCTTCTTAGGCAAGTTTACTTGTGCGGTAAGCTGAAGGCCTGCCAAGTCCTTAGGGCCAGACCTGGTAGAGAAAAGACTTCTCTTTCTCTTCCCGCGGCATCTGTGTCGGTCCTCCCTAAAGGATTCTGATCGACCTTGCTTGAGTTAAATGTATCTCGAAGTACCAATGAATGCTGGTTTCAGGACTGATGGACTCTGGCCTAATCTAGTCCTCTGTTTGGGAGGGTGGACCACATGAGCGACAGTCTGGAGGATCACACACTGAGGGAGAGGTCGTCCCTAAAAGAAGGGGATACAGGGCAACAAAAAACGTAGTCAGCGTCCTAAAGGTGTGTCTAAACTGCTGAAAATTTCAAGATGCTGACGTTAGTTGGTAGTAAATAAAAGTTCATTCCCAAACCCAAATAGAGGGAGAAAAGTCATTTTATTCACGTATTTAAAATATCTCCAGAGTCCGTCAACAATAAATTCTCTGCTGCCCATTTAAATACAGCAGCTTTATAAATTAGTTTGTACCATGCCTTTACAGCTAGCACAAAAGGAACTCATTTTTCAAAAACAAACAAACAAATAAACAAATACCCCAGAAAGTTTAAAAAACAGGGAACAAAAGCTAAATGCATCTGTCAGGTTTGCTACCAAATTTTTTTTTCCCTGCCTTTTTTTTTTTTTAATTAGAGCCCCTAGTGAGATTTGGAACATTCACATCTGAGAAAGATATTAACCAACCAGCATATGCTAAGGAGAAAATTCGGCAGTGGGTGGGCCCTTTTGCTTTGTAAATGGAGCAGTGCCCTACATTTGACAGAATTACGGGAACACGGTTATGATGCAGCTCATTGTTATGAGGGTTCAAGTGCATTGCAGGTGAAATCAGGCTTTTGAAAAGCAACAACAGGACACTGTCAGACTCTTGTAATAGAGGGTGTCCTTGCAGGGTCTCCCAAGTCAGAACTGATGACTTCCGGGCAGGCCTTGTCTTATTCATAGCTCTTGAAGCAGAGCTGAGGGGTCTCTTGGCTTTTGGGCTGGCTGTCACACTGATGTCAAAAAGAATGTATCGAGTGATAGGATGTTATTGCTATAGGGACCTCAGGAAGCCTCTGCCTCAGGCTGCTGGTTTGAAAAAAGAAAATGAGGTCAAAGGAGGTGAAATGACTTGGCTGAGGGAAAGGATGGCCAACCTCCCACACATTCTGTGCTGTAAAGCTCTTGGGGCTAAAATCCCAAATAGCTATCATTTATCAATATATTTCTTTTTGAGTAGTATTTCAGAGGATCAGCAGCTTTTTTATTTTTTGAAGAGATTTTTGCTATAGGGTGCATATGCTCACCAGAGACAGAGACAGAAAGTGAGAAATTACCCCCTGCGGGGATGACCACACTGCAAACCCTTCTCCTCTTCTCGGGATTTTGGGCATGCATACACAGGTGCCTCGCGTGAGTTTTAAGCCACTGGTCCAGGCACTAGACTACCTAGGAGTCCAGTGAAGTAACCACTGTGCCAACTGCTGATCCTGGGGTCAGCAGCTTTGAAAAGTGCTTATCAAAATAGGTCTACCTGGGCTTTGGGCAAATCAGAGAGAGAGCAAATCATTAAATGAACCTTTCTTGGATCTCCTATTCATAGGTCATGTTTTTAAATATGTTTATTTTCTGTTTGAAGCCTTTAAACATCTCATCAATGTGGCCAAAAAGCTAGAAATCTCTGCTTGTATGGAGCGAAAGGGGGTGTGTCTTCCTAACGCTCCTAGAAAGTGTGTATTTTGAAAAAACTATGCATGGATTTAAAAAATTTTTTGCATTCCAAATGAACTCCTGCTTTAATTTTATTTTTCCATAAGCTTTTCAAAGGCACCTCATAGTAGCTCCTTGATGACAGAGCTGTGTCTTACGTATTTGGGAGGCTTCTGAAGAGTCTGACATAGACCTGTTTAGGGTACAGCTAATGATATTAGTAGCTACCATTTATTGATTGCTCACTGTATATTGGGACTATGTTAAGCATCTTGCGTGGATTATCTCTTTTAAGCCTTACAACAACCCGGTGAGGAAAGTCTTATCGTTTGCTTTCCTTTAAAGGTAAGGAAACTGAAACTGAGTGACTTGCCTATAGTAACAAACCCCGTTAAGTGGCAGAGCTGGGATTGATCCTGGCTCATCTGAATCCTGATCGTACACTCTTAAACCACTAGGAAGGTTATAGAGCAGCTTAATAACTGTGGAAGAAAACTGAACTGGCTGGTTCCAACCTAATTGATACCTCTGCACCCTTCGGAGAATGTCCACAGGGACTTAGGAGGCAATGATCTCATCTTTGAAAATGAGGGAGGGGGGAAAGAGGATGGCAATCTTGAGGGTAGAGTCGACTTGGCCACAGGCAATAAATGACCTACGTTCTGCATTCTGTGTGCACATCAGACCGCTCTGGGTGGGTTGCTTACAGGCTATCACTGACTCTCAGTATTAAGGCCACAAAGGTTCTGTTCTTTTTATACTTTAGCTATTAAGGAAGAGCAGGGGACAGCGTAGGTGACTTAGAATGTGTCAGCTTTGTAGATCTAGAAAGAGGAAAGAGGATGAAGAAAATGGAAAAGAGGGACTGAAAACAAAAGATGAGCACTGTGGCACACAGCTGTCTAGATCTAATTTAGTGGTGTCAGTTAAGGGATACTGTGATACATTTTATACTGTTGCAGTTTTTTATACAATGTATACTGTTGCAGTTTTTTATACAATGTATAGTGTTACATTTTATGGTTTTATTTTGTTTGGGGATAGGGCCAGAGAGAGAGAGAGAGAGAAAGTGAGAAATCATCCACAGGAGGGGTGGCCATGTCACAATCCCTTCTCCATTCTCTTCTTGGGATTTGGGCATGCATGCACACGTGCCTGGTGTGATTTTCAAGCTGCTGAGTCCAGAACTTGAACCACACCGTGGGCTGTATGGAATCCAGTGACCTTAACTTCCATGCTACCTGCTGGCTCCACTGTTATACAGTTTTTAAATAGGAGATGAATGTCTACAGGCATTAGTTGATACTTGCTACAAAGACCAAAGTACTCTGTTTCAGATGAGAGTTTCTAAAGATGGGGTCTGTAATCTCACCCTAGGACAGCTGTTGTATAGGTAGAAAACCTTCTGGAACCAGGAAACCTGCCATCTGACCCCCGACCCTTCAGATGGCTGGCCAGGGAATGCTGGGCAAGTCATATGGCTACTTGGGAATCAGTTTCCTCATCTGATAAATGGAGGAAGTACATTATCTTTGAAATTCTTTCAGGCTCTTGCTGTTTACAATGATATAAGATAATGATTTCTCGCTCTGTCTCTCTCTGCCTTTCTGGTGAGTACACACACCCTATAGAAAAAACCTTTCACCTTTCGGGGGACCAGCAGTTAGCATAATGGCTATGTCGCTGGACTCCCACGTGGTCAACTGCGGTTTGAGTCCCAGACCTGGTGGCTTAAACTCACGCCACGCGCGTGTGCGTGCATGCCCAAGATCCCGAGAGGAGAACGGAGGAGAAGGGATTGTGGTGTGGCCATACCCCCTGGGGGGCGATTTCTTGCTTTCTGTCTCTCTGTCTCTCTCTGTCTGTCTGGCGAGCACACACGCCCTGTAGCAAAAACCTCTCTCTCTCTCTCAAAAAAAAAAAAAAATATATATATATAGATAATGGAAGTGACTCATAGCCAAGATTCCTCTCTCCAGTTCTCCTCTCCCACTTCTTCTCCCTGCCCCCCTTCTGTTCACTCATTCGTTCATCCTTCCACCCATCTATTCCATAGTATCTCTTAAACTCCTGATCTCTGAGGCTGTAACAATGAATAGAAAACCACCCTAGGGAACCAGCAGTTAGTGTAATGGCTATGTCACTGGACTCCCACGTAGTCAACCACGGTTCGCATCCCGGACCCGGTGGCTTAGAACTCATACCAGGCGTGTGTGTGTATGTGCCCAAGATCCCGAGAGGAGAATGGAGGAGAAGGGATTGCGGCATGACCATCCCCCCTGGGGGGTGATTTCTCGCTTTCTGTCTGTCTCTCTCTGTCCGGCGAGCGCATGTGCCCTATAGCAAAAAACCTCTCAAAAGAAAACCACCCCAGTCCCAAGGAGCTCGGAGAGTAGTTGGAGGAATAAATATTTGGAACATGTGCCTTGGAAAAGGGGCGCAAGGAGTCTCTCAGCCTGAGGTAGCACGGAAGCAGGGGTGAGTCCATGCGATCAGCTCAACGTGCATTCATCAGAGAAAATGGGGAACCTGGATTTCTCTAAGGTGTTCTTGTTTTAAGAAAGATTTAAAATCCCTCACTCCTGCAGACTGTAAGTTTTGAGAAATTCCATAAAATACCACCATTTTTCTCTACTGGAGGTTCTTTTAAGTCTATTAGAGATGATGTAGCCCATAAAAGAAGAGCCAGTTCCATTCAGAACACATTTACGGGGGTCTCCAGGGGGCCTCACTAGTCAGGGCTTTCTGTGGGGAAGGAAAGGCCTGCAGGGTTTGGATTCAGTCCGACTGTGAACAGCAGTTCTCCACTTATTAACTGTTGACCTTGACCACGCCATGCGTATGTCTCTGAGCTCGCTCTGCAGAAGACATGCCACCTCACCAGGCTACTGGCAAGATTTCAGAAGATGGTGCTTGTAAAACGCCACACCTGGGGCTCCAGGAACCTAATGTTCTTCCCTGGGCTCCTTGGGGTATGGGTATTGCAGAGAGATAGGATGTAGTCCCTGAGTGCCCCCCGGCATCGACCTTACGGGAAGGTCCTAGTGCAGAAAATTCAGTAGAAAGATCTAAGGTGAGCCCAGCCCTGCCACTGATTCAGCTTTTTGCCCGGGGTGACAGTCTCACTTTCTTCCCGTGTGTTCCTGAGTCTGAAGTCTCTTCACACATTGCAGGTGTCCCCCAGTTGCTCATGGGGGAGTAAGAGCTCTGTTGCAAACATCCATGAGGTGATTCAGCTGGAGAAATGGGGTCCGGGGAGTGCTGGCATTTGAGTTGGGCTTGTAATGAGTTCCCCAGGTCAGAAGAGAACGCATGGACTCCAAGGGTGCAGACCCACTTGTCCAGCACACATGCACGAGTGTGGTGCTAGTCACCTGGGCTACCATATAGGACTGCTGGGTGAGTCCTGCTCCATTACTTGCCAACGTGACCTCTGACCTTCAGGTGACAGGACCTGCTTCCTGTGGTCGTGAGGCCCGGCCTTCAGGGACTCCGAAGAGCACAGGGCGGTGGAGAACACTGTGAGTGTTGTTATTCTTGTGTAGGACAGGATGGAAATGCATTCCTGGGTCCGCCCCACGGACAGACAGTCCTGTCCTATCCTCAGGTTCCCAGCATTCTGCCTGACTCCTTTCCTCCTACCTCCATTAGAAGGCACAGTCAGAGAACAGGGAGGTAGGATGGAGAGTAGTTTTTGTCTCCAAACCAACCATGCCCTCCGCTTTACTTACTGAGAACACTCCAGCGGTTTTACCTGGAGTATTTAAATTAATTTCATCTGGGACTCAGGATAGGTGTTTTAAAAAACGAGTACCTGAAATGACATGAGTGCACTTGGGAAGTACTGGTACAAAAACACATGCAAAAAGCGGTCTTTAGTTTATTTAGAACGTGGCGACATCAGCCAGGCCTCACAGCACAGGGAGGCAGATACAGCCCTCCCTCCTGCCCTGCTGCACTTTCCTTATCTCCTGCTTCCTCATGATGGTGGAAGACGAAGACGAGGCTGGAAGTCATCAGGTGAAGTGAGGATTCTTTCTCTGGGTGCGTGGGCTGGAAAAATATTGTAGCTAACAAAGTAGCTCTAGACAGGTACAGTAAAGAGACAAAAGTTGCTGGTAGCTGAAAAAGCCCTAGATTTCGAGTCTACCAGGCTCAGTGATGTTTGCAGCTGCTTTCACTGTGTTTCAGTTTCCATTATTATTATTTTAACGAGAGATTTTTGCTATAGGGCACGTGCACTTGTCAGAGACAGAGAGCAAAAAGTCACCCTCCGGGGGGACAGCTACACTGCAATCCCTTCTCCTCCATTAGCCTCTTGGGATTTGGGGCATGCATGTACACGTGCCCTGCGTGAGTTTTAAACCACCAGGTGCGGGACTAAAACCACAGTCGACTATGTGAGAGTCCAGTGATATAACCATGATGCCATCTGCTGGCCCCATTATTTATTTTTTCAAAGAAGGATTTATTTAACTTTATTTATCATTATCACTATTTTAAAATTAGCTACCAGGCATGCACACTCACCAGAGACAGAAAGTGAGAAAGCAAGCCACCAGGACTCAAACCACAGCCAGCCATGCGGGAGTCCAGCACCCAAACCACCATGCCACCTGCTGGCCCCCTTTTTGCATTATTTAAATACTTGCATTTCAGAACTGTTAACATTAATCAGTTTAGACAGTGCACATATAACAGGATAGGAGATCAGAAAGTGGTAGTATCCTATGACCCAGCAGCCATAGTTTTCTCTGGTAAATTTGGGATAATTATACTTTATAACATTGTCATGAGGTTTAAAGAAGGGTGTGCTCAAAATTCTATACTTAGCAAAGTGTCTGGTCCATGGTTAAGTCTCAGTGAATTTTTTGTTTTCGTAGAAATATAAGAATTTGAGCCAGCTTGTGGTGTGGAGCTTATGGTAGCTGGATCTCACATGGCTGACTGCACGGTTCAAGTCCAGGACCTGGCAGCTTGAAAAACACACCAGGCATGTGTTCATGTGTGCCCCAGATCCCAAAGGGAGGGAGAAATGGCGGAAAAGGGGCCACTCTCTTTGGGGGTGCTTTCATACTACCTCACTTTCTCTCTTAGTAAGCACACATGTTCCCTGGCAAAATTAGCAGGAAAAAAGAAATATCAGAATATCTATCTCCAGATAAAGTTTCTAATGTTCACATAATAATATCTGAAAAATATTGCCTACTTAGGGTGTCTTAGACCCCCCCATTAAACAATTTATGTGCCTTATGAGAGATTAGTTATGGTCATTGTCCCCATTTTACAGACGTGAACACCGAGGCTCAAAGAAGTCAACTACTTTAACAAGGTCTATAACTGCAGAGATGTGAGCCCAGGTCTTTTGAGAATCAGTCCATAACCCATTCTCTGGCAAAAGACTCTGTTCTATCCCCTGGAATTCAATATATCATTCATTCATTCATTCATTCATTCATTCATTGCCATAGGGCACATGTGGTTGCCAGGGAAAGGGAGAGGGAGAGGGGGGAGAGAGAGAGAGAGAAAGAGAGAGAGAGAGAGAGAGAGAGAGAAGGAAAGTGAGAAATCTACCCCCCCAACACACACACCCAAGAGGATGGCCATGCCACAGTCCCTTCACCTCCTTTCTCCTCCAGGACCTGGCAGCTTGAAAAACACACCAGGCATGTGTTCATGTGTGCCCCAGATCCCAAAGGGAGGGAGAAATGGCGGAAAAGGGGCCACTCTCTTTGGGGGTGCTTTCATACTACCTCACTTTCTCTCTTAGTAAGCACACATGTTCCCTGGCAAAATTAGCAGGAAAAAAGAAATATCAGAATATCTATCTCCAGATAAAGTTTCTAATGTTCACATAATAATATCTGAAAAATATTGCCTACTTAGGGTGTCTTAGACCCCCCCATTAAACAATTTATGTGCCTTATGAGAGATTAGTTATGGTCATTGTCCCCATTTTACAGACGTGAACACCGAGGCTCAAAGAAGTCAACTACTTTAACAAGGTCTATAACTGCAGAGATGTGAGCCCAGGTCTTTTGAGAATCAGTCCATAACCCATTCTCTGGCAAAAGACTCTGTTCTATCCCCTGGAATTCAATATATCATTCATTCATTCATTCATTCATTCATTCATTGCGATAGGGCACATGTGGTTGCCAGGGAAAGGGAGAGGGAGAGGGGGGAGAGAGAGAGAGAGAAAGAGAGAGAGAGAGAGAGAGAGAGAAGGAAAGTGAGAAATCTACCCCCCCAACACACACACCCAAGAGGATGGCCATGCCACAGTCCCTTCACCTCCTTTCTCCTCTCAAAATTCTTAGTGTGTGCACATGTGCACGCACACATACACACACACACACACTCACACACACACACAGCATGTTTTTCAAACTGCTGGGTCCAGAACTTTTTAAGTGTGGAGTTGGCTCTGTGAGATCCAGCACCTTAACTACCACGCCACCTACTGGCCTCAGAATATCCTCCTTTATATAGTAACTATGTTTCATGAAAACAGGGCTTTTATTTTATAGTGTCCACTCAGTTCTAATTGATTAGTATTCAGCCTCTTTGACTCTAGATACTGTTTATTTAATCCTAAAACTCAAACCCTCCCTAATGGACCTGAGCTGACAGTGGATACTCTTGAGAATAATTGTGGTCTCTGAAGACTATGTATCCCAAATCCGAGATCCCAGACTGGGAGATTACTGTGTGGTCTTCCCTTGGCCCTCCCTTCTCCTCCTCCAGGTGACTAATTTAGAGAGCGTTGAGTTGCGGAATGAAGGAGATATATTTATAGTCATACTTCACATAAAAAGAGAGTTCAAAGGGAATTCACAGTGGTTGATTATTCACACGGCATGTCAACCTCTTTATCCATGTTACCATTTCATTTCAGTAACAACCTGAAACACAGTTTTACTAAAGAAAGTAAGCTATTAAATGTCAGAGTAGACATTCAAACCCAGGCCCATTTACCACAAAGCATGTTCCCTTGCCACTGTATCCACTGCCCCATTCCTTGCAGGTGCTGGGAGGCTTTCATGATTGCTGCCACTGGCAGACTGTGGCCCAGAGCACCAGCAGCTCTTCTTGGTTTCCTGAGCTTGGAGAGCAGCCATGACTCCCTACTCCCACTCCTCACTCTTCGTTTGTCATCTCCCGCATGTACCCCCTTGGTTATAAGGCAGATGGGCAAGAGAGTAAGGCCTGCAACTAGAAGTGTAACTCAGAGCCAGGTCCCCAATGACAGTGGGGTCAGTGGGGTCATCACTGTTCAGAGGCCACCAATATTCTGTCTTCTTTTCAAGGAAGAGAATCCTGCCAGAACCACTGTCTCACCCCTTCTCAGCAGTGCTCAGAGTAGGAAAGGCGTGAGGAGTACAGGGGTGTTGCACAGTTCTTAATGAGATTGTAGTGACGGCAGCAAAGATGATGCCTGCCTTATATGAAGCTGGGCACACACGTCTGCATGTATGTTTTTCCTGGCTTTGGAGACTACGGTGTCTATTTCCAAGCAGCTCCATGCAAAGAACCACAGCATTAAGTTTTGCCCACGTCAGACTCGATTTGCTTTTCAGGTATCGAGGAATGGTTTCCACAGTATTTGAGAAAATGAGAGGTGCAGATGGTTTGCACCCAGGCATGGTTTCAAATTTAAAGAGGATTATGGGCCTGTGAACCCCAGAAATGGTGGGTAGAGGTGTGAACCTTTGAAATTCTAATTGCAGACCAGTCTGAGGAGGTATATACTTACCAGAGCACAGTATCTCATTGTTCGCGTATTTCTTTCTTGGCTGAAGGAGACGGGGAGGAGCAGATATATAACATAATCTTCAAATGAAACTGAAACAGCAACTGAAGGCAGCAGTTTGAGCTCTCTGATGAATTCAGTCAAGAAAGAAATCCCCAACTGTTCCCCATTGCAGTTAGCCCAGCTCCTTGTGATGATAATCCGTCCTCTGCATCTGCAGAGCCCAGTATCTGCACAGGTCAGCTCCTGCCGGGATGCAGCTTTGGTCATTCTGACACACCTACCTGTTTATTTTACAAGGCCTAAGGGGACAGCATTAGTTATGAAGAGAGAAGGCTCTAGACCCCATGGCCTTCTGGAATAGAGGTAATTATTCACTGACTTTTTATTGAGTTCCTATTTATTGAGTGTTTACTACATGCAAGACCTAGAGGAAATGGAAGGAGCTACCAGTCCAGCGGAGGTTACGGGCACTACATGACAACTTGGAGTAGAGGGAAGAGTGGCATAAATGCAGGTGTCACATTCTGAACTTGTTTCCAATCTAGAAGCGGCCGTGGAGCGCAGGATGGTCTAAGTGCTGGATGTTCTGTCTCCAGCACTCTGTGGGTTAGCATGGGATTACTAAGGCTCAGAGAGCTTAATTGGGCCACGCCAGTAAAGGCCATATTTGCTCCAAGTCACAGAACTTCCAAATGCACTTGCCTACCTGAAGCATGGTCCCTTGCAGGACACTGGTGAGCACTGATGTGGAGGCTCAGGGCAGCCACTGTGGGGAGACAGATGTCTTACAGTTTCATAATGGCTTCCCGCCCAGAACACCCTTTCTCATCCTTTATCATTTTCCTCACATCCGAGCCTCCGGGCGTGGTGGGCTTATCATTCACCTTTTGCAGCAACTGCGAGCCAGATCCCATAGCCAACGGGTATCTGTGGCTTGCTCATTTCTTTCTGCTACAGATGTCACATTGTCAGAGAGGCTTTCTCTGAACTTTATTTCACTCCGTGTTATGTATTTGTTATGTGTCTGTTTCCCAACTGGAAGATAAGTTCTAGGAGAGTAAGGGCATCTCATTACTGAGTCTCAGGGCACACAGTAGGTGCTTAGTAAATACCATTTGTTGATTGTTAAGGTGATGCATTTTCATTTGGCAACCATTTGGCTACTTCTCTGTGCCGAGTCAGATGCTAAGACAGGATCCCTGCCTTGGGACACTCTGATACTCAGGGCTAAGGACCAGAGAACAACTTGACCTTACAGGATGGCAGGAGCTTAACCCTGGCCGAGGTCTTAGGGCCAGTCTTCTGCCCAAAGACAGCTGTTTTTGTGGAGACTAGCTCAAGGCAGCTGAGGATGGCTCCTTTTGGCCCCAATTACAGGAGTCAATCATGGGGCCCTTTCTAGACGCCCAACTTCATCCATAATCGATGGTGAGCAACTGAATAGATTCTTTGGACTAAGTAGAGAGCTAGTTGTATAATGTCAGTCATGTGCTGGGTTCGAGCTCTGTTCATCTTTTCCGCTAAGATTTGACATCTGCTTAGCGTGTAACACCATTTATACCTCGGGAACACCCCTTTGACCATCGTTTTCCTCCGGGTTCAAAAAAAGTGCAAATGAGAGATTAGACAATTGTTTTTTAAAAAATACAATAAACCTTTCATTCGCCTACACTCAGCATTTTAGCGACCTGAGCAAACTGCCTAAGACTAGCCTCAAGAAGCAGCGAGCGCCCAGCCCAGCGACGGCGGGAGGGAGCCCAGGGAGCCCAGGGAGCCCAGCGAGCCGGCAGCTACAAGCCCCGGACCTGGAGGACGCCCTGCGCCCCCAGCGCCGGCCCGCGGCCCTCGCAGTAGGAGGCGGCTCTCCCGGCCTCGTTTCCTGCACCCACACGGGACTAAAAAAGAACACGTACAACTTTTTCTGGTCCCCTCTTGCAAAACGCTCGCGTAACGAGCTCGCTGCAGTAACCGCTCCGGGGGCGGCCCGAGGACGCGAGCTTCCGGAGCCCTGCG
>NW_006160026.1:2865668-2925106 GCF_000334495.1 Tupaia belangeri chinensis | reverse complement strand
CGTTCATGAGCCGCCGGGCGGCCCGCGGCCCCGGGAGCCTGCGCCGTGACTCACCCCCCGCCCCTGCTTGTGTCTCGTCCCCCCGGCAGGATGCCGGACCAGATCTCCGTCTCCGAGTTCATCGCCGAGACCACCGAGGACTACAACTCGCCCACCACGTCCAGCTTCACCACGCGGCTGCACAACTGCAGGAACACCGTGACGCTGCTGGAGGAGGTAGGTCGGGGCCGGCGACCCCGGCCCGGCCGCGGGGACGCTCGCTGGCCGCGCTCGCGCCGCTGCCTCGCGCTCGGATGCTCTTGCTTGTGGAGCTGGCAGGGAGGGATGTTGGGGGCTGAAGAAGCCACACCCCCTCGAATGCCCCCTGCTCTCGGGTGAATTGGGGACTTGAGACTCGAAGCCCCTTCCCTAGGTAGGGTTCCTTAAAGCCCCGAACTGGAGGTGGATAGAGAACTGAGGGATCTCTGCACGCAGAGGAAGGCAGAAGAGAGAAGTCCTCTCCTGCCTTGCCCCTTTCTCGAGGGTCAGGCAGTCTAATCCAGGCTCCTGCATCATTGTGACCCTCTGATAACCCGCAGAGTAGGTGGCGTAGGGGAGAAGCTGCACAGCCAAGGTCACCGTCAGGGGACTGGGAGATGGGAGTGCATGCCTCTTTCTACAGCTCGCAGAGGGAGAGCCCAGCAGGGCTGGCAGGCTTAGCTGCAGAGACAAGGGCCCGTGGAAAAATCCCAGCGGAGTCAGTGGGAACTCAGTGCTGGTCTCCACCCCAGCCCCTCTCGCAGCTTAATTCCTGGTGCCTAAAACCCAGGTAGGAAGAGATCTGTGCAGACAGGTCTCTAAGCGGCCTCCGTTGGCCCCAGAGGGTTTGCCAGGGCTCAGGGCTGCTGCACCAGCAAGACCTGCCTGCAGGGCACCCAAGGCTGTGAAGAGAGATCTGAGGCCAGCGCCGCCTGGATGAGCTGGCCAAAAAGGGAAAATGAAGGGGGGCCTGCGGTTGCAGAAAGAAGGGCTCCTCTTATCTGGACCCCCCAGGAGAGGGTTGGGGGTGCCTGGGGGCAGGGCCAAGGACAAAGCACTTAACTTTAAAATTCTAAGTGAATTAACGATAGAGTGGGAAGGGTAGGGAGAAACCCTCAAGCCTAGGAGCTGCAGAAACTTCTGGAGCCTCAATAAAAATAGGACATGAGCCCTAGAACTCAGCGCCACCTGTAAGTGCCATGAAGCATCATTCCCCTGCAAATAAGCCAAACCCATGCCAGTTGAGAAAGACAGCATCAGGTAGAAGTTAGGAAGGGGAATGATTTTCTTTGCAGGGTGGATTGTCATGTGATTGGTTTATTTGAGGGTTGGGGAGCTTTTTCTGATTTAAGCCCAGGTGGCTGGGCCTCTGTGATGTTGGGAAGCTTTGGTTTCTGTAGGCACAGTTCTTGATGGGACCCTGCTCCTCACTCCTGCTTTCCTCCATGCGGGATTGATATTCAGAAGCACAGGGGCCCCACGTTTTAGGAGAGGAGCGACTTGTTAGTACTGGGTCCTGTCTTGCCTGCTTACAGAGTGCTGTGAATTAGTCTGAATGTTCCATCCTAGTTGGGGATGCTTCTAGAGTTCTCTGTCGAGTCAGTGTTGGGTGATTGAAGTGAATTTTGACATGACTGGAGAAATACTACCTAACTAGTTTTGTTTGAAAGCCAGAGGTAAATAGACTTTTTGCAACTGTGTGAACTGTCAGTCTCTTGCGCTGGCCTGTCGTGGTGAGTGTCTGAGATTAAATGAAGTTCCCAGGCATTCAACCCCATGATGGGTCTGTCCTCACTTAATTGTGATAAATTGGAACATACTGATATGGGAGCATTTTGCATCTTTTGTCTGTACTCATTGTGTATGCCTGTAAAGGATGTGACATTGATTAGGCAGAGCGACTTTTTCCCTTTCCTCAGTGCCCGCTAATAGAGCTGTCAGTTATTTTAGCTTTCTGCACTTTGAGATGGTGTTACTGTATTCTGTTTGTGCATGGTGCGATAAGTGTATTTGGTGATGCTCTTTGTGGAGGTACGTGTGTTTATTTTGCATCACCGCTACAGCGGAGTTTGTATTAAATTATGTTCAGGTGCTGTAGATCTTAGTTTAAGGTAACTAAAACATACAAGCAGATATACAACAGATAGGGGTGTGTGTGTGAGAGAGAGATAGAGAGATAGAGAGAGAGAGAGGAAGAGAGATACTGCTTGGCAAGGTTAGGTAGAAAAATAGGCTCAGTCATAGTGCAGGCGGGATCGCCTATTAATATAAGAAAAATTGGAATGAGGCTGGAAGTTGTAGAGTGTCATGTTAGAGTACCTTGATGGTACTTACCTTCTCAGAAATAGAACAATGGGTGTTCCATTCAGGGTGGCACTGGAATTTTGTAACTCTTTTTCTGAACTTGAGTGTGGTATCTCTCCAGATGCCACTGTTCCCAGTCCTCTTACTCTGTGAGATTGGATGTATGCTTTAGTTTTTCGCCGAAGGATAACCACCACGGTTGAACTAATTTTTCTCCCTAAGCTTACATACATGGAAAGAGTACATTATTATACATATTTTAAGTGGATCACAGTTCAGTTATTATTATTTTTTTAATACAGGGCTTAAGATTACCACCCCTAAAATATGAAGAAAAATAGGGGGCATGAACCACAAATCTTGTTGGCATACACTTCACAGTGAGATATTTGGAAACTTTAAGAACCCAGCTTGTATTATTTTGTGGTTATTCTTAGGAATAGAACTTTTCGGTACTTTTTGGTGATGTGGAAACTCCAGAATAGGAATTAATTTGGGTAGCTTGGAATTCTCTTTTTTAAAAAACCTTTTTTCTAGTTCTAGTAATTATGTACTTTCCTGTGTGTTTAGGATGACCTTTTTTGCTCTCTGGATTGCTAATTCATTTACATAGATCTCAGCTAAAAAAGCTGTGTAAGGTCTCTATGCATGGAACCCTAAATTAACCCATATTCTCTTTTGCTTAAATGTTTCCTTGGCAAATCTTGTGTTGTGGTGTGCAACTGTTGGTGCTTTTATTTAAATCTTTCTGCAGTGAGCAGTGAGATGGATCAGAAATATATGGGAAGAAGAAGAAACCGCTGTGGGCTTTGCCTTTAGGGCGGAGGGTCCTACATGGCTGTGGGAGTCATGGTTTCACCGGCCCTTAATGAGTCGCTGCCTCTGGGAGGCAGGGATGGACCAGCTGGTATTCTGCCAAGGTTTCATCCTGGCGTGTGAGTGTTTTTCAAGCAAAAAGTCAGTGCTTTGCTTATTAAGCAACCAAAGCACACTGGTGTGTGCCATTTTACTCATGGCCATTTGGCAGTTATGAGAATGTGACCAGGAGAAGCCAGGGTTTTTCTGAAATGGGAGTAGGCAGGAATTTTAGGAACACTATGAGGGAGACAGGCAGGACCCTCATTTAAGAACTTAGTGTGCTCGCAGAGGGAGAGCCCAGCATGATAAATGAAGGTACGGCTTGGCTACTTCATGTTGGCCAGCACTTTGTTTTGGTGACGATGGATCCTGTTCAGCCCATTTACTGCACAGCTGCTCTGCACCAGGCCTGTGGTAGGCCCTGGGCATGCGTGATCACGTTTAACCCCTGTGAGTTCCAGAAGGAGAGACCATTGCCTCCATTTTACAGAGAAGACACTTGAAACCATGAGAAATGATTTGTCTGCAAGGTCAAAGTAGGTGGTAAATAAAAGGGAATTAGAAATCCTTAGGACAGTTAAAACATAAGATAGATGTTCTAAATGTCTATGAAGACATCTGTTAAGAGCCTGATAGACAACCTGGGGGGGGGGGTTAGTAGAGCCTTGTGGATTTGTCTGCAAGGTCAAAGTAGGTGGTAAATAAAAGGGAATTAGAAATCCTTAGGACAGTTAAAACATAAGATAGATGTTCTAAATGTCTATGAAGACATCTGTTAAGAGCCTGATAGACAACCTGGGGGGGGGTTATTTGCTCCTTCTGGTTTTGCTCTCATGAAGCAGGTGCTGCCTGAGTTCCTTAGGGGCTTAATTTTTCTTCATTGGCCACATCCTGAGGAGTTCTTACTCAAATAAACTCTTTTCCCCTCTGTGCTTTCAGAATTGGTTATGGGTTCTTAGATTTAAATATGGGAACTTCCTCGGGTATAATCCCTGAACACCATTTGCTTAACCCAATTTGGGGAGCGCTTGCTGTGTATATGCTGGTCACCTTCCCGAGCCCTGCTGAGGTACTGGGGTCATTAACCTGTGTTGTGCTATGGAATAGCTAATGTTTTGGTGAAAGAAAGAAGGCTGTAACTGTTAACAGATAAGGGTATAAAGGGCGGGGCAGTTCATAAATGGAGGAATAATGTAGGACATTCGTCCCAGCATTACAGCTGTGTCACTCAGATTATCCTTCAGGCTGTACACAAATTGCTCAATGCCTCTTGTGTGTCTGGCAGTGTACCAGGCCCAGTGAGCAAAGGTGACCACTCTGCCTTCTAGAAGTGTAGGCTCGAAGTTTTCTTTTCTTTCTCTTTCTTTCTTTTAGAGAGTGGCACGTGCACTCACTGGAGAGACAGAGAGAAAAACAGAAAGTGAGAAGTCACCCCCTGGGGGGATGGCCATGCCACAATTCCTTCTCCCAGGATCTTGGGCACACACGCACATGTGCCCAATGTGAATTTTAAGCCACCAGGTCCAGGACGCGAACCGCAGCCGACTACGTGGAAGTCCAGCGACATAGCCACTATGCCATCTACTGGTCCCTCAAAGTTTTCTTAAGAGAACTAACAATTGGTAGAGGGTATGAGATCAGAGACTTGTCTTGTGTCACATGTTCATTCCTGAAGGCATAGAAATGTTTCACTGAGTGAAGAAATGAAGATGTGGAATGCAGATCATTATCAAGGCTCTTTCATAAAAACAGCAACGGTAGTTCTCAGTTGTTAGTGTTCCTACTAGGTGCAAGCATTATTCATACTATTTAATGTTTATCTTTGCCCTACTGTCATCACTGTACAGATGAAGAAACTGAGGATGATAGTAGTGCAGATTTTGCTCAAGGTTACACAACTAGTTAAGTAGCAGATTTGGGACTTCATCCTGGTTTTGTGGTGTCGCCGAGCATGTCAGTCAGACTCTCTCTGGAGGTCTTCCTTCACTTTCCATGTCAGTCGTACACTTTACTCATGTGCCTTTGGGTATCTCCTTCCATGCTGATAACTAGAGGTCATCAGTCTTTGATAACTGCTATTAGGTCCTCAAGTGTTCTGTGTAATCTCGTGTGGGAATTCAGTGGTCAGGGATTGACATCTCATCTTACTCATCACTCCCCGTATTCTAGATTGCAAGTACATTGCCTCTTTTAAATTTTGAAAGCTGGTAAGCTTATTAGGAAGTGCTGTTTTATTGTGCAGCTGTGAAGCTTAAGAAGCTCATTAATTACTCCCGAAGAGATTAGTCTGAAAGAAACCATCTCCGGAAGGGTTTGGATAAAATCAAGGTTGGTCTCTTTGCTTACAGTAAAGAAACGGTGTTTGGATCTGTCTCTGATCTCTTCAAGATAAAGCAACAAAAGGCAAACAAACCTTCCCATGATGTCATGTTCCACACACAATTCTAGTCTCCATGGTCCAGGCCTCTGACCTAGTTTGCAGATACTTTGGGTGAGTTTTCTCTGGACAAAACCATCAAAGGTCAGTGAGTGAAGAGTACATTTGCCTGTAGAATCAAAAGGAGAAGGACACTTCTTATGTGCCAGAAATACTGCTCGTTCTAAAATAGGGCACAGACTTGTTAGCCAGATATTCTATGCTCACGCTGTTTGGTGTTTCTATACAGTCTGTTCTCCATGTCTATGGATTCTACATCTACAGATGCCAGAAATATTAAGAAAAAAAATTATGCCAGTGTTGAACAAGTACAGGTTTTTTTTTCTTATCATTATTCCTTAATATGATTTATCACCTATTCACATAGCATTTACATTGTAGTAGATATCAAGCAATCTAGATATTAAAGTGTTTTGGAGGATGTGCCTAGATGATGTGCAGATGCTATGCTATTATATGTAGGGACTTCGGCATCCACAGGACATCTTAGAACCAGTCTCCCACAGATACCGAGGGACAACTGTCTGTCTTTGGAGTTTAAAACCATTTTCTGCATCTGTCATCTAATAAAAGCCCATTCTGGAAGCATTCTTGTATTACTCTTTACCTTTGAATAAAGTTAGAGACTAAATGACTTGTCTGAGGTCACACACAAGTAAATGGTAGACTTGGGCTTGGAATGCAGGATCTGAATTGAAAACTCTTGTTCTCTTCTCTATATTTCCCTGTCATGTTCTTCTCGTTTGCTAGGTTTTGGTTTTGTTTTATTTTTGTTTCCCAGAGCCCATAAAAAAGACGCCTATGGATTATTTTCTTATTTGTATTAGATGTCTAGTGCCATAATGAAGGAGTTTGGAGAAAGAAAAAGGAAAAAATCATTGGTGTTCTCTGTCCTTCTCAGACCCCTTGTTGGACTTCTCTTTAAATTTCGCCTTGTGTGGTCAAAGACAGTGCAGCTGGTAGTTCTCCTTGAGCTGGGCAGAAGTGAGCAAAGCCCTGTGGCTTCTGACTCTACTTGGCATACATTGTCTAGGACTGTTGAAAACCTGTGAGTTGCCTACAGCCTGTGAAGAATGACTATTTTTAGTCGGAATTGCTACAGGGCCCACAGTTCTGCCTTTTTGCCAGGTGCTAGTTACTTGGGGGAATTGCTGAATATCTGAGTGGAAGGGATCTTAAAGGGCACCTAATCAGAGCCTTGCCAGCCTTGGAACCAAGGGTTCTGTAAAAGCCATGATGGGTGTCCAGTAGATGCTTACAGTATTGCAGAAAAATTATTCAACATCTCCGCTAATATAGTTTGGCATAACTGTGCCAAATGTGTTTGATTTGGCTTAAATACATCTACTCAGTGGTGTGTAGAACTGATTACCTTCTGCCAATCAGATGCTTGGATTCCAGTTATAGATGCTTGAAAGTGGGGAGCAAAGTGTTATCTTACTCATATGATTGGTTTACTGGGAGAGTTTTCAAGCCTTGTATCCTTGCAGGAGAAAGCTCATGAGTGATGGGGACCCACACAGATCTAATTTAGTTCCCTTGCTTTCAGATATGGTGAGTGAGAGAATGATGAGAAGGAAATTATGCAAAGATTTCAGTTCTGGGCTCCTGACTCCCTAGCCCAGGGCTCTTTGCACTCTGCTTTCCAACAGGGCCTTGGTGGCTAACCGTACACACTGGGGTATTCTGGAATACAGTTCCCTAGAATGTGCTTCTAGGTAGGAAAAACAAGGAGGAAACCCACAGTTAGGAACCAGATCTTGCTAGCCCAGTCTGCTGGACTAAGTTCTGGTCTCATAAGGCATGGTGTGTAGGGCCACAGTAGCTCTCCCTGATGGCAGGCTAAGGGGCTTTCAGAGGCTTTTGCGGTGTTGGATGTCCTTGCCTTCCTTGTCTGTGAGTCCAGGCAGCCTCAAAGACGTTTTCCATTTGTGAAACCTAGTCGTCTGGAGACCAGAGCCAGATCTTGGCCTTAGCCTTCCTGCTTGCATTATTTATACATGAGTAAGTGATGCGGCTAGAGATCATTTCACATCTGAGCCTCCATTTCCTTGTTTGATAAGTAAATGGCATTTTGGATATTAAGGGAGATCCTGCACATGAGGCACTTATCAGGTCACTTCATGTTCTGACACAGTGGGGCGGCATGAATGTCATGCTCTGACCAGGCAGGCTGGTCACCCTCCTCCTGTGGGGTAGGGAAGAGCGAGGCAAAGGAGAGTCCAGAACATTCCTCAGTGGGAAGCTGGATGGCAGGCGTTCTCTCCTCTGTGCACCAGGAGCGACACTGGGTTGAGGAGGTCAGGTTCCTGGCTCGGGTTAGTGGCAGCTTTGTTTCTAGTGCACGTGAGGGGGCAAGTTACTGAACCTTACGGTGCCCAGTTCCCTTGTGGGGTAGTACCTGCCTCTTAGCTAGACCGTGTATGTGTAGTGGTTGCTACAGCACCTAGCCTGCTGAGCTCTCTGCAGCGATGGCGCGTATTATCTGCATCACTTTTGCTCTTTATTATTATTGCATCGGGCCGCTGGATGTGTGACTGAGATGAGACTTGGTGGACTCGTTTTGGAAGGTGGTGAGGTCAGATGACAGAGTTGCTGTGTGTGCTTCAGGGACCTGGATGGTGGAGGCACATATGGGATAAGGGAAGGACAAGGGCAGTGCTGAACTTTCTGACTCCTGGAAGTCCTGCCCACAGTATGATCTGAAACAGGCTGTCAGCTCAGTATGCTGTTTGCCCAGCCCTTGGTCGATATCGCTGCTTCTGGATGTAAGGGAGCTGGTGGCTGGTGCTACTCCCTCTGACCCAGGCCCGCCCCGGTCTACCTGTGCACTCTGTATTTCCTCTCCTTGCTGCTAATCCTGTTTGCTTCCACACCCTCTATTGGTGCATCAAAACAGGGACAGTGCTGCCCCTTTGAGTTTCTTCTGGGGCTTAGTCTTAGTGATCTGCCCAGGCCCCCGGTCTACCTGTGCACTCTATATTTCCTCTCCTTGCTGCTAATCCTGTCTGTTTGCTTCCACACCCTTTATTGGTGCATCAAAACAGGGACAGTGCTGCCCCTTTGAGTTTCTTCTGGGGCTTAGTCTTAGTGATCTGCTTTCTTTCTTATGTAATAATGCAGGTATTTGATCTTGGTCATTTGTGAGGAGGTGCTGGGGGAAGATGTGGACTGAGCATGGCAGCGAGGTTGTGTGCTTTACTGATTATAGCTTGAAGCACCGAGACCACAAGGAATTCTATTTTGGTTTGGAAGGAAGAAAAAGGACATCTTGAATTTGCATTTCCATGTGCTTTGTAGCTTCTTTTCAGGGTCAGTAAAAATGAGTTTTAATTGTTTGTGGGGCAGGGGTTGGATCAGATTAGGAGGCACTTGGATGAACTTGGTCTTAACAGACTCCAGGAGTTGAGAGTGGGTCTTTCTAGCCCAGAGCACCATCTGAGCAGCCCTGTTTCATGTCCCTGTTTGTGGTCAGTTACATAAGAACTGAATTTTAATGCCAAAGCTATGGTATAATTTTCCCCCAAAGAACTGGAATATGTGTCCCTTTGATAAGACAGTACCCAATTTAGCCACTCGGAAACTAGGAAAACAAAATCAGAACCTCATGCTCCAGAGAGAGGTAAAGCCCAAAACAGATTACATTTTGGTACCAACTATTATGGAAAGCAGTTGGCTAAGTCAGTCCAGGCCATCCCTTTTCCTGCCAAGTGTGCTTTGAGTGGAGGAACATATAAGCTCTTCCTAGCTTCTTTACTGTTAATGCATCCTGGATACCTTATATTCCCATAGGACTGTGCCTGGGACTGGCCCACTCCTAGCACGCCGTAACTATGATAACTGTATTATTATGATGTAATCTCAACATTCTAGGTGTTCAGAAAAGTCGCAGTGTGTTTTTCTATGCACAACTGTGTCAAATGTGACTTTTCCAACTCAATAGCTGGAAAAGGGATCAGAGATCATCTGGTCCTGCTCCTTTTATGGATGAAGATGCTGAGGTCCAGCATTTAGACTCTTTTGTTGTAAGTAACAGATTTCTCCTCTCTCTCCACCTGGCCTCCACACTTAAAGCAAAAACCAAAACAAAATACAATTCGTTTGGACAAAATAGGGATTTATTGGAAGGACTCATGGGAATGTTTCATGGGACATGAAGGGCAAGAATGAAACGAAATGGTACTCTCTTTTGGGCAAATGTCAGACAGTGGAAGCTATGGCCTTCCATAACCCCCAGCTTCAGTACCCCCACCAATTGGCATCTCTGTGTATTTAGGACAGAGGATTGGACTGGCCCAGCTTTGGGCAGGACAGTAGATTATATATATTCCCATGGCCTGGGGTGCCAGTGGTCTTCAGAGAAGGGTAGGCAGACTGGGAAATACATTGCCTATCTACCTGGATCACATGGCAAAGCTGGGACTGGGATCTAGGTCTCCTTGCCTCCTCCTCTTCATTTTTCAGTCCAGGAAGTGCACGGGGACAGTCATACTCTGTGGTGTTCTTCCTGGGAGAAACGGTAGCTAACATAGAACAGGTCAGCGTCTGGTACCAGTGCCTGAGCGATGTTGGCTTCTGTTTGCCCTTCTGCACATCTCACCTCCCCATGACCCCTTCTGCTCTATATTCATTTGGGGTATTTTGAAGGTCTGTGGTCAGAGTATTGTGCTGCCTCGTTTTAGCTTTGCTGATGTGGTCAAAAAAGAACAACATTCCACACCCATTGCCACTAAGTCTAAGGCGATGGCAGGATACTCCATGACCCGTCTCCCTGTGGATACCCGGGATGGATGGGAGACTAGGCAAGACAGCAGGGCGTGCTCTGGGAAGATTTCTGGTTACACTGGCTTTCCCCATTGATATAAAGGAGACTGCCTGAAGGTGTGATGAGGTCTTACAGCTTTCCCCTCATGGAGTGGCTGCCTCACTGCCTAGTTACACATGGAATGAAAACAAGTGTCTTCACTGCTTCGAAATGTGGGGAACCTTCCTTTGTGTTTCATTAATCATTTTTTTTATGAAGCCTGTTTCCTTTTCCTTGTACTGTTTGTTTACATTAATAGCATTTACATAAAATTAGATACTCCTTATTTTCACAAAGTGCAAATCAAAATAAGCATTCACTGTTGGCTCAGCAGCTGCTGTTGCCTTAATAATAGTAATATTTTTCATAGCATGCAAGTGAATGTACTGCTGCCCAGTAGGTGAAGTGGTGCGAGTCCAGTAATGCTGCCACGTCACCATCCCAGGGGTCTGCTTTTTGTGTAGGAGAATTTGAACATATTCAGAATCCACGAACATTATGGTTAAGTGCCTGCTCTGTGCCAGGCAGTGTGCTGGGTGCTCCGTGTATATCATCTCATTCCATTTACTCCCTCCAGCAGTTCTGTGGGGTGGCTGCTGTTTGCCCACTTTACAGATGGTGAACTAGACTTGGAACGTATTCTGCTCAATCCACGCTCTCTCTATCTCACACTCATCACCAAGATTATTTATTCATCTGCTATCTCAAGAGGACTTCAGAAAGTTTGTGGAAGTAGAATTAAAGTATGAGTTTATTCTGGTGCAAAGATTTTGGAATCCAGGCATATTTTTTTCATAATACACAATTTCCATGAACTTTTTAAAGACCCTGCCTTATATAGGAATGACTGTTCATGACAGAATAACAGGAAACAGTTAATGCTGAAAAATGAGATATTTAAGTTAGACTTGTAAAATTTAATAGCTACCTACCTGATAAGGTATTAAATACCAACTCATTGGCCATGGTAAAATCCCCCTCTGATTTTAGGATAATTTTGTCAATGATAGGCTAATGAACTGAGTTGTATTTTTATTTATATTCATACATGTCTTTGCTTTCAGTAGATTTTTAAGTATCTCAGGTGTTGTGAACATCCCTTCCATTTTTTTAAACCTAGTTGGCACTCAAACATTTTACAAAAGTTGTGAAGATTATTGTGAAACCACATTTGATTTATAATTCTTTCATTTTTCATTGCCAGAGGGCAAGCATGCCTGACAGAGATGAGAGGGAGGGAGAGAAAGCATCCCTCAGTAGGACGTGGTTGTGCCCTGATCTCTTCTCCTTTTTTCCATCCTTTTGAAATGTGGGACATGCATACACTTGTGTCCAACATGTTTTCCAAGCCACTGAGACTGGGACTCAAACTGCAATTGGCCATGTGGGATCTGGCTCCCTTAACCTCTAGGCTTCAGGGCTCATCCTGATTTCCAATTGTTGAAGGCAGAGCTGGTAAAGGCATCCCAAATACTGCTAAGGCTATTTCTTGGACTATATCTATCCTTTGCACAGAGCAATTGGGAAAACCCACAGTTACTGAATTCCCTGAAGGTTGTGCCACAGATTGACAGCAGATCTGACTTCTGAGCCAGTTCTTGGTCTGTCCTGTTGGTACCTGTGACTGGCTGTCTTTCATCGTGTCAGTGATAATTGTGATAGCTTTTGCTTTCTGAGTACCAGCTCTGTACTGAGTACCACTTTTCTTATATCATACTACAGCTAGTTTATGATGGAGCAAGAAACCAAACCTAGGTCTGCCTGGCTCCATAGCTCACACCCTCTCTTTTGCCACCCTGTCCTGTCTCTTGCTTTGTTCTTAGGTATTTAGCTGCAAAGTGCAAGTAAGTAAGAGTCTGGTTAGCATTTTCTTTCTTAATGGAAACAAATGCACCTTTACACACACAAATGAGAGATGCATCTGCCAGTGGAAAAGGAAAGCATTTCCCCTTCATTCCTCGCTTTTAAATTGAGTGGGAGGCATTTAAATCTATATAATTACATTGGTCATCTGGAGCAGCTAGTTCATCATGTGGTATGAGAGGGATCAATGAGGGAGAATTGGTCTTTTCAAGAAGATTGAACCTCTGATTTTTCTTTATGGATGGTAAGTAGTGAATCATATGATTTTATAAATATTTGTAGCTTAGGTTTACTCACCAGCCCTTTTGCACTTTGTTTTATTGTCCTGTTTCATCAACATAGCCTTTCATTAGGCAATAAAGCTATTACTTCCTCTTTTGACAGATGAGGAAACTGAGGCTCAAAAACTTAAAATGATTTGTCAAAGGTCGCTTGACTGAAAAAGCTAGATGAGGCTTGAGATGAAGTTTGCCAGTCTCATGCCTTCCTTCCCTTAATAGTTCTAAAATAATTCATTGAAAAAAAAAAAAAAAAAGGGCCAGCAGGTGGCGTGGTGGTTAAGGCACTGGACACTCCCACATGGCCGAGCTGGGTTCAAGTCCTGGACCTGGTGGCTTGCTTTCTCACTTCCTCTCTCTCTCACTCTCACCCTCTGGTGAGATTAAAAAAAAAAAATCAATGAATGAATAAATAAATAAAATAAATAATTTAAAAAAAGAAACACCAAAACTTCAAATCTAAAAATTAGCAAAAAATATATATATATAAAAAAAAAAATGCCTTTAGAATTAAAAAATACAGCTTTTATTATTGTATCATTTTGTGATACTTTGTATTAATAGATTTCCCTCTTCTTCCCCATTCCCATATTTCTTTTTGTAGTCTTTTTTCCTCTTAGTAGCTCAGTCCTTCAAGTTCTTTTTTTTTTTTTTTTTTTAACCTAGGGTAATTTTGAAAATTTTAAATTTATTTTTAACTTTCATTTTTTACATAAAATCTCCTAGTTTCTATGATCCAGCTTCAACAATGACCTGCTTTGGGCCAATCTTGTTTTCATCACCCTATATCCCCTGATCTTTTTTTTTTTTTTTTTTTAATTTTAAATTTAAATTTTTTTTTTTTTTGGAGGGGTTGTTTTCGATTTAGGGCGCGTGCACTCACCAGACAGACAGAGAGAGACATAGAGACAGAAAGTGAGAAATCACCCCCCAGGGGGGATGGCCACGCCGCAATCCCTTCTCCGTTCTCCTCTTGGGATCTTGGGCACGCATGCACACGCGCCCGGCGTGAGTTTTAAGCCACCGAGTCCGGGACGCAAACCGCGGTCAACTACGTAGGAGTCCAGCGACATAGCTGTTACACTAACTGCTGGTTCCCCATCCCCTGATCTTTTAAAACAATCCCAAGTATTATTTTTCTTCTCCCATAAATATTTCAGTATGTATCACTAAAAGATCAGTCTTTTGGTTTTGTTTTGTTTTGTTTTTCCCCAAATCTTTAACTATACAGTTATCACATCTGGGGAAGAAAAATGTCCTCAATGTCAGTAAATTTCCAGTCGCTGTTCAGATTTCCCCAGCTATCGTCTTTTTAAAACATGGTTTGTTGAAGTCAGGATCCAAATGAGAGTTTCTTATTAAAATCAAAGGACATGTATTAAAAAAAATTTTTTTTTAATCTGTAGGTTTCCCCTCTGTTTTTTCTCTTGCACTTTGCAGCCAGGAGATATGTACTGATGTTTTTTAAGTCAACAATAGACCACATACACCGTGTGGTCTCAAGAGATTATATCATATAACCGAGGTGTATAGTAGGCTGTATGCTTAGTTTTATATAAATATACTCTGTGATGTCCACATGATGATGAAATTGCTTAATGATAAATTTCTTAAAATATGCCCTTGTTAGTAAGCAGCATGTGACTGTATTTGTTAAAAAAATTCCAAAAAACAAACAAAACTGGTTGTTTATCCTATAGAGTTTACTGTAGTGTGAATGGTATTTATCCATTCCTGTGCTGTCATTTAATCTGTGTTAAAATCTACTCTTAACATACTTTGGTGGCTAATCTTTTTTTCTTATTTAAAAATAAAGACTGTATTTCCATTGTAGAAAATAGAGAAAGGTATAAAATGGAGAATTCAACACTAAAGTATTTTTTCTCCAGATATTTTTATATCCTGCTTATTTTTATTTAACACATTTCATTAACAGTTCCCTGGCATTAAGATATCTTCAGATCCGTGGGCCAGCTGGGAGGCATGAGTTAAGGTGTCTGGATCTCACATGACTGACTGCATAGTTTGAGTTTGTGCCTGGTGGGGCCTGGGGGCTTGAAAGACATTCTGGGTGCATGTGCGTTCGTGCCCAAAAATCTCAAAAGGAGAATGGAGGAGAAGAGGTTGCAGTGTGGCCATCTCCCCTGAGGGATGCTTCCTCATTTTCTTTCTTTCTGCCTCTCTCTGCACTCTCTGGTAAGTGCACATGCCCTATAGCAAAGTGGAAAAAATGAGAAACAAAAAGGTCTTCAAGACAGCTGCAGTGACCCAACCAAAAATAATTTAACACTGCAATGCTGAAGCTACATAGTAAGGTCCCAGGTTCACAGCCCAAGGTGTCTCTGTACATGTGGAGTGCTTGTGCCTGTTACCTGGCTGGGGCTGGGGTGGATCACAGCATGAAGACCCAGTTGGGGGTGCCCATGGTATTTTTTCTTTCTTCCCCTCACTTTTGGAGGAAATGGTTGGGGATGCCCATGGTGCTTTTTCTTTCTTCCCCTCACTTTTGGAGGAAAAAAAAAAAAAAAACTTGAACAAAAGTTATTCAATAACATTTAAAAGGTGTGTCATTGTATTAGTAATATTTCCCTCTGTTTCTTACATTGCTCCCAACTGAGAAGCATGTGTGCTTTAAACAGCTGAGCTGGCAGTTGTCCCAAAGGGGAGGACCTGATGTTCACACTGGAAGCTGGGACTATTTGTGTGTATATGCCATTTTCCGCAGTAGTGTTGATAATCCCAAAAGAAGAACGAATAGGTCAAAGGCCAGGTGTAATCATACATTTCTGATGCAGTGATCATATTGCCAGATTGTTCCACTAGAAAGGTGGTCTCTGCCATGTTCACTTCCAGCCCCAGGCAGACTGTGAAAAGCACTTTTCTCTACACAAGGACAGATTATAGTGAGGTCTTGATTTTAAAGTTTCCCCAGAGGAAAAAACAGGACTCTGAATATGCTGTCACCCTCATGTGCATGTGTGTTGGTGAGTAGTGATGGGAAAAGGGAGCCCGTGTGGGTGTTTCAGACTATCTGTCTAGCAGAGTGGAGAACTGAAGCCAGTATCTTCTAAGTGTCATGGGGAAGTGGGCAGTGCTGCCTTATCACCCCCTAACCCCCAAGTGATGACTTCTTTATCTGCCTGTGCAGCCCCTTCCGAAATTCCTGCTCATCATGGAAATGAGTTCGTTAAGGCCTCTGTCTCATAAAAGGGGCAGTGTGCAGAAGACCAGACCTGGCCAGTTCCAAGCCTGGGTGTCAGCTGGCCTTAGGTAGCTCCTTCCTCTTTGTCCCTTGCTGCCTGTACATTTTCTCTTTCTATGACTAAGTCCACAGGACATTTTGCCAACTGAGAAACTTCTTTGGATTAATAAGTGTCTTTTACAGGCCCAGCAGTATTGCCCCGTCATCCACACATGGTTGTGAGAGAGTTAGTTGGATCATTTCCCACTAGATGCCTGGCTGAGAAGTAGGGAGAGGGGGGTGATTTGGACAGAGAGGGGCTCTTTGGGAAGTCTGGTGGGCCTTGTCTTTTCTGAAGGTTGGTACAGCCTTTTTTGTTGTTGTTGTTATATTTTTTTCATGTGGAGGAGAACAAGTACACTGTTCAGGGTCTCGCCACACCACAGTCCCTCCTCCAGCCAGCCAGGGTGACAGGCACCTGCTTCTGTGTCCATCGTGTTTAGGATCCAAATTCAAACTTGGGCTTTCCTTATGGCTCCAACGCCATGCAGCAGTCTCAGGTTTTACTGCTGAAGGGAAAAGGCCAAGGGTCAAAGTAATATCTGTCTGACTCCCACGTCTCCCTGTCTCTCCTCTTAACTGCTCTGCTTGTGGTTCTTACCCAAGATCCTACAACTGAGGCTTGGTCGGGTCTACTCATGCTTATATAGTTGGCGTTCTGCTGAGGCTTGCTAGAAAGGAGCATGAGTAATGGACAGGAGTTCGACATTGGGATACTTGAGCCAGACACCCATTTTTGGGGAACGGGGGGCTTTCCTGGTGCACAGCACCTACCTGAGCTGTTGTGGGTAGTAGCTGTGCCTTACTCTAGAGCTGTTGGTTGGGGGTTTAGCATCACCCTCACCTCCTGCTGGAATGTATCCTGTCACTTGACTTCGAGATTTATTTACTCTACTAGCACCCGGCAGCCACATGGCATTACTAAATCACATTAAGTATCAGTCAAAAAAACACCCCAAACCAAACTACTCCACCCCATTCCCTCAGAATGTAGTATTTCATTTCTGTGAAGCCTCCTAGAAGTGTTTGGCATTCCTTACCATGGTTGAGCAGTCTTCGGCATCTAGGAGCCATTGCAATAACTACAGTTTATTAAGCTGCTCCTCTGGAGCCTAGCACTGTTCTAAGGTTTTTATGTGTTTTTCATCCCTACAGCAGCTTTGCAAGGGATTCTCCATTTTATATATAGAGAAGAGATACTTAAGGGAAAATCAGTAAATACCCAAATTGCACAACTGTTACATGGTAGAGCTAAGCCTCATACCACATCTTTTGACTCCTTGATATGTTACACTGCTGTCATGGGCATTATAGCCTGTCAAAAGTGTAGATGTGGAGTGAGCTTTTTTAAAATTATGATTGTATATATGTAAAATGTATATATATTCACACACATTTTATGTATTGCAGATAAGAATATGAATATCACAGGTGTATTATTTACTAATTAGATGTTTAATTTCTGCTGATGTCCTTTCTCCTGGAAAGGTTATAATATGACACGTCATGGGGGATTTATTCCACACCCAGCATAAATTGTTACCCAGGGTGAGTTAATTTGTGTTTATTTGTGAAGCAGCAGTGGTTGCTTCCTGAGGGCTTAACCTTGTTTGACTCTCTTGTAGGCTAAATTGCTATGTTAGTCTGTCTCCTGCCTCTCAGAGAAGAACTAGGTTCTTCATTTCCTAGGAAGTTTCACTTTACTTTCGAGATGCTCATTGTTTCTCACATTCGTATGGGATCCCTAGAAAACTGAATTCTTTGGGTCATTCTATTCTCCAGCCAGTCCTTGGAGCCTGCTCTTTCTGTAAGAACCCACTTGTTGAAATGTTAGTTGAAAGCTTATTACATTACTCTTTGGGGGAAAGGATTTTGACTAGCTCATCTGTTTTTATCTTCAAAGCCTGGGACCCAGTAAAATACACCCCAGTTGAACGAACAAATGAACATACACATGCATTGCACACACACACACACATGCACGCAGTAGGGAACTTTAAAGAATTAAGGCTGTGTATATGGTAGCCTTGAGGATAAGGAGAATCTTTGCCCAGGAGGGGAAAGAATTCCAAGTCTTAAAAGATTGTCAGGGAAATAATGTAATCTTGGAGTTTTAGAGCCAGAAGGAGCCTTAGAGATCATGGAGGTCAACCATCTCATTTTCCACGTCATTGAGATTTCTCATCCGCCTTGATTTTACAGCAGGGGCCCGCTGACCTTCAGGGCACAGAACCAGACAGATCTCTGCATTAGCGCTTTTATTGACTTAAAGACTGATCATCAGCATTGTGCTTTAGGTTTTAAGTAATTGATTTGGTTTTGTGTTTAAGTCCTGAGATGATTCTGTCACAAAGGAAAGTATTTTAAAAATTCTAGAAATCAGAACACTGCTTTCAAGTGGTAGACACTTGCCTCACGCTGAACCTTGTGATAGCTGAGCTTACCTTTCTCTTGCTGACTTTAACTCTTAATTGTTATAGTCCCTTCCCTGGCTCCTTTGATCTACTCAGGAATACTTGTGAATTTAGCAGTGCTTACAACTTGCTCTCCACAAGGTACTAAAGGTATTTCTTGACATCTTTTCTGCAGCAAGGTTTTTTAATGGCTGAAAAGATTCCCAGCATCTTATTTCTGTATATGTTGTCTTATGTTTGAAAGAAACAGTAGCTCAGTGGACTTGCTTAGTATCTCCCA
The DNA here is from genome assembly GCF_000334495.1 of Tupaia belangeri chinensis. Classification (NCBI taxonomy): domain Eukaryota; kingdom Metazoa; phylum Chordata; class Mammalia; order Scandentia; family Tupaiidae; genus Tupaia; species Tupaia belangeri. The sequence continues at coordinate 2,906,609 of NW_006160026.1, read as the reverse complement.
GTGGTGGGTGAGCCTGGTTCAGTGCTGAGTCCAGACAAGCTGGTCTGTACATGGTTTTTGCCATGATGTAGTCACTGTTGTTAATCTTACATCAGATCCCTTGAGCTTGAGAATGCATTTCCTCCTCTCTTCAGGTGCTGTCTTGACTGCTAACAAGCAGTAAGATGCTCAGTACTCAGGTGTGTTTCTTATTCTGCCCCTGCCTGGTGATTTTGATTGTTAGCCCAGCTGCTCCACCTCTCTAGAAAGAGCCCAGCAACAGCTGTCCTGGGGGAAATTGTCAAGGAAACAGTCCACAGGTAGTTTATGACAGTAAGTTGGCCAGAGCAACAGCAGGAGTCAGAATCTCTGCTGCACTCTCTGAGGAGCATTGGGATGGCAAAGAGGGGTGATCGTCACCAGCATTCCACCGATGTGAGATTAGAAGGTGATGGAACCAGGACAGCTGCTAGCCTGGTATGGATGCCTTCCACCACATCCCACTGCATACTTTTAATAGCAGTAATACAAAGATTCTACATAGTTGTACATGACCAGCTAAAGTCAGCAGAGAGACTGCAATGTTGGGAATTGGGATAATGGTATTGAAGGAGGGGCCTCTTTAGTTACCTGACATACACCTGTTACTGATTACTCTGGGCTGAACATTTCCTATACATAGGATACTTTGGTTTTTATTGATGTGCGCTGTATGTCGGGTAGTTCATTGCACCCACCTATTTAAACCTCACAACGACCATTAAAGGTAGGTACTGTTTGATACCGTCTGCTGCCACTCAGCTGAACTGGTATTTGGGGCAAGTTACGTCTGCACCTTAAGCACCTGTTCCCAGCATCACCTGAGATATCTGCTTTATTCTTAGCCATGTATTTATACTGTACTATTCCATGGGTCTGTTGGGGTGAGGGGAAGTGCGCAAATGCATGTGAAACATCATGAGCTCCCTACGTCACCTGAGCCTCAGTGCCTTAGTCATGATCTAGGGCAAGCCACTTCACCCCTCCAGATCCATTTGCTCATCTGTAAAACCGAACATAATATGTATTTAAAGGATTGTTGTGAGGTTCAAATGCGGTCATGACTATTAGGCACCTCATATTGTGCATTGGTGCATAGTAAATGGACCAATATCAATGGTAGCTACAAATTCTTTGACCACGCCTGTGAAGACCTTGTTCTCACTGTTTGTAAGTCAGAGGGTTCATGAGCTTGCAAGAGAGACAGAGAGGAAGAGGGAGGAAATACCCTCATTGGGACATTGTCATAGTGCAACCCTTTCTCCTTCCTGCCTTAATTTTGGGCATGCACACACACCCAGCGTGCTTTCTAAGCTGCTGGGGCTGTGACTCGAATCACATGGTTAGCCCCATGAGATCCAGGTCCCTTAACCACTAAGCCACAGGACTGGCCCCTCTCTCTTATATACAGATTAGATTGTAGGCTCAAGAGGGTGTGGAGCCAAATCTGGCCACAGGCTACTCTCTCTCTCTTCTTAGAAGAATGTTTTGGTAAATGGGTGAAATTCAAGTCAAAGGTAGCAGAATGTTAAAAGATTATTACAAAATAAAACAAAAGAAATTCTTTTTTTTTTTTTTGCTATAGGGCATGTGTGCTCAGCAGAAAGACAGAGAGAGACAGAAAACAAGAAATCACCCCCTAGGGGCGATGGCCACGCCTCAATCCCTTCTCCATTCTCCTCTTGGGATCTTGGGCACGCACACACACCCACCTGGCATGAGTTTAAGCCACTGGGTCCAGGACTCTAACCTGGACAACTACATGGGAGTCCAGCAACATAGTCATTACAGCAACTGCTGGTCCTAAAACAAAAGAAATTCTTCAAAATAGGTATGTTACAGAAGTTTCTTGATGAGTCCATGGATGAAGTTCAGCTAGTTTTACGTATTTCAATTTTCATGAGATGGAAGGAAACCTCCCTTCACCCCCTTCAATATATAGTCAAATTTTATTTCCAGAAGGATTTTATAACAATGCTTTTTCTGTTAATTATCATGGAATATTAGGATTTTGATTATTTGGAAAGGATTAGTATGTTTATTACCATTCAGAATCCGTAATCTGTATTTATTTTATTTCTTTTATAGCAGATACAGAGGCATACCCTCAACAGGTTCTTGTCACGCAGTGATCTTCCCACAGCCCTCCAGCTAGCTAAAATCTACAGCCTTAAGCACACATGTACACACACACACACACACACACACACACACACGTATATCTGCGTGCCTTTGACTTCTTTGTTCTTTGATCTACACATGATGGATGTTTTCACCATTCATCTTGCCTTACTCTTTATTTTTTTAACTTACATAAAGTACTTAATACCATATCAGGCAGATAATAGACATTCATCATTCATGAGATACTTTGATTTATTGGCTTCTTCTCATCCATCTTGCTTTGAATGGGTTTCATAGAGCCATGAAAAATTTGTTTTATGAGAAAACCACATGGATTTCAGAATTTTTAATACCAAAATTAACTAATTCTATTTTCCACAAACTTTTTGAAGTGCCCTTGTACATCAGTGTGCATATAACTCACTTAGGAAGCTGGTAAAAGCTGGTTTTGATTCAGTAGTTTGGAGTAGGGCTCTGTATTTGGACTCTTGTTGGGGTTGAGGTGATGTTTTTACTGCTGGTCTGCAGACCATCCTGAACAGCAAGGATGAGAACCATTGTAATCTGCAACCTCAAACACACACATGCAGGTGCACATATACACATGTGTGCCTTCGTTTAATTTTGCCTTCTTCTCCCCTCCTGTGGTTATTAAGTGTAAGGCAAGAATCATTGCTTTGGATGGATTGATTACTCATTCAGTAAACATTTATCTTGGGTTATCTGATTGTTTTCAGAGGGCTGTTACTGAGGTTCTTTCTGCATCATTTTAATCCCAGGTGTCCCTCTCTATGGTGGATTGTGATCAGAGAGAGCCTGGGGTTGAATAGTCTGCATTGCGTGCAGCTTGGCCCCATCCTGATCCTCTGCTCCCTGTGTCTTATATGGGAATCTCATTCCCCAGTCCCCAGTAATCATACTCATAATTGTTGAGGTGCTTGAAGTTTGCTTTAAAAACAAAAAATCCTGAAACTTATTGCCATTATTAGATGGACTCAGCAGTACCATAAAGGAAATGCTTCTATAACAGAATGACTAACCTCTCGTTTAGGTTCAAGCCTGCAGAGTAGTGACTTCTGTGTGTTTACAGGATTTTCTCATGAGCTGCATTTCCCTGACCTCAGGCCACCTCTCACTGACCCAGTGAGCCCAATGAATCCTCAGTTGGATGATGTGAGGGACACAGCCTCACGGCAGAGGTTGTGTGTCCTTTATTAACTCTGAATGGCAAAATCAGGCCCAGAATCTATCTCTCAACTCTTTCTTTCCTTCCATTTTTTTCTGGTAGGATGGTTGTATGCTTTCCAGTCACTGTTGATTTCTGGTTTTGAATTATAGTCCATCCATATTCCATTCTGTATGAACAGGGTGATTTCTCTCATTCACTTTGCTAGTTTTAAGTAAAAGTAAGTGGATCTAGGTTTGAATCCTGGGTCTGTTGTTCACTGTATATCGGTTTATTATACCTCTCTCTGCCTCAGTTTCTCCAAGGCTTGGGTTTTCCATCTGTAAAACAGGGATTGTATAATGACCATATTTAATGCTAGTGAAGAGAAAGCAAGTCAGTCTACTTAATTGCCTGCCCGCAGATCTGCTCCATGGTGGTGTCCAGTTCATGGGCTTTCTGACAGTGAGGAAGATGATCAGTGTCATCAGTGAAAAGGGGGGCAACATAATCTGAGGCAATAATCTGGGGAGAGAGTGCTCATGATAGAGGAAGCCATGGGCGGGAAGTGTGCGTTAGCTCTTTGGACTCCAGTTCACCAGGAATGGAGGAAAGAATGAATCAGCTGTCTTTGTGCTTCTCCATGTGAGCACAGAGTGTTGTGGCCAAAGAGAATTCGGGGAAGGAGAACAGGAAGCAGAGGAAGATACTAAGCAAAACCAAGAGGGATGCTTGATAACGCTGAAAGGGGATTTGAAGATCTGACATGTAGTTGAATAATCTAAAGGGAAGATTATTTATATAGACAAGTGAACTTTGTTAGTGGGGTGATGTTTTTAGTCATATGGCTGTTTTATGCTATTGAATGGAAAGCCGTGGTTATTTGAGAGATGCCCAATTTTTCTAGTCTGAAAAGGAGTTTCTGTTGATGTAGCATGCACGGTACCCTGTGACATGATGCATAACTGCCAAAAGTGTGAAAGAAACAGGAAATCACTACACGCTTGAAATATAATAGGTCTTTTCATTCATTTTCTGTTTTGTTTCCTGAATTGTTAAATAAAAGTTTATTTTGGGCACATACTATAGCTAGAAGCAATTTTAAAGCTATCAGAGTGGTTTTGAGGAATTGGAATAACATCAAGCTAACTGTATTTGCTTCGTGACATGAAGTTCCTTTCAAATTTGGTTACTTGTTCTATGGTTTAAAACTAAAAAATAGACCATGTACCTTGTTTCCTCAACTCGCTGGATTTGCGTGGAATGCAGGTAGAGCTTTTGGAAAGCTGTGGGGTTTGCAGAAGGGTGTAATAGTAAATGGATAAAGAGCTGGTGTTCTGTGAGCATGTCGTCATGTGTTTTTCTCTTTCCATTACCCAGGAAACCTACTTGATACTTCCGATTTTTGTTACCTACAGGTGAACACACACCTCTTCATTTATGGGCTTCAGTGCCTTTCCTTGGCCTATGAGATGATTTCCACTCCTAACAGCACACCCAGACTCCTCTCCCCTCTGCCCTTCTCCATGGCTGCCAGGAACAAGAGCAAAGTGAAGGGACTTGCTGTTTCATGTCTCCTTCCCCTTGTACCGGGTGAATACCTCCTGGTCTTTCTGGACTGAGATCAGATGTCACCTTTTCTAAGAGACCTTTCCTAGAGGGTTGCTGTTCCTCGGCCCGTTAGAAACTGGCCACCCAGGCCATGATGTCCCAGGTGCTCTCCTGAGCTGCACTGCCTTCGGCACACTCTGGGACTGTATCTGCAATGTCCGTGGGACTCGCTGTGGCCAGAATCTCTTACAATGTCTTAGTGTCTGGGGCCGGGTGTGCTGTTGTATTCAGTGTGCTGCTCACCACTTAACAGCCCTGCAGAAATATTACTGAGTAAATATATCTGCTAGTCTGTGACAGAACTTTATTGGTATGATCAGTGAAAACAGTAATCTTTTGGTATGGTGATCGCTGGACATAAACCTTCCTGTTTCATGCTGGGAAATGTCTTGCCATAACTTTTTCTTTGGTTTTGTTTGTAGCTTTTTATTTGTTATTACTATAATTACTAATACAGTCATTCGTTACACATCATTTAGTTTGTAAAGAGATTTTACCCAACATGATAATATGCTACAAAGCAGGTGATTTGAGAATACTGTATACGACATCACCAACAGCCAACAAACCATATCTTTTCCATTTTTTCCCCAAATTTCCCTTCCTTCACTCCTCCTCTCTCCCACTCTCTTTCCACTTTATCCCCAGTGTCCATGACAATTTTTGATGCTTTTATTGTTGTTATAGCCGCACCTGTTGATTATAGAAATAAAGAGGCTGAAAGTCCCATACAGTCCCATTATCTGAAGATGGTTAAAGTTAACATTTTGCTGTGTAGTTTTTTGGAAAATAACCTTTAAAATCCTCCTAGTTTGGATTAGGAGGAGTAGGGGTATTCAGAAAGGAACAGAGGATTGGTTCTGTGGCTTGTGGTCAAGGCAGTAAGATCCTCCATGCCTAACATGGTGTGGAGTGATCATATAGTGACTGTATTTGAGGCTAGTGAAGGTGAAACAAAACAGCCTGCTTAATTGACTGCCCAAGGATCTGCTGCATGGTGGGTGTCCAGTTCATGGCCTTTCTAATGGTTTCGAGCCCTGGACTTGGTGACTAGAGAAATACTGTGGGCATTTGTGCATGGATGCCCAAAATCTGGAAAGGAGGGGAGAAATGGAAGAGATGGATTGTGGGATGATCATTCTCCATGGGGAGAGTAGGGAAGGGGTGCTTTGTCCTGACACCCCCTTCTCCTCTCTCACAACACACATGCATCTAGCAAAATAAAAAGGAAGGAAGGAATAGACAGTGAGATAGTCTATAGCAGATATGTAATTGTAATTTCCCCTTGAGGTTTTGGAGCCACTTAGACAAAACGGCATGTTATGGTTTGGCCTCCAGACAGGACCTCAGAGTGAAGCGTTGAACCACTTTGTGCTTGAATCTTTGTGAATGCTAATTCATTCTGTAATGTGACTACCATTTTTTAGACTAGTCATCACTGTGTTATTTTCTGTAAAAAAAAAAAAAAAAAAAAAATTTTCTGGCTCACTAACACTCTTCTTTTTTGCAACCTCAAACACACACATGCAGGTGCACATATACACATGTGTGCCTTCGTTTAATTTTGCCTTCTTCTCCCCTCCTGTGGTTATTAAGTGTAAGGCAAGAATCATTGCTTTGGATGGATTGATTACTCATTCAGTAAACATTTATCTTGGGTTATCTGATTGTTTTCAGAGGGCTGTTACTGAGGTTCTTTCTGCATCATTTTAATCCCAGGTGTCCCTCTCTATGGTGGATTGTGATCAGAGAGAGCCTGGGGTTGAATAGTCTGCATTGCGTGCAGCTTGGCCCCATCCTGATCCTCTGCTCCCTGTGTCTTATATGGGAATCTCATTCCCCAGTCCCCAGTAATCATACTCATAATTGTTGAGGTGCTTGAAGTTTGCTTTAAAAACAAAAAATCCTGAAACTTATTGCCATTATTAGATGGACTCAGCAGTACCATAAAGGAAATGCTTCTATAACAGAATGACTAACCTCTCGTTTAGGTTCAAGCCTGCAGAGTAGTGACTTCTGTGTGTTTACAGGATTTTCTCATGAGCTGCATTTCCCTGACCTCAGGCCACCTCTCACTGACCCAGTGAGCCCAATGAATCCTCAGTTGGATGATGTGAGGGACACAGCCTCACGGCAGAGGTTGTGTGTCCTTTATTAACTCTGAATGGCAAAATCAGGCCCAGAATCTATCTCTCAACTCTTTCTTTCCTTCCATTTTTTTCTGGTAGGATGGTTGTATGCTTTCCAGTCACTGTTGATTTCTGGTTTTGAATTATAGTCCATCCATATTCCATTCTGTATGAACAGGGTGATTTCTCTCATTCACTTTGCTAGTTTTAAGTAAAAGTAAGTGGATCTAGGTTTGAATCCTGGGTCTGTTGTTCACTGTATATCGGTTTATTATACCTCTCTCTGCCTCAGTTTCTCCAAGGCTTGGGTTTTCCATCTGTAAAACAGGGATTGTATAATGACCATATTTAATGCTAGTGAAGAGAAAGCAAGTCAGTCTACTTAATTGCCTGCCCGCAGATCTGCTCCATGGTGGTGTCCAGTTCATGGGCTTTCTGACAGTGAGGAAGATGATCAGTGTCATCAGTGAAAAGGGGGGCAACATAATCTGAGGCAATAATCTGGGGAGAGAGTGCTCATGATAGAGGAAGCCATGGGCGGGAAGTGTGCGTTAGCTCTTTGGACTCCAGTTCACCAGGAATGGAGGAAAGAATGAATCAGCTGTCTTTGTGCTTCTCCATGTGAGCACAGAGTGTTGTGGCCAAAGAGAATTCGGGGAAGGAGAACAGGAAGCAGAGGAAGATACTAAGCAAAACCAAGAGGGATGCTTGATAACGCTGAAAGGGGATTTGAAGATCTGACATGTAGTTGAATAATCTAAAGGGAAGATTATTTATATAGACAAGTGAACTTTGTTAGTGGGGTGATGTTTTTAGTCATATGGCTGTTTTATGCTATTGAATGGAAAGCCGTGGTTATTTGAGAGATGCCCAATTTTTCTAGTCTGAAAAGGAGTTTCTGTTGATGTAGCATGCACGGTACCCTGTGACATGATGCATAACTGCCAAAAGTGTGAAAGAAACAGGAAATCACTACACGCTTGAAATATAATAGGTCTTTTCATTCATTTTCTGTTTTGTTTCCTGAATTGTTAAATAAAAGTTTATTTTGGGCACATACTATAGCTAGAAGCAATTTTAAAGCTATCAGAGTGGTTTTGAGGAATTGGAATAACATCAAGCTAACTGTATTTGCTTCGTGACATGAAGTTCCTTTCAAATTTGGTTACTTGTTCTATGGTTTAAAACTAAAAAATAGACCATGTACCTTGTTTCCTCAACTCGCTGGATTTGCGTGGAATGCAGGTAGAGCTTTTGGAAAGCTGTGGGGTTTGCAGAAGGGTGTAATAGTAAATGGATAAAGAGCTGGTGTTCTGTGAGCATGTCGTCATGTGTTTTTCTCTTTCCATTACCCAGGAAACCTACTTGATACTTCCGATTTTTGTTACCTACAGGTGAACACACACCTCTTCATTTATGGGCTTCAGTGCCTTTCCTTGGCCTATGAGATGATTTCCACTCCTAACAGCACACCCAGACTCCTCTCCCCTCTGCCCTTCTCCATGGCTGCCAGGAACAAGAGCAAAGTGAAGGGACTTGCTGTTTCATGTCTCCTTCCCCTTGTACCGGGTGAATACCTCCTGGTCTTTCTGGACTGAGATCAGATGTCACCTTTTCTAAGAGACCTTTCCTAGAGGGTTGCTGTTCCTCGGCCCGTTAGAAACTGGCCACCCAGGCCATGATGTCCCAGGTGCTCTCCTGAGCTGCACTGCCTTCGGCACACTCTGGGACTGTATCTGCAATGTCCGTGGGACTCGCTGTGGCCAGAATCTCTTACAATGTCTTAGTGTCTGGGGCCGGGTGTGCTGTTGTATTCAGTGTGCTGCTCACCACTTAACAGCCCTGCAGAAATATTACTGAGTAAATATATCTGCTAGTCTGTGACAGAACTTTATTGGTATGATCAGTGAAAACAGTAATCTTTTGGTATGGTGATCGCTGGACATAAACCTTCCTGTTTCATGCTGGGAAATGTCTTGCCATAACTTTTTCTTTGGTTTTGTTTGTAGCTTTTTATTTGTTATTACTATAATTACTAATACAGTCATTCGTTACACATCATTTAGTTTGTAAAGAGATTTTACCCAACATGATAATATGCTACAAAGCAGGTGATTTGAGAATACTGTATACGACATCACCAACAGCCAACAAACCATATCTTTTCCATTTTTTCCCCAAATTTCCCTTCCTTCACTCCTCCTCTCTCCCACTCTCTTTCCACTTTATCCCCAGTGTCCATGACAATTTTTGATGCTTTTATTGTTGTTATAGCCGCACCTGTTGATTATAGAAATAAAGAGGCTGAAAGTCCCATACAGTCCCATTATCTGAAGATGGTTAAAGTTAACATTTTGCTGTGTAGTTTTTTGGAAAATAACCTTTAAAATCCTCCTAGTTTGGATTAGGAGGAGTAGGGGTATTCAGAAAGGAACAGAGGATTGGTTCTGTGGCTTGTGGTCAAGGCAGTAAGATCCTCCATGCCTAACATGGTGTGGAGTGATCATATAGTGACTGTATTTGAGGCTAGTGAAGGTGAAACAAAACAGCCTGCTTAATTGACTGCCCAAGGATCTGCTGCATGGTGGGTGTCCAGTTCATGGCCTTTCTAATGGTTTCGAGCCCTGGACTTGGTGACTAGAGAAATACTGTGGGCATTTGTGCATGGATGCCCAAAATCTGGAAAGGAGGGGAGAAATGGAAGAGATGGATTGTGGGATGATCATTCTCCATGGGGAGAGTAGGGAAGGGGTGCTTTGTCCTGACACCCCCTTCTCCTCTCTCACAACACACATGCATCTAGCAAAATAAAAAGGAAGGAAGGAATAGACAGTGAGATAGTCTATAGCAGATATGTAATTGTAATTTCCCCTTGAGGTTTTGGAGCCACTTAGACAAAACGGCATGTTATGGTTTGGCCTCCAGACAGGACCTCAGAGTGAAGCGTTGAACCACTTTGTGCTTGAATCTTTGTGAATGCTAATTCATTCTGTAATGTGACTACCATTTTTTAGACTAGTCATCACTGTGTTATTTTCTGTAAAAAAAAAAAAAAAAAAAACTTTTCTGGCTACTATAAGTTTCCTAGTTTTTGTTTTAGTTTGTTATCTGGCGTGTATGCTCAGTAGAGAGAAAGAGAACATGAGAAATCACGCCCTAGGGGGGGTGACCACACCACAGTCCCTTCTCTTCCATTCTCTTCTTGTGATTTTGGGCATGCATGCAAGCCCCCAAGTGTGGGACTCTTGGATCCAGCTGTCTTAACCTTTGCACCACCTCTTTTCTAAAATATTTTTGATGAAAAATGCGTCTCTCAAGCTGAGTGTTTCTTTAGGTTTTGGACAGCCATTGGGATGTTAATGAGCTTCCAGGTGATGAAGATTACCCCTTTACTTGAAGGAGGTAAATTAATGTAGGATTAAATAGGGAAAGGAGTTTTTTGTTTTGTTTGTCAGTTGTTTTCTTTTTTGACTTACAGGCATTTTCAAAGGAAAAAAAAATACCCTTTTTTTTTGAGAGGTTTTTGCTACAGGGCGCATGTGCTCGCCAGAGAGACAGAAAGCGAGAAATCACCCCCCTTTAGGGGGTTGGCCATGCCACAATCCCGTCGCCTCCATTTTTCTCTCAGGCTCTTGGGCACGCACGCACACGCGCCTGGCGTGAGTTTAAGCCACTGGGTATGGGACTCAAACCGTGGTTGACTAGATGGGAGTTCCGCCACATAGCCATTATGCTAACTGCTGGTCCCCAAAGAAACACGTTTTTAAAAATAAGGAAAAGGAAAGTTCTTTTGCATTATGGAATTCTTTCAGAAGCATTGCTCTTCATGTTGAATTACATTTTGGGTTTCGAATTACAAAGTGCTTACAAGTGTTGAAGTAAAATTAGTTCTTTGTGTTTTAAGAGAGAGATTTTTGCTATAGGGCACTTGCACTCACAGGAGAGAGAGAGAGACAGAAAGTGAGAAATCACCCCCGAGGGGAGAATGGCCACACAATCCCTTTTCCTCCATTCTCTTCATGCGATTTTGTGCACACATGCACATGTGCCCAGTGTGAGTTTTAAGCCACTGGATCTGGGACTTGAACCACGGTCGACTATGTGGGAGTCCAGTGACGTACCCATTACGCCATTTGCTGATCCTGGTTCTTTGTATTTTTTTTTAATTTGACAGTGTGTAAGTAATGATAAACCACAATTATCTATTCACAGAAACTACCGTAAAAGTTAATAAACTTGAAATAGGATTGAGTATTTAAAAACTACAGGTGATATGAGTGGACATATAGGCAAAATTAGGTGTCCCTTCTTAGCATAAGAGGGAGTAAGAGTTTTCCTCTTTCTCACCACCAGTAGAAATGGGGGTGCAGAGCTTGATTAAATAGCATTTTAGTGTCTTCGGTGAAAAGCACCTTAAAACTTCAAAGCTGCATAGTCAATTTTACAAGAAGCTGTCAAGTCAGATTGTTTCTTCAACGTTGAATGAAAAATTTCGAGTATTGGTTCTACAATTTTTATTCTGTGATCCAAAGCCAAGTAAACAAGCTTTAGAAAGAGGCTTTTGCTTTTAGATTTGAACTAGTAGCCATGGTAATATCTTCAGTTCTCTGTGTAAGCTCTGTAATTCCATGGATTTCATCACAGCCTGTCTCTGGATTTAGTGTTTGTGAGAAATCAAACCTAGGCCTTGGGACTGCGACATCACACAGAAATCGTCAGGGACCCTCTGTGTGGTTCTTGGGCTTTGGACTCTGTTTTCCCCTTTTCCAGCTTTTGCGGATTCTGATCATTGTCTCTGCCCAGTGTGCATAGCTGTGTATGCGTGTGTGCTTCTTGGTGTGTCAGGATATGTGTATTGTTTGAATGTTCTGCTTGTACTTTTAATTTGATTAACAGGTTGATAGCTTCAGGAGCCAGCTGGAGGCACGACAGTCACTCAGCGCTCCGAGGGGACACACCTACGTGAGGGGGTGCCAGGTTGACACTCTGGGCCTGTGCACACATCCCTGATCCAGGCCAGCCGAGGCTGGGGATGGACCACAGTTTGAAGACCCTGTCAGGGTTGCCAGTTTCTCTTTCTCCGTCCCTGCCCTTTCTTGGAAGATATAAACAAATGCACTTTAAAAACTGGTAGCGGGGCCGGCAGGTGGCATGGTGGTTAAGGCGCTGAACACTCCTACATGGCCAATCCTGGTTCAAGTACCAGACCTGGTGGCTTGCTTTCTAGCTTTTTCTCTCTCTTGGTCAAATTAAAATAAATAAATTATTTTTAAAAACAAAACTGATCACTATACAGTTTCGAGGACAAGGTACCTCTTAACTAGTCACTATGCTAAACTCTTGACGTGCTTATCACATTTTCCTCATAGCCTGATGGGGTGGGTATACTGTTGGTTTTTGCAAATGAGGAGACTGAGGTTCAGACATTAAGAAAATTCTCCTCCTTGGAAAGGCAGGGAGAATGATCATTCTATGTATTTGCCAGTTTCTCTAGTCTGTAGACTTGACTGTCATACTTGAAGGCCTAATTCCCTAAAACCTCAGTGCGAGTTGTTGTCAAGGGGGCTAGTGGCAGGTTAAGTCCTGTGAATCACTGTTCAGCGTATGGGCTTTCATGCTGACCCACTGTGCGACATTGTTTTACTTAACATTCTGGGCCCATTTTCTTCCTCTTAGACCCAGGGAAGTAAAGGAAACTAACCAAGTTGGCATAGTAAAGAATGCTTAGAGCCACAGTTCTTCCCTCTGTACAGGCTGCCCTCCTGGATTTCTTGCTCTGGGTTTGGTAATTCCATCATAGCTCAGAGGGATGATGTCTAAAAGCACGATGCCCTTGTGACGTGTGGTCCAGGTGATGAAAGGGCCCTCTTGACCTTTACCCTTGGAGTAAGGTACCCCTCATCTCTTCCTTAACTCCAGAGCCAACAACACTAAATTTAAGGTGAGCTGACATTTCGTGTGTGGCTGCAGGGGTCTGCCTTTGAGTGTTCTGTGTGTTCCCTGTGTCTGCCTGCATGGGAAGTAGTCCTAATCCCATTTTACAGCTCAGGGAACTGAGCATCGCAAAGGCTTCTCTGGCCACCAGCACAGCCGAAGGTGGCAGAGGCAGGTTGGATCCTGATGCCAAAGCCCGTTTTTGGTACACTACGTCATCTATTACTGAGGAAAAAATAAGGTGGAAATAGGTTTGTTGTGCACCTTCAGGAGCAACCCAGAGGACTGTGGAATAGAATTCAACACGTTCTTCATGGCTTCATAGACAATGTTTAATTTGGGACACTTTTACAGGCTCAAAAAGAATTATAGGTAAAAATGGGCTGAAGTCCTAGAAAATGACAAAGTGTAAAGCATGGATTTATTTGCTGGAACTCTGTCCGCTGCCCCTCCCCTCCTACAGATATGTACATACATTTAACCTGAGAAGGGAAGTAATGATCTACTTCAAAGCTAACCCACGGGACACAGTCCTTTTAGCAGTATAAACCTCAAATTCTTAGGCCTCACATCAGACTAAGTTCCATTCAATTTAGCCATGACATTGTTGCCTACTATATGCCTCGTCTGTGGTAGATGCTGAGTGAAGGGTGGCAGATTGAATTAGACAGGATTCTGCTCAGGTGTTCACAGGGGAATGTGGGTGTGTGCAGAGTTGACTTTAACAGTGTAGACTGGTCAGGGCTTGATGACAGTTCAGATTGCTCAGGGAGTACACATGAAGCCATAGCTGGTTCCAACTGGGGAAGTCGTAGAAGGTTCTTTCTAGTCTAGACCATGAAGGATAAATGAGTAGAACATTCCAGACAGAGGACACTGTCTGAGCAGAGGCCCCAGTAAGAAAGTACAGGGTGTAAGGGGACTTCCATTAGGTGGGTAGTCAGAGGTCTGCATCACCATGACAGTGGTCTTGGCTTTACTTCATGCCCACTCAGTTAGGTTTGATGATGCAATCAATCTCTTGCCTTCTCTCTCTGTCTCTTCCCCTCCTCACTCCCTCTTTCTCTGTTAAGTGTCTTCTATGTTTTATGTATTGTCGGGGATGTGTGTCGAAGAGATTCATTTCCAGCTGAGGCCAACTGCAATGAAAATGTCCTCTTTGACAAATTGGGGAATTAGATTACAACCATTTCTCCCTGAAAGGCTGGGGCTGAGCTGAAACTTCAAACATCCCTAGGGCAGGACAGGCGGGAAATGATGATTTAAGGTTCCTGGGTGTGTTGACTAGAAAATTATTTGAATAAATAAAACTATACCACTCCAGTTGATTAATAAATGTGGCTTCTCGCTGAGCCATGTGGTTTTTCTCAAGGAGGACTTAGGATGGCACCATCCAAGGCTGCCCCAGTGAAGTATAGTATATCATAGGTGGTCAGAAGTTTCTAGTGGGAAAATTAGCACAGTTGTGTGATTTCCTTTTTAGTCACTATTTTCAGAGCTCTTCTTTTTTCTTAAAATATAAAGGACTCTCAACTTTCTGTTTTAAGAATTATTATTATTATTTTTCACTTTCTATAGGACATGTGTGCTCACCAGACAGAGAGATGGAGGGAGAGAAAAAGTGAGAAAGCAAGCTTGTAGGTCCAGAACTCAAACTGTGGTCGATTATGTGGGAGTCCAGCACCTTAACCACCATGCAACCGGCTGCCCCCAAGACTCTCAACTTTTTAAAGTTTGAGAACATTTGGAGTTTTGAGTTGGTAATGCATTATGAGCCAGTAACATATTTGCATGGGCAATCTGGAATTAAGATATCAGTGTCCCTTGTGGAACACGGTGTGAGTCCTGTACCCACACCTGCCCCCTCCTCCAGTTCTGACACAGTGGATTTGGACCAGCTGAACTCCCGGGGCCTCTTACAAAGTAGCCCCTCAGCAATGGAATGAATCATCTAGGATCCTGGCTCCTCGCTCTCACTTTGGCAGTCCTTGGGGTGCAGCAGTTGTGCAAGTTTGCACGGTCTTCAGCTCTGTACTGTCCTCGGCAGGGAGGCTCCCACCCACATGTGCACCACAGTGGGGTGCCATATTTGGAGAAGAGCAGCAGAGACGAGGGTGATAACCAGGCTGGAACCTGTGTTCTTACCCAGCTCAGAGAACTATTATGTCGCCCAGAAAAGCAGCAGTGGTGGTGGGGATGAAGGCCAAGCCAGACTTCAGACAGAGGGCTCACATGCACTAAGTGTTGAGTTCAGCATGAGAAAGAGCCACCAGCCATGTGGTCAGAGATGAAATAAGGGGCCTCAGAGAAGCAAAGGCTTCAAGGAAACCATTGAGCAGATGTCCTGTTCTGACGGTGGGAAAACTAGTGAGGGGATGCACTGCCCAGTATTTCTAGCCAGCCTGGAGTTCTCATCCTTCAACTCTAAGAATCTGTACTGAACCATAACTAGCTCATTGGTTTTTCAGCTTTTTGCCTTAAGACTGCCCATGTTTCTTATAGAAATACTTGGTGTAATGCTGTATGTTCAGAGGTGTCATCACAGCTTTGTGTCACTTTTCTGCACTCAGGGCCCACAAGAGCAGCAAATATCCAGAATTCCTTATTTTTATTGGGCAAAATTACAGCCATGTAGTTTTCCTCCCTCATGCTGAAAATTCATACAGGTTCAGTTCTTAGAAAAATAGCCTCTCATGTTTTCACTACTTTGAAGACTGTCCGCCATTATATGGTGTGGCTCCATGGGGCTTTGGTCCTATGGTCCTACTCGTGAATCCCTGCTGTGCCACCACGTACCAGCTGTATGGACTTGGTCGAGGTCCTTTCTGTTCGGTAAGTCTTGGTTATTTCCTCATCTGTAGTAATACCAGTCTCAGGGAGTTGTTATGACCATGAACGTCTTGTCCCGCTTGCTCCCTGAAACGAGCCTGGTGAGTGCATGCCCAGGATTCTGACAGACCTGCGGGCTAGGGGAAGACGGCAGTGTGACCCCACCAAGGGTGCTTCTCTCTCTCCTCTGGTGCACACATGCTACCATGAGTAAAGTTTAAATATTTTAAATAAGAACAGGAAATCTTCAATCGTGGTCCTGTTACATGCCTGTGCTGGAAGATGCTCTTGGAATGCCTCAGGCCGCTGGAGCCTCTGAGGAAGACTCTAACCCAAGCCCTGCTAACCACCGACACTGTCACAGTCAGGACAAAGCAGCTCATCCAGCAGTTTTGATGCACTGTTTGTGGAGGAACGATGAACAGAGCTGTGGGCAGACAGACAGGGCCTCTGGTATTACCAGCCCTTCAGATAGGCAGTCTTAAGCCCAAGGAGAACTTGTGGAATCGGAGTGCAGGCAGAATTATTTATTACATCAGTCCAGAAGAAAGAGCACCCGTGGACAGTGCTGTCTTTGCAAGCTGAAATCCCTTTGCTCTTGGCACCTGGTCATTCTGCCGACTCTGAAAGTTCTCTTAGCCACTCAGATGCCACCTCCTGGGGTTGTCCATCAGTTCTTCCTGTCGAAATTACCCTGCTCTGATGTGGACTGATACGGGGAGAGGGAAAGCAGCCATAGTGAGTCCGATGTGCCAGAATCTAGGGCTTAAGTTTAGGTGACTTGGAGGAAAGCAAGGGATCCTGAAGAAGTAGGCCACTCATTATCTCTGCATCTCTTCTGTGGGATCATTTTCCATTCTCAGATTTGGAAAACATGCCATGGAGAAATGCATTAAGTTCATGCTTTGCTTTGCTTTTAAATATTGTGATTATCGTAAGAGGATCTTTTTTTTTTTTTTTTTGCCTGTGCTGTCTGGCTATCTTAATGTGTTCACGTGTAGAGCATTTATTTGCATTCATTTGTTTTTCTCTACCCTCTGCTGGCCTCCAGATGGACACACTGTTAATCCAGTGTGATTAGCATCAAGTAGACTGTTTAAGCCTCTTTCAGGGGAGACGAAAATGAAAGTTGGTGCAACAGGAGCTCAGTAATGCTGCCCTGACTACCACTCACATACATCGGCGTGTTCGTAGTGCCTGTCGAAACCCGTATTTTATTTGGGGTGGAAAATTGCTTGAGGCATTTCAGCTTCTTTGTGCTTAAATTGGGAATCCTAAGGCAGCACTGACTAATATATTAAATAAGAGAAAGTGGAATAGTATGGACCCTCTAGGCAGCGGGCTTTCAGGCTTTGCAGGGATGCACGAGAGTACTGTATCGGTGATAGTGGGCCTCAGAAAGCAGACTGCTGAGCTTTCAGTCGGACCTTGCTGGAGCCTTTCTCATTCCTGTGTCTCTAGTAGGTAATAAAATGCTCTGGGAGGTCGGTCTTGCATCTCTGTTACATGCTACCTCCTCCTCAAAGTCCTCCTTGATTTCTGCTATCACTCCAGTACTCAGAACTAAGAGCACATGCTGTGGCATAAGACCTGACCCAGGTCTGCTGTGGCAGGCTACGTAAATTCTGTTTTCTTATTTGTGATTTGGCAGTAATGGTAGTATTTTAGGCAAAGCATTGTTGTGAAGGTGGAATGAACAGATTCTGTGTAAGGTGCATAACTTAGCAGTGTCTGGCATATTTATTGCTTCATAAAAGCCAGGTTCCCATTACTGATTGTATGACTTGGGATCGCTTAACCTCTCTGAGCCTCAGTTTTGTCATCTGCATTCTAAGGTAGAAAACATCCTTCTCAGCAGCAGTTTTATACGGAAAAGGAGAGGCAGTGCTAGAAAAGCATTCACCACCTCCTCGCTTCTTAGGCACCTGGGCTACCAGCATGTGGTAGTTCATGTGGTTATAACACTGCTCTGCTTCGTGCACAGTAACTAGCAGTTTATGTTTCAGTCCCCATAGGCAGAGCCTGTGCTTTCATTTTTGTACACCCCCAAATGCCTTGCTCAACACAATAGCTAATCAGCAAACAGTCATTCACACAGGTGTGTTTGAACTTACAGAGCACATGGCTTAAGAACAGGTATCTCTTACTTTGCTTATAGGGTGAGGAAAATGGGGTAAGGGGTGCAGATGTCTGTCTTTCAGCAAAGGATGCTCGTGTGGTTACCCAGATTCATACGAGGTGAGCCCACTGTACAGTAGTCTTTCTCACTGTGAAGTTGGTCTTGGTGCTAGCAGTCTGCATTACCTGAGCTGCTATTAAGGTATTCGGTTTGCCTTTGAATACTTTGAAAGAAAGGAGTTCTTTAATTTGTCCAGTTCTCCTTCCAGTTAAAAAGAAATCACTAGATTTTTGTCCCAAGAATGAGCCAAATAGAAACTCCACTGAGATTTCTGAGAAGGAAGGGTTGAGAGCCCACCACTAATTGCTCCTGTTGCCTTTCTCCGTCTTTGCTCCCTTCTCAACACATCAGTGGAATTCTGGTCCTTACGTTTATAAGAACACTGGGGTTAGGGTAAGACACGCCCATTTCTGTAAACGCCTGCAAACAGGGCTGCCAGGAGCATCTGGGCTCTGCAGCCTTTATAGGTTCATGGTCTCCTCTGAACCTGTGTTTTACAGGATTCAGTTGTTTTCCCGTGGCTTTTGCAAAGCTCAGGGTTACAGGGTGGGCAGACTGTCTGGAGCCTTCTCCTGCTTCTTGAGCTAGATGCCCACCATCTCCTGTCACTAGCTGAAGAAGCAAGGGTACACTTTTGTTTTCCAGAGGGGTACCATAAAAAGCGAGCGGTTAAGATATGGGCCCTGTGCCTCTGAATGGTCGTTAGAAGAATCTTAAGCATCTGGATAAAGCAATGAGTTCTAAGTTCCACCGGAATTTCATAGCCCTGTTTGTATAGCTACAGAACCAGAGGCCCAGTATCCTGATTTTATGAATTATACTCCCTAAAATGATGTAGAGTTAAGTTGGGATGTAATTATCTTGAACATATCTGAGTCATTGGTGCATCCATAGTCAGCTCCTGCTTTTCTGATGTCCCTGATCCATCCACATGTTTCCGGGAGTCACTTCTCACTATACCTTAATTTTCCCATGTCAAAAAAAAAAAAAAAAAAGGAGTCAAATTTAGATAATCTTCAAAACCTTTAACAGTTGCTTTTTTAAAATTACTTTTCTGCAAGTGAAGCCTCTTCTCCAGTTGGGTATGAGAGTCAGCCTTTTAATCCCACCTGCTTCTAGAACAGCTCTAGGCACTTTCAGTAGCTCTCCCAGGCCCTCTGTTCCTTACCCTGATGCTTCCTTCTCAGTCTGTTTTGGAAAAAGAGGAGCAAACATGACATTTCTGTAAGCTCAGAAATGGCGAACATACAGCCTCAGGAGGAGTTAGTCTGTATAAAGATCTTTTCTGTAGCGCCAGGGAGGCTTTGCCACAACCATACAGATCTTCCTGGCCCTTTACAGAAAGTGACTTCTCCTGATTGGATGATTATCTCGGAGAGTTTGGTGAGTTGGCATCTAACAGAGCAGGCGGGCAGAAGGGGGCAGGATGACCTAACATGTTTTGAGCCCCTAGGGGAGTAGGGTACTAACTGGCAGTGACATTGTAAAGAAGTCATGGGCAGTTCTGGAAGCCTGGGGCAAGAAAGGAGAAGTTTCCTGCACCTGCTTCTCTATAATTCTGGGTGTTTATTACCCAGCAAAGTAGGTTTTGTGCCTGGTACTCTATTAGGCAGAAGGATATAAAGTTGTCTCCAAGGGCCTCCTAGGCTGGAGGGGAGGTGCCTATTGCTTATCAAACAACTAGGTGTCCACCATTGTGTTAGGTGCCTTACAATACATAAGGATGCCTAAATTTTTTTTTTTTTTGAGGGATTTTTTTTTTTTTTTCCTCTAGGGTATGGTGCACTCACCAGAAAGACAGAGACAGAGAGACAGAAAGTGAGAAATTACCACCCAGGGAGGGTAGCCACACCATGATCCCTTCTCTTCCATTGTCCTCTCGGGATCTTGGGCGCACACACATATGTGCCTGGCATGAGTTTAAGCCACTGGGTCCAGGACTTGAACTGCAGTGGACTACATGGGAGTTCAGTGACATAACCATTATGCCAACTGCTGGTCCCGACATACACATAATTTTAATACAGCTTGATGAGTATTTTACAAGTGATGTCTGAAGGGTTACGGGACCTTCCAAGAGGGAGGGCAGCATTCTGGCCGATGGGGAGTATGGAGTGGGGTGGGGACATGGACAGAAGCAGGAAGTAGGAGGGGTTAATGTGGCTGTTTACGTGAGGCAGGGATCTAACTGTGCTGTAAATGGCATCAGAATGGTGTTCACTGTCTTACCTAGCAGTACGGGACTAGCAAGTAGAAATCTGTGCCTTGAGATGACTCGTACTTGTCTGATAGAACTGGGTCACCTTAATACTGCCTTTCCCTGTGTCTGTTACATCATAAAGGCTTATTTGTTGTTTTCAGAAAAATCAAAAAAGTCCCTTCATTTTTGCTTCTCTGCACACCTTCTGCCTCTTTCTCAGCCCACATCTTTGAATGAGGGTCCAGAGTGAGACATTCGTGCTTGAGTAAGAACTGCAGAGCAGGCCATTGACCACAGTGTTGGGAAACGTTCTCCAAACACATGGTGATGAGCCAGAAGAACAGTCTTGGTACTGCCATGCCAGCGGGAGGAGGAATTGCCGCTAGTGTTTAGAGACACCCTTTTATCTTTGCGTAGTAGTAGTCGTCATTAAGGACTGGGACACTGTCTTCCTTGCGGCAGACACATGGGTGATTTCTTTGCATTGTCCATTCTGCTCTTCACCTTTCTCATCCACTTGGATTCCTCAAAGACCTACTGAATCACAAAGCCAGGTGGAACTGGTCCTTCAGAATTTCCTCAGGAAGCCCTGGCACATGGATTGCCTGCTCCCTGAAGCCTTCTCAGTCTCCCTGCCAGGAAATGATCTTTTCTGCCTCTTGACGATGCAAGTTTTTGTATCTCCCTTTTGCCCTTATCACATTCTGTCCTTTATTAGTTATTTATTTGTACGTCCTGTCTCTCCTACCAGATTGTAAACTCATTTAGACAAGGACTGTGTGTTCTATATATTTTTCATAATCCTTAGCGTGAGATTCACCATAATAATCTCTCAATATAAATATTTGTTGAACTGAATTCAGGTAGCATTATTTATTTCAAATTCTGTCCTCATCAAGTACAAGAATTGGTTTTAGAAAGGTCAACAATACATACTTTTCTTTTGATTCTTAGCCCCTCTAGTTCTACAAGGAGTCCTCAAAATATTTGTGGAAATGCATATCATGAAAACTGCTTGGATTTCAAAAAAAAATTTGCACCAAAATATACTGTATTTTAATTGTATTTTTTTCCCTGAACTTTTAATAACTGCTTAGTTATGTAAGATATGTAAGGTATGTGTCCAATCTGTACACTAAAGGATATGGCAGCATAAAGATTAGAATACAGGGCCAGCCTGTGGCATGGTGGGTGGAGCATCTCGGTCACACATGGCCGACCACATAGCTGAGTCCTGACCCCAGCAGCTTGAGAAACACTCTTGTTGTGTGTGTATTGTATTGTGCCCAAAATCCCAAATGAAAAAG
Source organism: Tupaia belangeri chinensis (assembly GCF_000334495.1). NCBI lineage: Eukaryota > Metazoa > Chordata > Mammalia > Scandentia > Tupaiidae > Tupaia > Tupaia belangeri. The sequence continues at coordinate 2,885,113 of NW_006160026.1, read as the reverse complement.
ACATTTTGGTATGACCATGCCCCACGGAAGGTTGCTTTCTCATCCAATCCCTGCCATGTATCCCTCTCTGGGGAGCACACACACCCTCTGTCAAAAAGGAAAGTTTGGAATACACGGTAATGGGACCAGCAGATGGAGTAATGATTATGTCATTGGACTCCCATGTAGTCAACCATGGTTCAAGTCCTGGACCCAGCAGCTTAAAATTTGTACCAGGTGCATGTGTGTACATGCCCAAAATCTCAAGAGGAGAATGGAGGAGAAGGGATTGCAGCATGACCATCCCTCTTGGGGGGTGATTTCTCATTTTCTGTGCCTCCAACAAGCACGTGTGTCCTATAGCAAAAATCTCTCTTAAAAAACAAAGTAAAATAAGGCAGCTTGAGATAAGATCAACATGGCATCTATGTAGGAGGCAGCTGGGACTGAGACACCTGGATTCAGCAGATTGCCATAACTCCACAATTTCTTTGAATCTAAGACACCGAAGGACTCATGGCCAGGTACAGCATTTCACTGTTCACAGATGGCAGGAGATTGATCACAGAGAGAGACCTGTGGTAAGGACCTGAGTGTGAATCGTTAGCTCTCAGGTCCTTACAGCTGTCACCATGCATGCCTGCCTGCTCAGTCTGCTTCTATAAGTTGTTTGTTGACTTTGTGTTTGCTTCTGTGTGTTTTTCTTATGGCTTCTCTTGTCTTTTCTCTGCCTCATTTTTCCCAAGAAGAAGCTTTGGAGACTGAGAACTGTGTCAGCGGTAGCGTCCTCAATACAATATTTATGACGTACTTTCTCAGCATAGGACTTGCTGATGCATATTTCCAAAGGAGCTTAATTTGACAGAAAAAACAGGTCAGTTAGATTCAGATTCAGCTGCCGTCTTTTGTCTGTTATGAGCCAGACTCTGGTAGGCACTTGCGCATACATTATCATTTTGTCATAGACAGTTGTAGCAGAGAGGAAGTTTTGTGAAGAGCCATCTCATGCTAGGGAATGAGCTCTGTGGGGCTTATGGGATGACCGATGTTACAGGGCAGACAGGGTGTATCTTCCTGGGTTACCAGTTTTACACAGGTTAGGGTGGGAGTCAGTAGGTGAATTTAGGACTTAATCTCACTGACTAATAATTTTATATTTAAACAGTTATGGACATACAAAGAAGAATGCAAACTATGCACAAACATTGGTGGCAAAATAGAGTTGATTGAGATTATGTACTCAGAGTGCTTTATGGTGTACCTGCTAGCTTCTTTTTTTAAATTTAATTTTATTTATAATTATCATAATCTTTTTTATATTACATTGAATCTCACATATCTTTACAGAGTATTACATTTCTTTTTTCAGCTATTACATTTCTTTTTCCAGAACAAGTACCATGCATATCAGTCAAGACAAAGACAGTACTATCCACATCATCATCATCAAATCGCTTTTCATCATTATTTTTAGATTATTATTATTATTATTATTCTCATTTTTTTTAAACATTCAATCACTATATATTATTGGGCTTGTAAAAAGAATTTACCCAATGTGAAATACTTCTCAGACCACTCCAGCTGAGAATACTGTACATGTTATCATCAACAGGTAATAGACCATTTCTGTGTCCCACTAATGTCATGCCTATTTGTTATCTTGTTATCTTGCTATCCTTCTCTATACTCTTCTTCTCTTTCCCCATTCTACATTGTCTTCAGTGTCCATAATTATTTTCACTGCTTTTATGCCCTCCAGTATTTTGATCTCTACCATAAAGTGGTATATATTAAGTGGAACACTCTAACTTCTAAAGGATATTTTGTGGAAGAGATGGAGAGAAACCCCAATCTTTTTTTGTTTTGTTTTGTTTTTTGAGTTTTTTGCCATAGGGTGCATGTGCTTGCTGGAGAGACAGACAGAGGGAAAGTGAAAAATCACCCCCAATGGAGAATGGCCATGCTGCCATGCTGCAGTCCTGTTTCCTCCATTCTCCTCCTGGGATGTTGGACACTCTCACACATGTGTCCAGTATGAGTTTCTAGTCTCCGGATATGGGACTAGAATCGCAGTCAACCTCGCGAGACCAGAACCTTAGCCATCAAACCACCTGCTGGCCCCATCCCTCTTCTTTTTGTACAGTAGATAGATAAACCCAGGTCACATTCCTGTTGACTAAGATGGGTGGGACTTGAACTCCCAATTTACTCATTGTCTTTTTGGCCTCACCACACTGCCTGCTTCTCTTGCCCTTTGGAAGCTTTGGTGTTGGACCAGCCGCCTGTGTGGAAGCTCATGGAGCTGAATTTGAAGACCAGTTGTGCTCATGAAGGTGGCGTAGCACCATGAACGAGGCTGTGGGATGGTTGCAGAGGCCAGGCCTGCCTCTGCAGTTACCTGTGTCTGTCGCCACCAGAGCTCGTGCTGCATCTCGCTGTATTCCGTGCACTTTGGCGAGACATCCACTACTCTTTGGATGAGTTAATTTGCTGCTCTTTTAGGGCAAAGTCACTTCATATGCCAGAGATTAAGTGTATTATATCCTGGAATTATAAAATTTCAAGATTGAAAGGGTCTTTAGGACTTGTAGGCCAACATCCTTGTTTTACGTGTATGTGGGATGGGACAATGGGTTTCTTGAATTTCTAGTCTCCTCTGTTATAAGTTAGAGAAAACTAGAAGGTGGTTAGCCTGTTGGTTTACCTATTTCATTATCCCTGTGCCTTGAATGGAAGACTGGGCGTATTACTCTGTTTGGTGAGGCAGTGGGGTTTGCGGCAGATAACTTTACTCTCCCACAGTTACATGCCGCTTTCAGAGTCGTCTACCAGGTACTATGAAAAGCTGTGAATTTCCCCCACTGTTTTATCATGTGGCATCAGAAAGAAAAGACACTTGCCCCTGGGAGCGTGGAAAGCTAGGTCTAGGTTATTTTTTTTTTAAGCTGTTGCTGCTTCATACAGCTATAGTCTTGTCAGTGTTTAAATCTAGGCATTACATCTTACATTATTCTTTGTGTCTCTTATAATAAATCCCAGGAGCAAATGCTTGTTGATATTTCACTTTAACTGTGAAACCAGACAACTTGCTAGTCATTATATACTCAGTTTTTCATTAAAATATGGCGTCTGTTTTCCCAATAGGAAAATAATGTTTTATTATAAAAGTACATTACAGAAAAATGTAAAAAAAGTGGCATGACGTGATTTTGAGAATTTTAATAAGTATTAACCAGACAGGAATATGTTAGAACTTCCCTGTGCATTATATAGTAATAGTAGAGATTTTGTATAGCACATGTAAACAATTCTGTATGAAGTGGTTAGTTTACAAAAGTATGTAAAATATATATTACATTTTGCTTTTTTTATTCGAAAGTTTTTCCTCATGTCATTAAACACTTTCATCCTCCGTTTTCATAGCTGTATAATATTCCATTTGGGGGCTATACCTGCTTATTCAGATTCCTGTTAGTGGAATATTCCTGTGGGTTTTCCATTTCTTTACTATGGAAATACCACATAGCTCTGCTTGTCTCTGGCGACTCCTAAGAAGGACCCTCAGGCATGGAGTTGCGGGCTCCAAGGCTTTTAACATGTTTCCAAATGCTTCCCAGACATGTTACATCTGTGGGTGCATGCCCTCTTCACAGGCAATAGAAAGGCTCCTAGGTGTGTCCTCTTTCTGGACTGCTTCCCATCCGCACATCCCCACATCTGCATGAAGGACTTGGGGCGAGTGAGTCCACAGCACCCGTGGCCTAGGTGTGTCCTCTGTCTGGACTGCTTCCCATCCCCACTCCCCACATCTGCGTGAAGGGCCCGGGGCAAGTGAGTCCACAGCACCCGTGGCCTTGGCTTCTTCCTCCCCACTTGTCATTTAGTCTTCACTCACTCGTACCACCATCTCCCAGGGACATGCCAGGGATTTTTTTCAAATTTTCTCCCTTTTTATTTGGGGGGCGGGGGGGGGGCAGCAGTTAGTGTAATGGCTATGTCACTGGACTCCCATGTAGTCGACCGTGGTTCACGTCCCGGACCCAGTGGCTTAAACTCACACTGGGCGCGTGTGCATGCATGCCCAAGATCCCGAGAGGAGAACAGAGGAGAAGGGACTGCAGTGTGGCCATCCCCCCTGGGGGGGTGATTTCTCGCTTTCTATCTCTCTGTCTTTCTCTGTCTTGCGAGTGCACGCGCCCTATAGCAAAAACCTCTCAAAAAAATTTTTTTTTCTCCCTTTTTAATTTTACTCTTCTAAAGAACAGAAATGGCTCTCTTAAAATTAGCAGCATCTGGGGGCTGCCCTGGCTACACGTTGCAACGCAACAGTAACTTCATTAAGGGTGCTGTTCTATTTCTGGCTGCACAAAGCTTCCTTGCCTTCTCTTAAGAGTTCTTCACCAAGGTGCTCAGCTCCCTTGCAGTTTCTTCTCCAAGTAACCACAGTAGTTGCTACACAGGAAGTGAAAATTGTAAAAACACCTCTGAAGACTGAAGGTGGTACTGAATGTAGGAGTGATTGCTTTTAAGTTATAATAAATTGTGTTAATTTTCTTTTCTTATAATTTCCATTTGTATAAAGCAGATGTTTCAGATTTTTTCGTTTTAAGTTCCTTCCTCAACTCTTCCTGAAGGAGGCTGGTGTTGCAGTCGTGAGAGCGGGCATCCACAACCCCACTGCTTTGTCCCGCATCAACCATTCCACTTGATGTTTCCATTGGTGGTGTCTAATTTCCAAGATGGGCAGAGGGGTTCCTTCAAGTGTCTAGTTCTTATTTAAAGTTAGATGAAGGTGGGGATAAACCCCAGCTCTACCACCCGTCTCCTTGAAGGCCCTGAGAAAGGTACCTGGCTTTCACTTTCCATACCTATTAACAGGAGGTGATAACTCCATCACTGGGCTGTAGGGATAGGGAGAGGATCAATTGGGATGGCTTGTCACAAGTGCCCAGAGCAGGCATAGTTTAATTCACTATGTCAGTTGCCCGAGCTAGGCTGTGTCACCTCCGACTCCTTGTGTCACTGTGAGGGTGAAAGGAGTTGAGTTGTTGGTGAAAGATGCCTGATACAGTGCCTGGCACCTAGCAGATAGTCTTTCTCCTCTGAGCCCTCTTGCACCGTCCAGCCCTCCTAACCCCACAGCACAGTCCACGGCACAGCAAATGCTTCTTGTCAGAAAAGCATCATGTGGTCTGTGGATTCCCTCCAGCCCTTCTGTCATAGAAGCTATCAGCAGGTGCTTTCTGCACACCCATTTGCAGTGAGTTTCCTGTTCCTTCTTTTAGCCATTTCTGTAAAAGTGACCAGTAGTGCAGCAGCCGCTTCTTCACCGGTGCTTTCTCAGTTCAGCTCTCCTAATCCCACCTCCCCAGTACTGCAGCATCTGCTTTCTTTCTTTGTTTTTAGGTTTTTGCCATAGGGCACATACATGCACCAGAAATAGATAGAAGGTGAGAAATCACTCCCCACGGGGGATGAGCACACCTCAGTCCTTTCTCCTCCATTCTCCTCTTGGCATTTTGGGTACACATGCACATGCACCCGGTGTGATTTCCAGGCTGCTTGGTGCCGATGGCCATCTGGGATTCCAGTGCCTTAAGCCCCATGCCACCTGCTGCCCCCACGCCAGCATCTCTCTTAATGCCCTTTGAGTCCACCTCAGCATGTTAGTTCTTTAAGGAAGGGGCTGTGATGCTGTATTCATCCGTGCAGCTGTGTACACACACACACACACACACACACACACACACACACGTATTAGAGATTTTTGCCATAGATCACATGCGTCGCCGGAGAGACAGACTGAGAAATCACCCCGCAGGGGGTATAGCCATGCCACAATCCTTCTCCTCCATCTTCCTCCCAGGATTTTAGGTGTTCATGCACCCACACCTAGTGTGAGTTTCAAGCTGCTGGGTCCAGGACTCAAACCTTGTTGGGCATGTGGGAGTCCAGTGCTGTAACCATTATACCAACTCCTGGCCCCTAGACAGTTGTATACATTTTAAAAGACAGCTTGATGTGAGCCTAAAGATGTGTGACGTACACAATGGGGTAGGCACTGGGACATTCGATAAGCCATCTGGCTGTACTGACCAGGGGTGGCAGATACTGGCCTTCCAGCCTTTTAGGGCCCTTTCGAATGAATTGTCATGTTGGAGACTGTGCATCTCATTTCGTTGCTCCTCGCTGTTATTTGATCCTTAGTCTATATAAATTATAATTAGGTTAAGCTGCATGTTATGGGGAAGAGAAAACCTCAAACAGAGGCTTAAATGTGATGGTTTATTTCTGCCTCACTTAGTAAGAGCCTGGACAGGGGCTAGCAGGTGCCATGGTGGTTAAAGCCCTGGACTTCCACACGGCAGACCACTGTTGAATTCCAAACCTGGCAACTTGGGTGAAAATCATACTGGGTGCCTATGTGTGTTAGCTCAAAATCCTGAGAAGAGAATAGAGGAGAGGGGATTGTGGCATGGCCATCTCCCCTGGGGGGTGATTTCTCACTTTTCCTCTCTCCATCTCTCTCTGGCGAGTGTACGTACCCTATGGCAACCCCCCACCAACTCCCTAGAAAAAGCCTGGACATAGGCTTGGAATGCCAGCCCTGTGGTGTCATTTGGAAAGCTGGCCTCTCCCAAACCCACTTTCCTCAGAGGTATAAGTAAGGCCTTCCAACGGATGCAGACCCACATGACACTAGAATCTATTGACCATCATGATTCTGACGTCAAGAAATGGGAGAATGGATGTTGGGGCAGGTGATAGCAGTTCTGTCCCAGGGTCAAGGAAGGGATATTTTGAGTAGAGAAGTAGTAAAGACCAGCATGCTGATAAGTGGAGGAAGTCCAGGTTGAATGTCCCCAAAGTGAAACCGAGGTTGCTAAGACTGACGTAGGGGTGGAAAGAATCGTGGATTAGTAGCAAAGTCATTAAAAGTGTTAGTGTCCTAAACTGAGTAGTGAAAAACGGTTGGCATGAACCTGAAAGGAGACTGGTGTGGTCATAGACTGACTTGTGGATGGGAATGCACAGTAGTAAAGGGACTAAAACTCTTTGAGACTGGGCCTTAAACCAAGAAGGCAGTATTGTTTTTCTCTGTTAGCCATGGGTGGGTGGCTGATTTTAACCTTTCAGTAAATTTACATGAAAGTGTTATGTTAAAAATGACCCAGCCAGGAGGGAAGGCCGTGTGGCAGGGAAAATGGAAGTCAGGAAGGCAGAAGAGGAGAAGCCTGGAAGCCGCAGTGGGCTGAAGCCCTGGGAGTAACGGACGGGAAAGTTCCAGTCACAGTGCTGAGAAGTGATCAGCTGAAGAAGAAGCTGTAGACCTCCCAACAAAGCCTGCGAAGATCTCCAAGGTTGGATTTGCCATGGGTAGTCAGACGGCAAAGAAAGCATCAGCCATAGCCATCGCACTTGGATCAAGTGACCCTAAAAAACTACTCCAGCTCTTGCTCCAAAAGCCTTTCAGTAGCAGCGTTTTATTGTTGTTGTTTGTTTGTTTGTTGAGAGGTTTTTGCTATAGAGCGCGTGCACTCACCAGGAAGAGAGAGACAGAGAGATAGAAAGTGAGAAATCACCCCCTGGCGGGATGGCCATGCTGCAATCCCTTCTCCTCCATTCTCCTCTAGGAATCTTGGGCACGCACGCACACGCGCCCAGCATGAGTTTAAGCCACCAGGTCCGGGGCTCTACCCACGGCCAACCACATGGGAGGCCAGAGACATAGCCATTACATCATCTGCTGGTCCCAGCAGCGGCTTTTAATGAAGATGAAGATAGTGAACCAGAGGAAATGCCTCCAGAAGCAGAGAGAAGGATGAAGAACATAGGATACACCATCGTCCAGCGGTCCAAACTCCTTCAATACAGGAAAGCACAGGTTTTCTGATAACCAGAAGCTATGGGAACAAAATGTAAAATCTCATTTTACAAATGTCCATGACCAAGACAATTAAATAATGTATTTTGAAATGGGTGTGTGTGTGTAAAGTTAAAAGGAACAGTTTTCTTTTTTAAAGAATGATATATGACTATCTTTTTTCTTTTTGGAGAGGTTTTTTTCACTATAGGGCTGGTACGCTTGCCAGACAGACAGAGAGATACATAGAGACAGAAAGTGAGAAATCACCCCCCAGAGGGGATGGTTACGCCGCAGTCCCTTCTCCTCCATTCTCCTCTCGGGATCTTGGGCACGCACGCACATGCGCCCGGCGTGAGTTTTAAGCCACTGGGTCCCGGACGCGAACCGCGGTCGACTACGTGGGAGTCCAGCGACATAGCCATTACGCTAACTGCTGGTTCCCAAGAATGATATATGACTGTCTTTGGAGCCACTTTTTTTTTTTTTCATTTTCTTTTTAAGATTGAGTGGTATACTAATAAATGAGAGTTTGAAATTAGAGGTAGTTTATGTCAGATACAAATTTCAAGACATTACTAATTTTGTAGTTTTATGTGATTATTTTCCAAAGGTTACAGATAATAAATCAGAAATGGTACCTTTTTAAGAATTGCAGTTTTTTTAGACACAACTCTTAGCACATTAAGAGGGAAGCAAAAAGTTATTGTCTATTTAAAACTGCAAGCAGTTATTCACTCTTAATTCCCTCATTACGTAACTGTCTGGCTTCCAGGAACAGCTCTAGAGAGAGAGAAGGGAGTATTGTATTGGGAGGAAAATGTTACTGGACTATTGACAGGAAGTAAATTTAGATAAAATACAGCTTTTTTTCCTTATGGGCATTTGTTTTGTTTCTAGTCACTATAAACTAGGTATTGCATTGCTATCAGTGGATTTTAGTAGCCTGGCTCTTTTTTAAAAAAAAAATAATAATTAAATTTTTATGTAAACAATATTTGAAATAACTCACTTCACCTTAATGGGTCTTATCTACCTTCATTAGTCTTCAAAGAAGAACCATTTGCTACTGAAGTAAATCAGTATTTTGAATGTGCTTCTCTTGGTTTGGTTTATTAGCTAGTTCCTGTAAGCATTTCCACCAGAACTTGAGGCAAATCATAAAGAAGCTGTTTCTTTTAAATACAAACCACCACCACCAAAAATTTTCGTGTACATAAATATTTTTTAAGCATTTGGCTATTTTTGTTTTTTAACAGGTATTAACACCAAAAAGAAAATTTAACATTGTATGAAGATGGAAACAAGATGTACTTTCTGTAACTTTGCATGAGTATTTTAAGTTACTAACTTGTGAAATTCAATTTGAACAGAATATCCTACAGGATTTATTAGTGCACTTACATGGCCTGTTTTTACATATATATGTTTTGACCAGTGGCCTCTCAAAAGCACACTGCAGGTACTGAAAATGGAAAGAAAATGCATCTTCAACATATTGTATGGAATCTCTTACCACGTATACTTGTTAGATTTGTGTACTGCAGGCCTTTTGTTTTTGTATTTTTCTATTGTATATGATTTTTTTTTAATGTGACAGTTATATGCATCTCTAAAAGCATGGTTGCAGACTAAAACAGTGTGTGTAATGATTTCCCTGAAAATCAATGTTAAATCTGGAGGCAGCTTCAGACTATTACATTGGTGGGAACTACTCACTGAGCTTTTAAAATAGGTAATAAATCCAGAGAAGCAGCCTATGTATATTCCTAACACTTTGTTCACTTGCATTTAAGTTTAGAACAAGCCCCAAGACAAACAATGGAAATGTATTTAGAACCGTTAGTTCTTACATGATTTAATTATATCAAGATACATGAGTTTAACTTTTCTGTAGGCAAGCTGTCCATTTTTGTCCATTTTATTGTATGTTAAAATAACATTCCTCTCCTACATTCTTTTCTTGACCCAAATAAAATATTAACCTAAGGTCAAGGTGGGAGAGAAAAACGACTGAGATGAATGTCTTTACTAAAATACCCATAAATTTGTCAAGCTCAAAAAAAAAAAAAAAAAAAAGGACCCAGCCAGAGAGTTGTATGCCCGCTCCTGAGACTTCGTCCTGCTCTCGCTTATATCATCTGTCCTCTGTCACCTCAGCAGAGAAGGAACCCCGACTCCAAGGACAGTGGGGGAGGGACCGTCTAAAGCCAGTGGGAAGATGAGGCCTTAAACCCAGATAGGAGGGAGTAGGTAAGTGGGATTTAAATCTGGGATGGTAGCTGTTACCAAGAAAAAAAGGCAGCTGGCATTCGAACGTTAGGGAGAATGGGAGTGATGAATGGGCACAAGCGTTAGCCCGAAATGCAATGGTGGGCACCCAGGAAACGGTTGCCTTTTTTTGCTTTGCATTTTCCCTTGTTCTCAGTGTACCAGTACTGTAATAGTATTGTATTTAACATTCCAATCGGACAGGCCACATCCTGACCAGGGGGCATGTCTGTACCACTGACCTCGAGAGGTGGGAGACCCTGCTGATGGTGTGTTCTGTTTCGTATGCCTCCGTGGGAACACACGGCTGGGAGCTCAGCCTGACCTAGAGTGGCCTCTTTAGATAGAGGAAGGAGGAAGAAGAACCCCTTCTTAGTTTGATTTTTCTTCCTACTTGCTGCTACTGCGTCTTCATTATGAACGTTGATTTTGAGTAGTCCTGGTTTTGAGACTTGCCCCTGCCTTAGACCCTAGTTCCTGGCTCTTACAACTTTGTTTTTCTGTTCCTGAATCTTTGCTCTCATCCCTGGCAGGGCATGGTTGTTATTTTACATGGTCTCTCTTGGCCATATGCAAAGGGAGTAGCCATGTGGTTATTCAGTGGAGTATTCGCAGGCATTTTTGGGGACTTTGTTTCTTCTACTTTTTGTTAAATCCTAGAATAACGTCCGTATGCCACCGTGAGTTGGAGCTGCCCGTCACTTTATAAAAGTCTCCTCTTTACCCGCCCAGCTGATACATACTGTTCATTTTCCCACGGATGCAGTGTCTCACGGATTACAGAGCTCCTTCACACTTTGTTTGCTGATCCACATTAGAGTAGTAAACTGTGATGGAAGCACAGGTTGCACTTACAGCTCCGAAGCCGAGACTCGGAACTTACCCAGCTAACTTGTGGGAGACATGGGGCTGGGACCAGGTGGTCTCTTTGTTAAGTTTACAAGTTCAAAGTAAGCAATTCTTAAAGTCTTCGCCTGACCAAGAGCTAGTTAAAGCCATCAGCCTGCTGTGGCTGAAGTACGTGTCCACCAATCCCAACCACATCTAAACCAGCCTTCGAGATGACTGAAGGTGTGGTGGCATCTGTGGCCCAGCTTGCCCAGCCATTGGTGCTGGACGGGCCTGGGTGTCTGTGGTTCCTTCCGTGAGTATTAGCTTTATGTCCCTGGCTATACCCCATAATATTTCTGGGCCTCTACTTCCCATTGCATAATTGGGGGGATAGAAATATGTAGTGGTTTTTGTGTGTTTGTTTGGCCATTCATTACATCTGTAAATCTCAGTTCTCTGTTATCTGTAAAATAGACGTAACGATATACCCATTTTGCAATGATGTAAAGATAAGATAAACAATAGCACAAAGGAGCCCAGCACCTGAGCAGCCATAGCTAGTGCTTAACATCGATCCCATCCTCCTCTTTTCCTTCCCTTCCTCATCTTTTCAAAGTGTTCTAAGAGCCTCATCAAAAGTACTACGGAGATTGAAAAATTAAAGTCCAGACTGTGGTGCAGTGTTAAATGCGATGCTCTACAAAGCTGACCCACATGGAAACTGGGGTTCAGAGACTCCCCCATACACACCCCCGGCACATGGGCACCTATGCAGTGAGTGCAGTGTGCAGTAAGGCTGGGGGAGTTGCAATAGAAGGACCCTGTTGGGGGTCCTGTCTCTGACTCTGTTTCTCTCTCATGCATGGAAGAAAAATAAGTAAGCTTAAAAAATTTTTTTAAAACAAAAAAGTCCAGGATGTCACAATATGAAAGTTTCTGCCCACTAGGTAGAATTACTGTGTGGGGAGTGAGGGGGGGGTACAGGTTTACCTATTTGACCCAGAGTGAGAGCCTTGTGAATAACTTCTGAAGCATGACCTTTTCTGATCAAAGTGAGGGTGACTCATTGGAGCCTTTCATTCATGATGCTCGTTTACATGCAGTACTTTTGTTTTCAAATCGACTTTCTGTTGCATTGAGTTAAATTTAGTGGGCTGCCTTCTAGCCTAGGTGTGACTGCAGGGAAGTGTGTGTAAAGGAAGCGAGCGATCTCAGTGTGGGGCGAGAAGAGACCCGCTGACTGTGTGTTAGTAGACGGCATGGACAGCAGACAGGCTGGCTCTTCACACCGGAGATTCATTCCCTTCTCTCTCTGCAAAGACTTAAAACTCTCAGAGCGGAGGCCAGCAGGTGGCGTGGTGGTTGAGGTGCTGGACTTCCACATGGCCACTCGACTGGGTTCAAGTCCTGGACCTCTCTCTCTCTCTCTCATCAAATTGAAGAATAATAATAAACAAAATAATTCTTTAAAATAAAACCTCTCGAGTTGATACTGTATAGTCCTACGTTTTTTAGCTCATGCAGAATGTAGGCAATATTTAAAATAAAAATTTATCTGGAGTTGATGGTTTAGGGCAGTGAAGTTAAATGTGTTTCTTTAGCTGAAACTTCTGGTTTTCAGTGAGGTCGTGGATTATGAGTTCTGCCGCCAAAAGAAGCTTCCCGTTTTCAAATTGCAGCTCCCTGCTTGGGCAATACTGCAGTACTGTAATTCGAGTTACCACAAGAGCAGTCTGTTAGTTTGCAGATAGCCCTGCAGTAAATTTGCACGAAGGCATTATGTTAAAATAGTTCTCTTCTCTGATCCAGTATTGCAACACAAAATAACAATTTCCTTTGTAAGGCTGGAGGTTGGAAAGAGGGCTAAATTTATTTGATTCATTGAGAGAGAGGGCAGCAGATGAGGGAAAGAAGTGGACCTTTTAGAAGTTTTATTATAAGATTATTTGTATTTTGGTGAAGACAGAGAGTATATTTTAGATCCACAAAAGTACTTAAAAATTATCTGTAGGCTATAGAGATTTGAGCTCATCATTTTGCTATTTTTCTCATCTACTCAGCCTACCTACCTCCCCTTTCGATTTGTTCCAGAACACAAAACTAGGGGATCATAAATGTTTAGTTTGGGGAATACATATGCTTTCATGAAAGCCCATTTAAAAAACTGGGGAATACATATTCTTTCGTGAAAGCCCATTTAAAAAACTTTGAAGGGAGAAGAATTAAAAACCCAATAGTTGAGTACCAGCAAATGGCATAATGGTTATGTCACTGGACTCCCATGTAGTCAACTGAGGTTCCAGTCCTAGACCCAGCAACTTAAACTCCTGCTGGGCGAGTATGCCTGTGTGCCCAGGAGACTGGAGGAGAAGGGACTATGGTGTGGCCATCCCCCGGGGGTGATTTCTCATTTTCTGTCTCTCTGGTAGGCACACACCTCCTATAGCAAACATCTCTCTTAAAAAACAAACCAGTAGTTCACTGTGTTGTTTCACAAACAGGTATCTGCGTATCAGTGTGCTACTCAGTCTCCCCACTTTTGTTTGTCAAGTCAGTTTATTTTTAAATTTAATGAGCTCTCACCCTACTGTGATTGGGTGAATTATAGGTTATGAACACCTGGCAGCATCTGTTCGCTGTTTCTCTCAGGTCCCTGACACGACTTGTTTGAGTATTACATAGACAAACCAAATCCAGGGATACGACGGAACCAACCAACCATTTTTAGGAGGAAAAAGGACTGTAGTAGGCCTTGTTTGCACAGTGGTCGAGCATGGGCTCTGGAGTCATCTGGGTTCAGTTCTCCACACCATTACCTAGAAGTGGTTATGTCGATTTCATTTCCCTTAGCTTTATTTTCTTGATCTAGAGATACAAGTAGTAAACCTGTGACGGTGGGTTCACTGCGATGAATGTGAAGTGCTGAGCACAGAGCTTGGCACCTAGGCAGTGCTCAACTCTTCCTCTTTTTCCTCAGTTCTCTACCTTATTACATAGTTTTCTCTAGGCAGATTTGTACAGTTTTAGCTCAAATCTGGAAAGACTTTCTTCAGGCAGATGGAATCAGCCAGTGGTTCTTTAATGCTGAAGAGCTTCAGAGTCACCTGGAGGGCTTGTTGGAACACATTGCTGGGCCCCACCCTCAGACCTTTGAGTCAGCAGATCTGGGTGGGGGCTGATAATTTGCATTTCTAACAAGGACCCAAAGAATGATGAAATAAGCAAAGCAGAAGTTCAGTAGCACTTACTTCAGCTGCAAAATCATCACTGAAAGGCTCAGGGCCATTTAGAAGGACTGACTCTTTAAGCCAAGAAACAGCACACCACTGAATTTTAAAAAAAAAAAGAGAGAGAGAGAAGGAAAAGAAAGAAAAAAGATGTTTTATGATTCTGAGGGAGAAGTCAGATTTCTCTCATCCTAAGATACAGTTAAGGGTTTGTCCACATACCGCTCATTGATGCTCTGTGAGCGTTGTTGTTTTCATTCCCTTTGCGGTTTTGGGAGAGCTTTTACACTTTCACCTGTATCTGTAATTGAAAATAAAATAAAAAAAAATTATTGTAGAAATTGTCTAAATATACTAAAGGTAGAAAGGGGTAATGAACTCGCTTGTCTAAGCACCAGTTGGCCACCCCAAATTTCATGGGTGACCCATCCGTTTCCTGACCGCCCCACCGGGTTATTCTGAAACAGGTCTCAGCTGTACCATTTCTTTGGTAGTAGTACAATGTGCATCTCTAAATGATAAGGACTGTTTAAAAATATAACCACAATGCCATTATCATGCTTTTAAAATGAACAATTTCTTAATATCATTAAATAGTCCACGTTTAGATTTCCCCAGTGGTCTCAAATAGTGGTTTGCTCAAACCAGCACTGAAACAAAAACCACATTTGTTTTGGTTAATATAGCTCTTACAGCCATCTGATGTATCACTTTTTTTTTTTTTTTTTAAATTACTAACCGGTACTGTGCTTGCCAGAGAGAGAGACAGAACAGAGAAAGTGCTTTCGTCATGGGGAATGGTCATGCCACAGTCCTTTCTCCATTTATTTCTCCATCCTTTTGGGATCTGGGGCATCACACACGTGTGCCCAGCATGTTTTCAGACCACTGAGTCTAGGACCCAAACGGCGGCCGGCCCCTCTTTGTTACCTCTTCTTTCCTGAAAAACATACCTGGTTAAAGTAACTGCTCGTTGGTCCTGTGGAATTTCCCATGTTCTCTGCTGGGGTTTTGTTGATTTCATCGCTGTGATGTTTAATATGTTCCACTGTTGCTTGCCCTTTTTCCCAGAAACATATCTAGAGGCTTAATCAGATACAAGTTTGATTCTTCTTTTCTCCTCTTTTGGGGGTGAAGGAGAGGGCAAGACTACTGAACAGGTGATAGTGTTTACTTGCCTCCAGTGGCATGCCTGGTATGCCCATGCGTGGTCTCATTTTCTCTCCAATGTTCAGGTTGACCTGTATGTTTAGGTGTTGTCAGCCAGCTTTTTGCTTACTGTATCTTTTGATTTAGCATCTTTTAGAATGAAGGAAACACAAGGAAATATGACATGCATCATGAGATAATTTAACACTGGCGAGTGGCGCCTTTTCCAGTGCACTGTGCTTACCTCACAGCGTTCACTTTGCTGTCTGTGCTCATTCGTTTAGTTAATCCTAAGGAAGGCTTTATTCTTAGTTTTGATTCGTATTAGTAATCTATTCTTGTGGTATATGATTTCTCTGCATGAGTTGCAGTCTATTTCAGGTGGATTGGTGCAGGACTGCTAATTATTTACTGCCATGGCATATAGACCCCAAACACAGCTTTTTGAGAGGCCACAAAGTGTAACAGAAAGTCAGGGACCTACGATTATGAGGTCACTGACTTGTCTTTTAAACACAAATAAATTTACGCAGTATTCATCTATGTTTCTGTTTAACACCACCCAGTTTAATATCTTAGAGTTTTCTGAACTAAAGATAAAAACAAGCCTCTTTAGTCTGGACCAAAAGCAAAAGACCAAGGCTTATTTCCATGTAGGATTTGAGTTAAGATGTGAACGTGCATATGTCACAGAGTCCTAGAGTCAGTACATTGCTTTCACAGGATGATAAAATGTCACCTTGTCTGACCCAGTCCCTGAGGTCCTGACCATGGCAGTAGCAGCCTCGAGGTTCCACGTTGAGCTCATGTGCAGTGCGCACAGTGGCAAGCCCAGATTGACCAAGAAGGTGACTCTAGTATGAATGCCTGTTTGTTCTTACCAAGGAAAAGACCACCTCTTTTTCCATAGGGAGCAGTCTAGCAGCAGAGGTTGGCCTCCGTGAACCTGGCCTGTGCGGTTGGAAGGGCAAGCCATTTTGCCAAGTGGATTCCGGTGGTGGTGGCATCTCAGAACATTTGAAGATGAAATGACAGTCTTGTATGTTCTCTGAGGTGTGTCACTAGAGAGGTCAGCATGTCTTTGTCCTCCAGTGCAGGGTGATTGGCAAGACCAGGCCCTTGGGTTACCATATCCCCTTCTCAAGCAAGGCCTGGAAAGAAGCAGAGGGACAGGGTGGTATAATAGAAAGGACTGCGCTCAGTCAGCCCGCTGGGCTTATCTCAGCCTTGCTACTTTGTCCACTGCCCTGGGACTTAGCCTTAATATGTAAAACTAGTGGATTGGACTGAGTGTGGTTTTAACTTTGATATCCCGACTCTTTGCAGAGTTCCGCAACCTCTCCTCACACATCGTTTAACATCTGAAATCGTTTCATGGATACACTTATGAGGCTGGACTGGTTGGTTCCACTATTTTATACCCATACTCACACACACATATAGAGAGACAGACAGACAGATAGACACATGGTGAGGTAGAGCATGCAAGAAATAAGGTAAAAATGTTTGGTAAGCCCTGGTCTTGGTGGATTTTTCTGTTTCTGTTAATTCTCCATCTGTGACCCAAGGCTTTCTTGTAACTGATAATCAGTTTAGTGATTCAAAAAACTGAACTGTAAAAATAACTGTGTGCTAGAGTATTTGCTTTGTTGTGATTTTTCCCTAAGAGTGTGAGAAATGATCTCACCAGCCTTGAGGAAGGAATGATGCATTTGCTGGGACTGGAGGAGGCCCAGTAGGCAGCATCCCTCTTCACTGTTGGAGTTCTGGATGACGTTGTGAGGGAAGACAAAGAAATAAGGCAAATGGAGGCCAAATGGATCTTTTTTTTTTTTTTTTTTAATTGCCAGAAGAATGTGTACGTTTTCCAGAGAGGGGGAGAGACAGTGATGAACTAATGCTCCCACTCACACTGCAATTCCTTCTTCATTTCTCCATCCTGTTGGGATTTGGAGCATTTGCTTATGTTTTCCAGCTCCTTAAATCTGATAGCAAATGGCCCCAGAAGACAGTTGGAGAGGCATAGTGGGTAAGGCAAAGCTAACGTGGCTAAGAAAAAGCAGTCAGGACAAGTGCTCCCGTGTGTTTTGGATGCACTGACAGGTACAGATATAGATACAGGTGATGTCCAGATTGACACCTACTTGTGTTTATTGACGGTATTGCCAACTGTCAGGTCTTGTGCCCAGTGCGTTGTATGGACTGGTCTCTAAAACATTAGCACAATAAAGTATTTTATGACAGTAAAATATTTTAAAGGGACTGGTGGGAGCTGTAGCCTGGCTTTTATAAGGCCCTGTCTGCCCTTAAGCCTTCTAGCCAGTACACATGGCACGGGACCTTTGAACGCGATCAACCCAGACAACATACGTGGCTCCAGACTGGAAATGCCCCTAATGCCGAGGACATCGCTAGCAAAGTGAGGGAGTTCCCCCAAGAATTAGTGCAGGTTGCACTGTTTCTTTTAACGCCATAATTCCAGATATTTTCCTTTGTTCGTTTCACGATGTCATATTCTGTTGAAGTACGTTAAATGAAGTTCAGTCCTGGTCTGGGTAAGAACGTTGAAGCTGCCTTTTAAAGACGCCATCAGTTTCCAGGACCAGGGGGTCAGTTGCCACAGTCTCGCAGCCGTGGGAGCCACTCTGGCCCGTGACTCTCCATCTTTCCAGTTGGTGTTCATTTAGAATTAAAGGAGCAAGAATGTACTTGCACATGTATGTTCCAGGCAGAATTTAGATCTCCTCCCTTGGAAGGACTATGATTAATTTTAAATCCTCATGGATCATATGTAAATTACCATTGTTTTAAAAATTTGCCATTGTTAGCCAGAATTGTATTTGTTTATTTGAAAATAGATTTTTAATCGTCTCTAGCTTGGCTTATGATCACTTGGCCTAAAAGTTTTGCTTCTGTAATCATAAGTAACCTGTAACGCATATTGCTAATTCTATTCCTTTTTAAATACTGGTTTCTCAAGTGAAAAACATGCATGGGAAAAAGTACGAAGAGCAATAATGAAACACTGTTGGTAGACATTGCCTCTGGGCGATAGAATTGGCCATTGTTATTTTAAACTTACATTTTCTATATTTTTCCAAAATTTCTGTCTGTATAGACATCTTTTGTTAGCTTTACAAAATATAGCCACTGGGGAAAATATGACAATAGAACAAAATACAGGGAAGAGAATGTAGAAATGGCCCACTGCTCAGAGCCGCGCAGCTGGCATCTCGGTGTATTGTAGTCGGAACAGCCGGTGCGCCTCATTTCCCAGGCCTGCAGCGTGTCCCCTTTGCACACGTTTTCTGACAGTCTGCCCTCAGCAGTATTTTCCCAGAAAGACTGTCTTCCCTGCAGTAGGAGCCTTGCTGAGCCTTACAAATAAGCCTCTTTCAAAAATCGTCCTAAACAGGAACTTTATCAAGGCAGCAAATCCCCCTTACAGACACTGGTCCAGAGCAGTCGTCAGCCCCAAACCTGTAGAGTGTGTTTTCTGGTAAAGGGCAATGTACATATTACATTGGGATCATGTGAAATTTGTTTGTTTATAGTAAAGCTCAAACATATAGGGAAACAGGCATAATTTCTGCAGTGGTCCCATTAAGAAAAATTTGTTCAGTGTGGGCAGAATTTAAACAGATTACAGCTGGCCTTGAACAACACAGGTTTGAATTGCATGGGCCCACTTATACACACAGTGTTTTCAGTAAGTAGGTTGGAAAATACAGTGTAGTATGTTAAACATATTTTCTCTTACGATTTTCTTAATGGCATTTTCTTTCATCTCGCTTACTGTATTGTAAGACTATATGTAACATATGTAACACACACAGTCTGTGTTAATCAACTGTTTCTTATCGGTGAGGCCCAACAGCAGGCTACTAGTCAGTACGTTTTGGGGGACTTGAAAGTGATAGGTGGAGGCATTAGTGTGGGGTCAGGTGAACCCCATGTCGTTCAGGGGCTAACTGTATCTGCTTTGGACATGAAGCAGTCCTGTTTAAGTTGCCTGTTTAATAAAGTTTTCAGATTAGTTTAAAGATTCTGTGATTTAGTGATGCAATCTATAAATAGCGTGACCTATTTTTAACCAGATTGCTGGTGTGTTTTTCAGCAGG
>NW_006160026.1:2856388-2865637 GCF_000334495.1 Tupaia belangeri chinensis | reverse complement strand
GCTAATGAAATCTTCTCAGTGATGACCCTCTGAGCCTTCTGTCTAGCTAATATCACTACTGCTGCTTTTATGACTTAATTGCCTTTGTGGTTTAATTCACTTTATGACACATCTATCACCATGAAGTTTACACTGTTCACCCAGGTCTGTCCTAGTATTTGTTTGATGACACCCAGGGTCAAGGAGAGGTTGATAGGTGGTTTTACGCTATTGAAAGTAACTAGTATGGGCTAACCTGTCTGATTTAATTAAAACAGTCCTTTTCATTTTAATTAGTGCATTGAAGCTACTCCCTCTTGTTAAATTTTCTGTTCTCTAGTATTATCATCTAAGCCTATAGCAATAGTTATCATTTGTAGAGAATTACAGTTTACTAAGTCCTTTCATATTTATTCTATTATTTAATTTCCCAGTTCTAACCCCTTCCCCCCCAAAAAAAAATAAGCCCGCTGTGATAGATATTATTATCCTCATTTTGCTGATGAGGAAGCTGAGGAAAAGAAATCGTAGGTGAGTATGTCAAGTCATTGTGGCTGGTCTACAGTAGAATGGGGCTTTCCACTATAGAAATCAGAGAGTTGACATATTACAATTTAGAAGAGAGTGTCTGTTATTATTGGGATCACCCTTGTTTAACATCATAAAATATGTCTGGGGCTGATTCCATGGCAGTGGTAACAGGCTGCTTCAGAGAAACTGGCTCTCATGGCAACCACCATTCAGATCCCCCGTTTGCATGGCCTGAATGAAACGTGCCAGGCATGTCTGTGAGGGCCCAGCATCTGATGGCTGGAGAACTAAAGAAGGAGATCAAAGTGTGACCAAACGCCGTAGAGTGTGTCCCACCCACCTGCTTCTTCCACGTGCTCTAGTCTGAGTAAAAGGGAATAATTTTTTTAAATACATCTGCCTGAAGGCCCATACTGAGTTTGGGATTTTTTAGCTGAGAGATTTTCAGCTAAATCTAGGAAGTTGACTTGGTCGTGTCTTCCATTTTTGTGAATAGGACCGTGAATTCATGTGGCGGGACAGCTTGTGATCCACTAGAGTAAAAAAATCTGGTTTCAGAGGCACTGGCACCTGTTCCTGGCTGTTTCCTTTAGAACCAATCTCTGCTTGCATTGAGTTTTCCATCTTCCCCAGAGCCATGCGTGAGGTATCAGGGCAGCTCAGTGTTGGAAGGATCTTCAGAGAGTGCCACTCTACGCAGAGCCCTTACCCTGGCACCCTCATGCCTGCACCACGCCCCGCTGGCCCTGCTCTCTGTTGTTTTACAGGGACCTGTATACTTCTGTCTTAGCACTTACTCTGTTAAATTGGTCACTCACCTGTCTCTCTGCCCACCATTCCACCCCACAAGACTGAATTTCTTTAAAGTGGAGACTGTGGGGCTGGTCTTGTGGCCTGTCATTAAGGCAGCTCAATCTTATATGGTGAACTGCACAGTTTGAGTCCCAGACTCGGTGGCTTGAAAAACAAGCAGGGCACATGTGTGTCTGTGCCCCAGATCCTGAAAGGAGGGAGAGATGGAGAAGAGATTGCAATGTGACCACTTCCCATGGAGGACTGCCTTTTTCTTTCCCTTTCTACCTCTGTTGAGTACATGTACCCTTTGGCCAAAAATCAAAGTAGGTCCCAAAGCAAGTGTTGTGTTGTGTTGTTTTGTTTTGTTTTGTTTTGTTTTGTTTTACCCAGTTGGCCATGTGGGACCCATCTGCCCTAACTACCACACTGCTACACTATGTGTTTTAAATATTAGGCACTCTAAAAATTCTCAAACGGGGGGACCAGCAGTTGGCATAATGGATATATTGCTGGACTCCCATGTAGTCGACTGCGGTTCGAGTCCTGACCCGGTGTCTTAAACTCATGCCTGGCACATGTGCATGTGTGCCCAAAATCCCAAGAGAAGAGTGGAGGGGAAGGGATTGTGGCATGGTCATCTCCCCTGGGGGATGATTTCTCACTTTCTATCTGTCTCTCTGTCTTTCTGTCTATAGCAAAAACCTCTCCAAAAATAAAATAAAAATAAATATTCTCAAATGGTTAATTTCATTGTCTAGTACTCTGTAAATCCATAATGCCTAGTAGATGCTTCAGGACATGCTTGCTGAGGGAATGAAGTACTAAAACATCGAGGGCTACTGTGATCAACTCCTTAATTATCTGTGTATAAATTATCTATGGTGTGTGTGTCTGTGGCAGATTTAGAATACCAGCTGGCGTTCTTTGTTCCTTCCATTGCCTATCATGGTTGTGGAGTCTTGGACCTCCTTCTCCATAACCCACTCCTTAATAGTTGATACGTACTGAAGGAATGGAAATTGTTTCATGGCTGTCAAACACACACATATGTTGAAAAAACTGTAACTATTGTAAAAAGGACTACAGAAATGACTTTTGGATTATTTATGTTTGGGATTGCCTTTCTTTCGTGATGCTAATGTTACTAAATTTGACTACATACTACTGTCTTATCAGCAGGTCATATGGATACTTGCTTAAGACTCCAAAATTCTATTTAAAAGAACATCTATGCTGTACTCCGAAGGGCTGAGTTATTTGTGTATAGAGATACACATACAGAATCATAACACAACTTGAGTTTATTCTGTTTAGTTTCCATTTTAATTATTGGGTAGTTCACTTGATTCCTTGTGTCTGCCTATATTCAGATTTCTCATTTTGGTCATAACATGGGATCAGGTTTTGAGTTTTTCAATCTGGAGTCAATCTTTTTTTTTTTTTTTTTAATAATCCGAGTGGAGAAAACCCTTATAGCATCTTGTATTTTGAATTAGGTTACTGAAAATTTGAGTTTGTGGAGTATCTTCTCAGTTTGGAGTAGAATTTTCAAGCAATGACTTGTAAAACTTATTAAGATAGTTATGTGTATTTAAAATATTTCTATAATAATTGAAAGAGCACTTGATAACATAAATTTAAGAATGTATTGCTGGAAGCAAGTTGAGCTATGGATTTTAAAATGTGAACATTTCTTAAATTAATTATGCCAGGAAATGGAGACAACTTTTCAGAGAGGAAGCTGCTCAGTGAAGCCGGCAAATACTACTTCTCGCAAGTGTTTCAGTACTAAAGCTTTAAAGATCAATTTTATATATTGGGAAAGGCAGCTTACTATAATGGAAGGATAAGAATTTTGGAGCCAGAACACCCGGTTTCAAGTTCCAGCATAACCACTTACTCCTGTGTGACTTTGGTTTCCATATTGACGTTCCTGAGCCTTTCCTCGTTGACAGATTAGAGTGGGGGGTTGGGAGGTGGAAGTGCTTGGCCTTTGCTCTGGCAGTTACAAGATCAACTGAGTGAATGAGGGGCAATTGGTGTGGTGTTTAAAGCACTGGACTCCCATGTGACTGACTGGTTCAAGTCCCGGACCTGACGGCTTGTTTTCTCACTTTCTCTCTCTCTCTCTCTCTCTCTCTCTGATGACTATACCAAGTTAAAAAAATACTACTACTAATAAAATAATTCTTCAAGAAAAAATCGATCGAGTGAAACAATGGCTACAGCTGGGAAGAGGGAAGGCAGGGCTGGGGAGAATGTGGTTAATAGATGCAAGAGAGCAGGTAGATAGCCAAATGACTATTCGAGTTCTGTAGCATAGTAATTATAGTTGGTGGCAAGTTAACATACATTTCAAAATAGCTGGAAGAGAGGATTTTGAACGTTCACAGCGTGAAGTAATGATAAATGTTTGAGAGGATGGATGTGTTTATGGCTCTGTTGTTTGATCTGCATGTATTTAAAAACTACAGTACTCCAATAATATGTACAACTGTTGCATGTCAATTAAAAATAATAAGAATTTTTTAAAAGTTCATGAGAGATGGAAACATTCAAATTGTCAAGCATTGTATAGCCATGTGTGTGTCTCCCACGGAGAGAAGGTAATCCTCTGTGTGTTGGGGAGTTAAAAATAAGAGAAAAACTAGAGGTCAGCAACAGGCGCAGTTTTACCGCTTTGATCAGAACTGCCAGACCCTCCTGAACCACTGGCGACAGGAGCAGACACCTATGGTCTGCTTGTTATGGCTGAGACCTGAGTCAGGGCCCAATGCTGGAGTTCTGTTGATACATACTATAGGTCAACAACTTCTATTTTAGGGTCCTCTTTAGTTTTTGTCAAAGGATCAGAAAAAATTTGTGACCCTTTAGTTAAATAGTGTTTTATGAATACTCACTATATTCATTTATTCAAGAAATATTAAATTGAACTTTTTGGTACTGATTGTTCTAGGGTCTAGGGACTGTCTGTGACGGTGGAAAAAAAACACAGAGAAAACTGTCTTCCTTGAGAATATGTTTTAGGGGAAGATAGACAAAGCAAACAAATGTAAAGAAAAGTTTGTGCAATGATACCTGCTATGAAGAAAACAATAAGGGCACTTAATAGAGCAGGATGGGGTGAGCTCTTTAAGGATTGCCTATTTAAAGAAATTACATCTGTGCTGCATCCCAGTGAGCTGTGAGAAGTGAGCATAGGAGTTGACCAGCCACAGCCACTCCAGACCGAGGGGGCGTGAAGGCAGGGGTACATGAAGGAGCTGGGTACAGTGAATAGCATATTTCTAGTTTCCTTGGGCTTTGTAGTTTCTGGCATGAATGACTTAAATCCTTAACTGGGGGGAGAAAAGCACCACAGAGATAAAACAGAGATGCAGAAAACAAATAAATGTTAAGTTATAGCGTAGGTGTATTGTAAGTGCTCAAAGGTTTGTGTGACTTGTTGGAGTTTATGTTTTGAGTACATGAATAAAACAGTTCTCAGTCCTTTCATCCTTGTGTCTACTAGTGTCATCTTGTGCAAAGAGCCGGGCTTGTCCCCCCACCCCCACCCCCCTCGCC
Organism: Tupaia belangeri chinensis; assembly: GCF_000334495.1. Lineage (NCBI taxonomy): Eukaryota > Metazoa > Chordata > Mammalia > Scandentia > Tupaiidae > Tupaia > Tupaia belangeri. The sequence goes on along the minus strand of NW_006160026.1, from coordinate 2,860,768 downwards.
CTAAGGTTATTAACCTCTATTCCTTGGTCTCACCAGGAAAAATGTTAAAGAGGAGATGAAGGACCAGCTCTACCCAGACCTTTGACCAATTGATCATGTGGATCCTTGGGGAGCTTTGTGCTAATGATAATGGATAAGGTTTTCTCTTTGCTTCTGAATTGATTTTGTGGCACTTCAGGAAAGAAAAAAAAAAGAACATTTATCAAAGACTAAAGGGGTTGTCAGTATATTCTAGAAGAAGCCATTATTGAAGTTACTTGCTATGTACATTTACAGTGACTTGCGTAAGTAGTAGTCAACAAATCTTGTAGTTAGCGAATGCCTTGCCAAATAACACTTAAAATGAAAGCAACATGTAGTGAGAATAGTACCAAGGTTTTCTGTACGTGACTGTCCCCACATTCTCACAACCCATAAGGTAATCACCATTCCTCAGGTGAGAAATTTAAGGCTTAACTAGGTTAGCCATCTTGTCAAAGGTCTTATAGTCCATCGGTGGCTAAACTGAATTTGGTCTCAGGTTTTTCTAGTCCTAATTATACCAAGTCATGGCTTGCCCTGAAAACGTTAGCACTATAAGTAAAGTACCTTGCTTGAATATTGTCTGGAGAGAAGTGATGAATATGAGGAAGGAGACCTGACCCATGTGAGTAAGAAGAACCCAAACAGCTAATAAAATGCTTTGAAATTGTCATGTTGGGGCTACAGGATGTGAAGTTCCTGGTGCTGACCCCATGGGCCTCTTAGGGGCCGCTTCAGGGCCTCGTAGGGGCTAAAGAAACAGCTCCCAGCGAGGTCCACGTGAATGGTGATGTTTTGGCGTTGCATTAAGGCTCATCTCACTGGTTAACTCGACTTGAGGCTAGTATTATCAGTTTGGTTTTTAGTTTCCTCACTTAGAAAATGGAGATGTTTGATTAGAATGAATCCATCGTTATTAATTGGGTACTTACAATGTGGCAGGAATTATCTAAGTATTATGGAGAGAGCAATAAATACCAGGGAGTATACTCATTGAATTTATTTTCTAGTGGGGACAGACAGTCAAAACACAAAAATACACAGTGGGGGCAACAGGTGATAGGAAGACAAACTGGGTGGGATAAAACAATGATGGGGGCATGAAAGCGGCTTCAGGAGTAGACTCGAAAGCTGTGACAGAGTCCGCTGTGTGGTTGGGGAGGTGGCAATGTAGTGATTCTCGAGGGGAGCAAGCTCGACATATTCAAGAAACAGCAGGGAGGGCATATGGCCGGGGCAGAGCAAGTGAGGAAGAAGAGATGAGAAAGGTACGGGACCAGATCGTGTCAGTTCCAGTGACCACTGCATGGACTTTGTGTTTGACCTTGAATCAACAGGGAGCCTTTGGAGTTTTGCTTTTGTAATTTTGAGTAAAGCAGGCTGCCTGAATTGGCTTATAGTTTAAAGAGATCCCAGTTGACTGAAGGTGTGAGATACCAGTAGGAGGGAGCCTAGTTAAAGGCTGTTGGAGTAGATCTGTGAGCTTTTACTAGAGCTGACCAGCTCATAGATTAAAGTTGTTTTTATGTTTACTATTCCAATACGTTAATGTTACAGGAGCATATTTAGAGAAGATTTAAGGGAGAAAATGATGTTCCTTTTGTAGGGTGAATGTTTCAGGTCAGACCTTTCAACTGTGGCTCTTTGGAGATTAGATGTTCGTTTCTTCTCAGAACCATAAGACCCAGGAGCTATTTTTTAGCAAAGGAAAAAAAAAGTATATCATTAACGAATGTTTCTTAGTGGGGATAGAGTACCTAGAGATTTTTTTCCTTTGTTCAGAGACTTTTTAAAAAAATTCATAGATGGCGTGAATAGTGTTAGATTTATAGAAACATTAAACTGAAAATATGAGTTCTCATCTACCCCTCATTGCCTTACCACTGCACTTTCCCACGTTACTAACGTCCTACATTAGTGTGGAACATTTGTCACAGTTAATGACCAATATCAATACATTATTATTAGCTGAGGTCCATAGTTTACATCTAGAGTTCATTCTTCATGTTGTACATTCCAAGGATTTTGACAACTGTGTGATGGCGTGCATCCTCAATTATTATATTACTTAAGGTAGTTATACTGCCCTGAAAGTCCCCTGCACTCCACCTCCTCATCTCTCCCTCCCCACTCCTGAACCTTGGCAACCACTGACCTCTTTACTGTCTGCGTGGTTTTACCATTTTAGAGTGTCATGTAGTCGGAGTCATACCGTATGTAGCTGTATCAGGTTGACTTCTTACACTTAGCAGTGAGCATTTAAGGTTCTCCATGTCTTTTTCTGACTCAGTAGTTCATTTCTTTCATCATTGAGTAATACTCCATTGTCTAGATTGCTTTTCCACTCACCTAATGAAAGACATCTTTACTTTTTCTCTGGAGATGTTTTTGATGGTCTCCTAAGAAAGAGAGATGATTCCAGCACCTAGTGAGTAGAGACCAAGGATGCTGCTAAATATCCTGTAATACACAGGTCCCCCACAGCAAGGAATTATTCCACTCAAGATATGAGTAACTCAGGTATGCGGAGGTTGAGAAGCCCTGTGCTCAGCATTTCTTAAACAGAAAGTGTTTTTGTATATACTAAGTGGCTGTGCTAGAGCATAGTTTGAGAACCTTAGCATCACAGCAATCCCAGAGCAAGATATAAATTCATGTTGGAGATGAAGAAGCAGACAAGAGATGTTAGTAGCATGCCTTGGGTCATTCTGCCAGTAAATGGCGAAACTAGGATTCCGATCAGGAGCCCCATCTCCGAGCTCAGTAGACACCGGCACCTCAGTGCCTTACTTGTGGTCTTCCCTTCTGCATCAGATGTCTTTAACAGAAGAAAAACCAAAATGCTTTTCTGTTTTTCTCATAGTGACTTAGGTTTTCTGTAATTTTTTCACTTTAATTCAGTTCGAGTTCTCTGACTGTAGCATTTTGAAAACAGCAGAGATGAAGAAGCTGAGGTCTGTGACCTCAGGGAACTTTCAATCTAATTGTCTCTGGTCCCTTATTTCTTCAAGCCTCTGCCCTTTGCTGTGCCTCCCCAGAAGATAAAGGCAAATGGCACTTGTCTTCCAGTTATTCAACTCTTCCTAGCCCCTGAGCCAAAAGCCCATTTTCTCCAGGGAACATTTACTTAATGAAGCTAATGAAACTTTAGATCACACCCTACTTCCCCCTGCCCCCCTCGGTGTGGGTCTCCAGGGCTTGGCGGCCCACTCTGGCCTTCCTGTGGCCGTTCGTCTAGGTCTCCCGGCAGATGGCAGCTGATCTGGATAAAGAGGTTGGTTGTTCTTTTCAGCGCCCATTAGAGGTCTGCCCTCTCGATCTGTTCTTCCTGTTTGCCGTGAAGAACAGCTGGCAGTGTCGGTGTAAAAGCCAGCATTTTTATTTGTTTGGGATTCTGCCTCTTCATTTTTAGCTTTTTTTCTCTCATCTCTCTCAGCCTTTGTCATAGCTGTTCATGGTGGCACGTATTCTGTGTCTGTGAAAAATGAGCCTCCTGACCCCCAGCACACATCGCAGACACACACACACCTTCTAAAATATTTATTCTTTTAGCAATTCTGGCTAGATCTCATTTATGTTTATCTAATATTTAGAGAATTTTCATCTATAAATCTTCATATAGAAGATTGATACAATGCTTTTTTACTGGTTAAGATGAAACACATGTTTTTACTGGTTAAGATGAGAAGATGTGCATATGTATCAGTCTGTGCCTACACATGTTAGTTACCCCTAATGTCGGACCACAGCCGTGGTCAGGTTTTTTATTTACTTGTCTTTCTCTCCTTTTGGAATGTCCACTCCTGGAGCACAGTGATGATTCCTATTTGAGTCCTTACCAGATAACAGCTCAGAGCTGATTTTCTACTTAGCATAACACAACTGTCTTTCTGTGTCAATAGATACACAAGTGCACTGCTGTTTACAGTATCCCGTTCACAGATTTCACCAATGCTGTCTGGTTAGGGTGTCTCACTGCTTTTGCAATTCCAAAGCTTACATAGAATGGACTTCAGAACAGAGAGACAACAGAAAAGAAGTATCCTATTTTATGTCTTTATAAAGAACAATTGGAAGATATTGCATTAGTTATCTCTAGTTGCTGGAGTTTAACAATGATTAAGTTTGTAATGAACATGTAATATATACCTAATCAACATATGTAAAGAAATGAACAGAGCCAGAAAACACACCATTTTGCAGTTGCTCCTGCTCTGGAGGGACTCATGGAAGTAGCAGCAGCCGTTCACCCTAGCAGATGCTTTCATTCATTCACCAACTTTATGTGGAGTGCCATCTGTATGCTGGGCATGCCGCAGTGAACACAATATGCAAAAATCCTTGCTGTTTCAGAGCGTC
>NW_006160026.1:2844903-2855614 GCF_000334495.1 Tupaia belangeri chinensis | reverse complement strand
GAGCGTCGTTCTAGAGCATAATTTATATTCATTTTGGTTTTAATAATGGAAATATATCTAAAATGCTACTAGGCAACAGGGAAGGAGCAATGACGCAAGTGGACTAGAGTCACCCCAGAGTTTTCGTGTTCTTCAGAACCCACGATTGCATTTGCGGAAGGAATAAAGGAAGACTCCATGTTTCAGTATACATAGTAAAAGAGGTTTTCTCCAAGAGTGGCCATTGGTACATGCCATTTAATAGGAGGTGGGGGAATGTAACCTGATTAGTTATGCAAACCACTTATCTTTAGGATAGTCTGGATAAAATGTAAGGTACTATTTCTTGTCATGTCCCGTGTTTATGCGGGTTCCCCGTACGCTCATCTGAACTAATGGGCTTTTTGGCATCATCTCCTTGGATGCATCACAGGGAATGAATTTCTCTACCAAGAAGCCCCATTATAACTTTGTCAAGCTGGGTTGATTTAATGATAGCACTGCGTGCCTGCCAGACAGAGGAGCAAGGAAGGAAGGCCTTGCTTTTCTCTAAGTGCAGGCAGCCCCCATCTTGGAGATGAATCACCATTGTGACAGATGTTCTGCTGAAACCTGGACCTTACAGGAGGTAGAGGATCAGATGACATCTCCATTTTGGCCATCCAGTGATGAGCTTTTAGGAATTCAGTTCAGAAAGGAGATAAATGAAGCAGGAAAAGGTGTGTGTGTATGTGTGTGTATAAATATTGGGTGGTCGGGAAAGTCATGATGCATTTTTGCATAGAAAAACACATCATGACTTTCCCACGTACCTAATACACACACACACACACACACACACACACACACACACACATATATATATATATATATGTGTGTATGTGTGTGTATGTGTATGTGTATGTGTGCGTGTATGTGTATGTGTATGTGTGATATATATATATATAGGAGAGGTTTTTGCTATAGGGCGCATGCGCTCGCCAGACAGACAGAGAGACAGAAAGCGAGAAATCATCCCCCCAGGGGGGATGGCCATGCTGCAATCCCTTCTTCTCCATTCTCCTCTCGGGATCTTGGGCATGCACGCACACGCGCCTGGCGTGAGTTTAAGCCACCGGGTTCTGGACTCGAACCGCAGTCGACTACGTGGGAGTCCAGCGACATAGCCATTACGCTAACTGCTGGTCCCTGTATGTGTATATATATTTTTAAAGAAATTAGGTGTGATGCTTTTTATACATACATAAAATAGTCATGTTCAAATTCTTTCAACTGCATTACTTGTTCCAGAAGTTGAGACCTTGCCATATTACTCAGAGAAATTTTGCGACTCTGGTTCTCTACCTTGGCTGTACTTTAGAATCATGCTGGGAACTACCGGAAATCCCAGGCCAGCCTAGTTAAATCAGAAACTCCAGGGTCTAGGCCACAGTGTTTGAAAGCTCTGAGTAAATCCCATGTGCATCCAGTACTGAGAACTTCTGCAATGTGGTTCTACACAGGGTAGCTACACAGGGCAGAGTTTTTAACCTTTTAAAAATTAGAAGATAGTGGTAGGATAAAAATTTTGTCTTTTTTTATTAAAAGGGGAAACAAATGACAGGGCACGTTAAGTTAGATGTCCTGCTTGGTTTGGTTTAAACTCACATTCTTAATTCAGGTTGGAAGCCACATCTGTTAATGTGAGTGTTTCCGTGACCTGATCCTGAAATTCTAGAAACTTGTAACCTTTTTGTGTTGACTGTGTAGTATGTATGTCCACACATGCACGAGTATAAATTGTTCTTCTTTTCGTTTGGCCAAGAAACTGTATGTGTTACAGCTTGTTTGTTTTTCACTTTTTGCTTTGATTAAGTTATTTTTCAAGAAACTGTCTGACTGTTCAGCTTCTATATCCTGCATATATGACTCATTTCATAAACCCCCATCATTTAGTGGTTTCCTAGTCCACTGACAAGGATTTGTATGAAAAAATCCAACTAAACTATTTATATTATTGGCTTGTTGGGAAAGTCATGGCACATGTTTGCATAGAAACACATGGGGAAATACATCAGGACTTTCCAGATGACCCAATATCTATCTTCATGTTCTTTGTTGTTTCTCTGAAGTGCATTGTTTCAGGTCTTGAAATTTACTGTTTTTAAATACTCTTTTGTAGAAATGAATTTTCCTCCTCTGAACTGCCTTTTTTGTTGTTTCTCTGAGCTTTAAAAATAGTTAACTCAGCTCTGAAAAGTTCTGCCAATTTCGTTGTTGTTTCTCTGAGCTTTGAACATATTTAACTCAGCTCTGAAAAGTTCTGCCAATTTCAAAATCATCTTCTTGATCCCCATCTCATTAAGTCCCAAATCATGTTGCATTTTCCCCCATCATCGAAGTGCAGTACTTTGTCTTTCCATCTTGCCACAGCTTGGGGAGGGTGACAGCAGAGTATTTAAAGAGTATAACAACTAAATCACACATCACGGTGTTTTTAGCCAGCAGCTTGTATGAATATGAGTCCTTTAAAAAGGCACAAGGGCGGGAGGTGCTGGCATGTCAGTTAGAGCTGGACACACAGCCTGGAGAGTTGTAGACGTGATCTGTTAGTAAAATCCGGTCACTGCCGTTGCTGAGTTTATTGTGAACTACTTACTTCTTCAGTCCCCTGTGCATACATGTAGCACAAAAACGTTCTATTGCCAACAGCTCCAAACGTTAGAAAGATAACTAACTGGATTTTTTGTGTCTCCCGGGCTCCATGGAGTGTAGAGTGGGTACATCTACATGCAGGACAGGACATAGCTTGCGTGTCACAGCCTTTGCCATTCCGATGCATTCGCTCCTATTCTCACCCCAGCCTCTGAGCAACTGTGCAGAGGCGCCTAGAATACCCTTCTCCTTTCTTCAGCCTTTTCCTTATCTTGCCCTCTTTCCCCACCTTCCACTCTCAGTCAAGAGACCATTTTGCCAGCACAGATATTAGTTTGTGTTGGTACGGAGTTCCTGGCACTCTGCTAGGTGTTGGGATGCAACTGAGTACAAGACAAGTGTGGTTTCTGCCTGCTTACACCTGTAGCCTGGTGGGGAAGACAGACAAACAGGACTGTACAGTGAAGTGTGCTAAGTGAAGTATGAAGCGAGTGCACAGTCCTGTGCAGGGTCCCAGCCTAGCCTGCTGGGTGTCAAAGGATTTCCAGAGGAAGTAGAAATAGAGGTAGGAGTGAACCTACCACTTTAGAGAAAGTAAAAGATGTTTGTTAGAGTTGGGGGAGAGGATAGTAATGGGGCTGGAAAGACAATGGAGCTTTATCCTGACAATAAGGGAGCCCTTAGGAATTGAAATGAGGCTGTGATTTACCTTTTGAGAAGAGCCATTTGTCTGCAGAGTGGAGAATGGGCTGTAGAGGAGATGCACACGTGAAAGGTAGCGAATGTTTCTAGACCGTTGAAGATGACCCCGTGAGAGCTCTTGGTGCCTGGATTAGGAAGAGGAAATGGGATGGAGAAGGCTGAGGAGAGAGGGATTCCAGAAATATTTAACCCATGGTTGCCCTCTTAGGACAGAAATGATGCTGGGCCTGTGAAATAAGGGTTTGGTCTGCCTGCCGCTTGCTGTTTGGGGTCTTTATCCGTGTTGTGTGTCACGGTGTGATGTGTAGCTTCCCGCCCGTCAAAGTGCCACCATCACAGCGTCCCCAGGCTTCTCTCGGCTCCCAGATCCTGGACTGAAGTGTCAGATTGGCTGTGCAGTGCCCCTGCTTGGCTAGCACATGGTCATTTATTTGGGATCCTGGAGACTGTTAGGATGATTCCTGAAGATTCACTTTGTCCAGCTCCCAGGCTTTAGGATGAAGACACAGCTGTCCAAAGAAGGGAAGTTATTGGTCAGACTCCCAAAAAGAGATGGAATGAAACCCAGTTGTTTGAGCTCCCAGGCTAAATCATGGCCTCACTGGCCAATTTAACAGCAAGAGTGTCGCTTCACAGGTTTTACTTCTCCTGCCCTTTTCCAGCAGAGGTAAGCTGGTCTAGGCAAGAGTGTCGCTTCACAGGTTTTACTTCTGCCCTTTTCCAGCAGAGGTAAGCTGGTCTAAAAATGGTGTGACAGATAAATATGTCAAGGCTGGTCTTGGGCATCCCCTTCCTTAAAGGCCACGGGCTTTCCAAAGGGCAGGATGAACGTTGTCTTCTAGCTCTGCCTGTCTTTTTGTTTTGATGACCCGTTTTTCCTTTATCTGTGACAGCATCGGACTTAGAACCTGGATTCCTCACACTGGCTTTGAATCCCAGCCCTGCTGTTTGGTAACCAGATGAGCATGACCTCAGTTTTCCCATCAGTGAAATAGCGACAGTCATACTCAGTTGGGCTGCAGGTTTAAAAAGATATATATTTAAAAATCTGGGAGAGTACCTGGCACATAGTTGATACTCGGAAATAGTCGCTTGCTTTCTATTACGTTATTGCTCTTTTCCCTTTGCTGCAGTTTCACAAACCATGTTTACCCACCATATAGCTCTCCACCATCCTTGCCCTCATGTCAGTTCCTTGATAGATTTAAGGAATGATGAAAGTGAACTCTTGTCTCTCTCAACACCCCACTCCTTTGCACCCCCCACTCAGTCTTCCCTTTAACCCCACAGCCATGTCACTGAACCTTGAAAGCTACCAGACTGTGGAAAACTAAGAACCACTGGTCAGGCAGAGGGCTTTAGTCAGCCTTGGACATTTCCATATGCCTTGGAATCAACTGCACATTAGCTATATGCTCGCTTTTTGCTAGATGTTTTGTAGATGGATAGAAAATACGTGGGGCCACATTTTACCTGCTTGGTAGATGGCTTAATTTTTTCCCCTTCTTTTATAGTATCATGTAGTTAGCCTTGTGCTCCACAGAAATGGGTGAATGATTAAAAAGAAAGGGCAAGAGCCAGAAAAAGATGAAGTCTGTGGTACAGAGCTACAAATCCTCCCTGGACCAGGATCTCAGGTTCGCAGGAGGTTAAACATTTGAGGACACAAAGAGCTGCCGTGTAATGAGTGATAAACTGCTAGCTGCTTCCCAGCAGGCAGCAACTCTGGCTTCTTTCTTAGTAAAAGCAAAAAAAGAGTGAAGTGGGGTGTGGAAATCATTTCGATAGCTGAGAGGCCTCTGCTTACCATCCCCTCACAGAGCTTTGCCCTGGGTTGAGCATGGCACTTCCTCCTGTGACTAAGCTCTGGGCTCCTCTGTGAAGCAAGGGTGACCCAGGAACAAAGGCTACCCATTCTTCAGGCAGAGATGCTCCCAGGAGCAGCATCTACTTTCTCTGGTAAGCCTGGGCTTAGCAGAAAGCATTATCACCAGAGTACAGGCGGTCTTGTCCTTTGACAAACCAGTGCCCTGAGCAAGACTCCAGAGGAAGGTCAGTTTTGGGGCAGCTCTGTGTTTCTCCTGAGCAGTGACTAGCTGGAGGGATTAGAGAATAATTGGCTCTCAGTTAAAGTCTGCTGGGCTGGGATTTCAAAGGTGAGCAAGTGGTCTTTTTGCTCATTACACAAGAATCTAGCAGTCCTTATAATTGGGTGGTATTTTGGAGACTAAAAGGAATGTCTTTGAGAGGCAAAGATGGGACAATAATTTTTTTTTTCGTCTTATGTAGTCCAGCTCCTAAACTTAGTATATTTAACTTGGAAAGGTGTAGCACAGCAGCACCTGGTTCAGAAATACTGCTGATAACTCCATGAGATAACTCCTTGCTAAGTACTGATTAAACAAAAATCTTGTACCGTAGCTTCATGATATTTTTCAGAACCTTTCTGAAGCCAGTGACAGCACAAACTAGAGCTCCACATAAAGTCCTTCTCGGGCACATTGGCCAGTTTGCAGCTTACTGTGAAAGCCTTATTGCTCCTGGCTTAGGGCTTTCCTGGGACCAGTCCCTGGTAATGAACTATGCATTAGTTGTATGCTTTCTTTTAGCTAGATGTTTTGTAGACATCTCATTTACACTTCACAGTAACTACAGGGCAGGTGTTGTTTTCCCTGTTCTATAGCTGTGCGCAGTGAGGCCAAGAATTTTTGTGTAGCTTGCCGAGGGTCCCTCAGTCTCATAAGTGGCAGAGTTGTGAGTTGAATCTAGCTCCTCTTGTCTGATGCAGGAACCACCACTCTTTTCATTGGTAGTTCTTAAGTAATCGGTGTGATTCAGTCTGCAAAAATAAAGTTACTCCATCCAGGGCTTTAAGCCTTTCTGTGAGGAAATTTAGAAACATGGTATGCATGCCCTCTCTACTATATGCTAAGCCCTGTCCACATTCCTGTAAATTGGCTTCGTTCATCTTTTTGACTTCTAGACGTGTTAATTTAAAAAAGATGGCATCTCATCATTTTTATAATGGCTTCTGTTCTCCTCCAAGTTAAACCAGAGAGTCACTTGTAATTTGCCTCAGTAATTGGACTGTGACTTGAAATGACTCTTAGAGTGGCCTTTTGCTGACTTGATTGGTGTTAAAGAAAGTCTCTGTTCTCATTAACCGAGGGAAAGACTTGTGACTCTTGATACTCTTCTTACTGCAGAAGCAAAGCAGCAACTTTAGTAAGGGAGAAAAGGACTTAGATTTGTGGGAAGTCAGTCCACTGTGCACTGGGCACTTTTTTTGAAAGAATTATTTATTTTAATTAATTTATTATTTTTAACTTTTTTATCCACACTCACCAGAGAGAGAAAGAGTGAGAAAGCAAGCTGCCAGGTCCAGGATGCAAACTATGGTCGGCCATGTGGGAGTCCAGCATCCCAACCATCATGCCACCTGCTGGCCCCTACACTGGACACTTTAAACACGGTTTAATTATCTCATGACATTTTTTTTTTTGAAGAGGTTTTTGCTCTTGGGTGCGTGTGCTCGCCAGACAGACAGAGAGACATAGAGACAGAAAGTGAGAAATCACCCCCCAGGGGGGATGGTCATGCTGCAATCCCTTCTTCTCCATTCTCCTCTCAGGATCTTGGGCACGCACACACATGCGCCCGGCATGAGTTCTAAGCCACTGGGTCCAGGACGCGAACTGTGGTCGACGACATGGGAGTCCAGCGACATAGCCATCACACTAACTGCTGGTTCCCACATGACATCTTTCAACAGCCATATGACGGTACTGTTATTATCACTGTCATGTAGGTACAGAAAGAATTGAAGGTGGCCACTAGCTGATAAGTGATGGCTTTGTGATTCAAATGCAGATCTGTCCAGCTCATGCTATTTCTGTATCCCCCTTCTCATCTGTGATAAATTCCAGGGTGGTGGTTAAGAAGGCTGAGCTTTATGGGAGGCAGAGGAAATAACTGGGAAATTGGGGGAAATGGTGCCACCTTTCTGGGGCCCTGTGTCTTTTTGCTCTCTTTCAGGACTCGTCACCTAATGCTTCATACTAATACTGTGAAAGTCTTACAAGTGTGTCGAGAACTAAGTCCAATTCATGGAACTGTTACAGTGGGCAGCTTACCCATTATTGGGTAGAAAATACTCCTGTGGTTTATAGAAAGCTAGTATACACATCAGCCTTTCTTTCTTTACATGGAATATTGCTTGCTTGGTCCCATTTTCTTGTCTACAAAACATAGGTAGTAATAACCTTACTCCATTTAGTTATTGTGAGAGTCGAGATAATGTAGGTAAATTATTAAAGCGTTCAAGTGCCTGGCACTTACATAGGGGCTCCAGTTGCATTAGCAGCAGGTCTGCTTTGTTCATTGTGGCTTTCTCCACACCTAGGCCTTTGCAGGGCACTTAGTGTATGTTCAGGAAATGTTGTCAAGTTGTTGATTTCCCCCTTCACCTTCTGTACAGATATTTGGGCACCTGCCTTTTTGTCTGGTGTGAGAAGACATGGGGGTCTCTCAGACCAAAGGCATTTATATTCTCATATTTGACCATTTGCCAAAATAATCCAAGGGAAGTGACCCATTGGTGAGTGATGCATGGCCTCCCTGGAGACTGTGGTGCACAAAGGTGATTTGGAATCTCTCTCCAGCTCTGCGGCCGACTGTGGTGGGGGTGAGGGAAGTCCTGATGGGCCTGTGGCTTTACTGTCAGAATTGGACCTTGTGCTGTCATTCTAAGCCACATAGAGCCTGAACATGTCTTCTGACCCTTCTGTGACTAAAGGATGTTTTAATATGCCATGAGGCAGTTTGGTTTCAGGAAATGGCTTGCTGGGGCACAAGGGATGGATGTTGGAAGTTAAGAAAGAGCCGGAAGTTAAAGTACTGCCGCAGTTGTGTGACTGAATCTGCTCTTCCCTGGTGTGGCAGCCACTTAACAGCTGAGAAGGTCTTGGTGAATCCCTCACTTTCCTGCTATACAGGGGAGTATGGAGACCGCAGCATCAATACCACCTGGGAGCTTCTGAGAAGCACTGAGCCTTAACCTCCACTATGGATCTGCTGAGTCAGCATCTGGGCTGTACTCCGATTCCTGGGTTTTTGTATCAGTGCAAGAAGCAAACTTAGGGAAAGGAAGGACAATTCTGTAGACTATGAGCCTAAGTAGGAATGACAGTATTCTTCTGTGGTTTATCAGTCTTTGACCAGAGCTGCCAGTTAGGGCTAGTTTTCTCCTAATACTTGCCAATACTTAGAACACATCCCAAGTGAGCTGTTTAACTCATTGTATTAGAGTTCAAAAACGTTTCTGTATACATTCTTTCCTTTGCTCCCGGCCCCACCCCCACTCCCTGCAGTCTTGTGAGACAGTCTCATCTCTGCTTTGCATATAATAAAAGTGAACCACGGAGAGGTTCTGTGACGTGCCAGAGTCATACGGTAAAATCCATAGATTGGAACTAAGCTCTAAAAACATCAGATTCAGAGATTACTTTTGTTTTTATTTCTCTCCACCATCTGAAGTTGTTTTCATACTGAGCTGTGGAAATCCTCCAGAGAGCCTTTGCATGTATGTAGGTGCTCTTGCGCATACAGGGGACACAAGATCATTGCAGGTGGAGGATGATTCTAGACCAGGAATGGAATTAGCTGTAATCAACTCTGGAATAGTATGTTTGAGAAAACTTCATGGCTGTTTCTGATTTAGAGCCTGGAACAATAAGCCACTTCCCTCCTCTTAAGTCTGGGTAACCATTTATTTACCTCTTCAGTAAGGCCCAGCTCAGAGGAACAGCTCTGCAGAACCTTCCCTCTGGGGAACCGTCTGGGTTGCTCCATTCATGTTGTAGTCATCCATGCTTCTGCAGAGCTGGCCACCCCTGCTTAACTGCCTGTCTTATTACCCATCCACCCAGATAGCCTGCAAGGTCCCTGAGGACCCTGTAGCAATAGTCCTATTCACCTTCTCATAGTCCTAGAGTTGGACATACGTCGGCACATCACATGTGTTAAGTGAATGAAAGCCTGTATGCATGATCTAAACTCTGGGTTTTTACCCTTTTCTTTTCCTCTGCTGTCTATTTATTTATTTATTTATTTATTTGTTTATTTATTTATTTATTTAAATAGCACCTGAAAGAAGAGGGGCAGGAAGTGCAAGGGTGGAAGATACAACTCAGACTTTCAATTGGGCCCTTCTTCAGCTGCTTTTAGGAAGTGATTCTGTGGAAGGAGAGATCTGACTGGGGGCTTGAGGATGATCAGATAAGTTATCAGCTACAGTTCACATAGGGTGCTTGTGCATGATCTCTCCTCAGTGTCTCCTGGTAAGCAGTAGAAAGTAACAAGGGACATTCTAGAGAGCCCAAGAGTTGTCAGGCTTTTCTCCAGTTAGAACTTTAACATATGGCATTGGGGATCTGATGAAATCATTCATGCCTGGAAATGCAAGTGGGAGTGAATCTCACCTCCTGCTGTGTTGATGGGGACTTCAGCTGCTTTTTCAAGGTGTGAATGAAATGCATTCGTTTATTCTTCCACTAATAAACACCATTCATTTACTTACTCCTTCATGTCCTTCCTCACTCCTTTGTCAGACTAGCTTACTTCCTCTTTCTCTCCTTTGTGCCCTCCTGGCTTTATCTCTGTTCTCAGTAGAACCCCGAGGGGGAGAGGAGGATAAGTATTATTGTATGTAGGCAGCCCCATCTCACACCTCCCATTTTGCTTTCTTGAGGACTTCAGGGGGAAGGGGGGGGGGAGCCACAGTAGATGACTTTCTACAGGCCTTTTCCCTTAATGAGGACAGAGAGTCCTAGAGTAGGGAAACATGGAGGCAGGGATGAGGGGGCAGATGAACAAGAAACTGTCTGGCCGAGGTTTTATGTAATTATTTTCCCTGGAATTAATTTACTTGGAATATATACTCTAGCAATGGTCTATTTCTGACTCCATATTCTTTTTGAGTGTCAATTCTGGTTTCATCTCTGAGTTTTTTCGACACTAGGAGAATTTGACATTCACATTCTAAGAATGTTCTGTAATTTTTCCATTTACATACCAGTTTTCCTCATTTTTGGCTGCAGGGGTATGCGAATATATACAAGAATCTGAGGTTCATTTTTAGCTGCAGCAGAGGCAAGCCCCAGGGGAAAAGTCAAGATAACTGGATTCCTCAGATGGTAACTTGGTAACTCATCGTTTCTATCCCATAGCCTGCAAAATGGTCTTTGGTTTGAGAAGACAGTAGTTCTGCTTGTGAAGGTCCTTGTGGAAATGTAGCACTGAATGCATCTGTACTCCCTGTAACCTGGGCCACGCATCTCCTTGGCCTGGAAGCACATCAGAGCAAGAGGGAAAGTATCTAGGGTAGGGAACTAAAATT
>NW_006160026.1:2842321-2844748 GCF_000334495.1 Tupaia belangeri chinensis | reverse complement strand
CCAAGAAAAAGGAGGAGTATCGTTCTGTGTGCTAAAATGCAAGAATGTGTGTTGGCTCAGAGCATCTGCAAGGAGATAGTCTAGAGGTAAAAATCTGCAAGCAGTATGGGATTGGTAGACATGCTTTGGCATTTTGAAGAGCCCCATAACCAACTGCAGCCTGAGAGGAATGAACACCACTGGAATGAGGGATAAGTCATGAAGGCAAACTCACAACCACTTTGTGGACTAGGTATGCATTTTAATTGTCTAGTTCAGGTATGCTCCTCTTTCTGGCTTCCTTGACTGTGCCACGAGATCTTTGGAAAAAAAGAGAGCCTGGCTCTGTAGGTGAGCACCGAGGCAAAGCCTGCTTCTGGGCATCCCAAGTTGCATTTTGGTGTCTTTGCTCAACCAGCTGAAAATACTCCAGGTGAGGGGCTGTGTGCTATGTTGTAGGCTTGAATGGTTAGTCCCTGTCCTCAAAAGACTGACAATAGTTGGAGGGAATGTGAGGAGGAAAAATAATACAATCATGCAATAGCCAGCCCCAAGTAAAACATATGAGCCAGTGGAGAGGTTCAGGGAGCTATGCAGAAGGTGGAATAAGTGGCAGATAGACTTAGTTTTACTTTTCATTCATTCATTCATTCATTCATTCATTTATTCTGCAGATATTTATAGACGACCTAGCACATTGCCATCACTGTGCTACCACTGGGGATGCAAAGGTGAACATGGCATCTTTCTGACCTTCAGTTGCTAATTGTTTAATGTGCTGTATAGTATGCCATGTATTTATCGTATTACTTTTTTAAACCTCCAAAATTATGAATTTTCAAACACCTACCTCTTAAGAGTTTCAGATAAAGGATCTTGGCCCTAAAGGATTGTGGTACAATAACATACTTCAGGTGAGTTGCAAGCTTAATTGGTGGTTTTAGGCTACTTTGGGAATATAGCCATTCTTTATAACATTTGTTCTTAGAGAGTAATATGTTCTGAATTATAAGCAGCTGACTTAAGAATATACTTTTAAAACATGGCCTTTTAGTTTTATATTCCTTCTATTTTTCTTTTTAAAATTTGAACCTACAAGGGACTTTTTAGAACTTTTTAAAGTTTGAGCCTCCAAGGTGGGATACCTCTCCAAGCATTTTTAGTGTTCTCTAAAATTTGAGTATTTTATATGCTGTGCTATGTTATACATTCCTTACAATCTTATTTAAGACTGTTTTTATATAAAAAGCAATACACATGCTTTCTAAAATATTTAGAAACTACAAAAAACATAGAAAAAAGAGGAAAGGCCCTACCTACATTCCTCCTGTAAACATAGATACTTTTCTTTTGCATATATTTTGCATATTGGTGATAACATGTGTCCTGTTCTTTCTCATTAATTATAACTGAAATATTTTTCCCATGTTACTTACATACTCTTGGTAAATATCATTTTCAGTGTCTATACACAATTCCAGTATTGAATTTATCCCAATTTACTTAACCTTTCCCCATCGTTGTACATGATTTTTCTTTTTTTCTACTATACATAATGCAGCTGTGAACACCTTACCTTAACCGGGTTTTGGATACATTGCCCGTGCTTTTACAGCAATTTTTCGGTAGGAGATGTGTTGCCTTCTTCCCATCCTGCCTGTATAGCTTTGCTCACTGTGTTGAAAGCTCTTTGAGTCCCCTTCACATTTGTGTCTGGGTTCTTCACACTCCCCTGCTAACTGTCCTGAAGGTGATCAACACATTTGTTGAATTGTTAAATAGACCAGACTTCTGACTGTCCTATCCCCCTTTATGTCTGAAGAGCCAGGAGCTCTGTAAATGCATAGTTGCAGATAAGATCCTGCAGCTCTTGAGGGTCTTATCCTGTTGAGGCTCTGTATCTCCTAAGAATATCTTCTTTATTCACAGTTGGTTGAGCAAGGGATATTTTCTAAAGCAGCCTGTTGCAAAAGAATGGAATTGTCCTGAGTAGTAAGTTCTGGTAGCTAAGTTGAGAAATAGTGCCTTTGAAATCAGATACTAGATCCAAAAAGGGTAGAAATAGATTAAAAGTCCCAGCTTTCTCAGAAAAAAATAAAGCTACAGATGAAAAGTCCCAAGCAGCTTCTTAACATGGTTGAGGAGCTAAGCTTCCCACATTTGCATTACTTAGCAGGAGAGTTATTTAGCCCTGATTGAACAAAGTCTAGGTGAAGTTCTGCCATGGGGAAGAGTTCCTGTGGACCTGGGAATGGGACTGGGGAATAGCCAAGAAGCTCTTTTGGATGACTCTCTCTCACATGGATGCTTGATTGACCATGTGTAGAGCTGACTAGAGAAGTTAATCCAGGGAGAAGACCCTGGGCAAGAGGAACGTCATTGCAGGGACCCAGCGGGGCAGGAGCGCAGTGTTTGTCAGGTCACTGTACCAAATCTGCCCTGCATTCC
>NW_006160026.1:2838768-2842311 GCF_000334495.1 Tupaia belangeri chinensis | reverse complement strand
TCCTGCTATATGCTAGACTAAGTGTAAAGGGCTAGAGATTCAGAGTTGACAAAACCCAGACATGGCCCTGTAAGAGTTCATTCTATGGAAGGATACAAAAAGCTGATAATGTTCTGCAAAATATGACATAATTATGGCCACTGACTTGAGCTAGGTCTGGTAGTTTGTGCACCATCCTTGTGAAATAGGCTTTTTTCATGTTTTGTAGATAAGAAACTCAAAATGCCGCTGGTTTAGGGTATTTTCCCATAAAACTGGGTTTTAATCCTTGGCCCTTAGAGCTTATCTCCCCATCACTGCATTGAGCTGTATTTCCCTTGGGCTGGAAAAATTAACCTGACTAGGCTTTCTTCTCATAAAAATCAGTTTACCTCCCTTATCAGAGATAGATGGAGGAATGGGTGATGGATGGAAAACTGGCAGGTGGTATGGCTGGAAGCATGAGTGCATGCTGCCACCTCTGCTGGCAGTTGCTGCATTTGTTCAGGGTCTTCCTGCTCTGTAGTAACCTTACTCCCATATCTTAGCTATTATGATCCCCCAACATCCTTCAAGCTATCCTCCCATCCATCCATGTGTACCTTCACCCGTCTAACCAATATTTGCATGTTCTGAGCATTATGCCTTGGGCAAAGAACATACTAAGATGTATGAGTTCAGTCCTGACCTTTTGGTGCTTATGCAGTTTTGTTCTAATAGAATCAAGTGATTCAGCTTAGCAATCTCAATTTCTCTGTGTTCCTTCTGGCCTCATGACTAGCAATGCAGTACTTGCTCTTTTTCCAGCAGCATTCCTTCAAGGTCTTCCTCCAGGCTGGCCTTCTGGAAAAATCTTCCCTCCCATTGTGCTTACTCCCACTTTGACCTCTTCAGACCTTCTTCATCTGCATCTCTCCTGCTCTGAAGGTCTGTTTTTACAGAGTTGGTGTGTCTTATGTTGTTCATAAACAGTGCCTGGGGTCAAGTTCCCAGAGAGCATGCACTTTTGCTTCGTTTTTATCATTTCTCGTAATGGTGAACACAGAAATAATAAGGTTTGTTTATTTGTGCATTCATTTGGGCAGTTGCACACTTTTTAAGCTTAGCAAAGATGCCGGCTGCTGTGAATCTTGATCATCCACCTCAGCTGTGTCAACGTGATGAGTGCGAAGGTGATGGCAGCCAACCTTTCTTGGGCACTAGCTGTGCGTCAGGGACTGCTCTTCCTACTTCCTAAGCTTTAACTCATTAAATCCTTGTAACAACCTCATTTTATAGAGGACGGAATGGACGCACATATATATTAAGAAATTTGCTCAAGGAGGATTAAGTACCCTCAAATTCTGGCCTCCAGACTTCCTCTGTAACCACAGCACTGTTAGTACATGAAAGCTAAGTGATGGACATGAACCATGAATGAAAATAGAGCCTCATCTGCAGGGTGAGATACACTCAGTGAAATGAATGCCAGCTTTGCTTTTAACTTGAGAATTTAAAGATTTTTGTTTTAATTGAAAATAGCTTTCTTTTTAAAAATGTTTAATAACCAAAAAGTGTGCACACTGGTCAGAGACAGACTGAAGCTGGGGCACGGGGAGAGCATCCGCTAATAGGTGGTTCCACTGCAATCCTTTCTTCTCCATTTCTCCATCCCATCAGGGCTTGGGGCACATACACACACCAGGCATGTTTTTCACGCATTGGAATGAGAATGTGAGCCACAGTTGGCCATATAGGATCTGTCCCCTTTATCCACTAGGTTTCAGTGCATGCCCAGGAACAACTTTGTATCAGCTTCTGAATCTGGCCCCATTGCTAGGTTTTTATAACAGTGTGGTGTACCTCAGGGGGTGCCAGTTTCCAAAACTTGTTCTGCCCCACCCCCCCTTAAGGTTTTTATCGTAGGTCATGTGTGCTTGTGAGAGAAAGAAACAGTGAGAGGGAAGTGAAGAGTCACTTCCGAAGGGCGATGGTCATGCCACAATCTATTCTCCTTCTGGGACTTTAGGCTTGCAGGCATACACGCCCAGCATGACTTTCAAGCTGCGGGGTCCAGGACTCAAACCGTGGTTGGCCATGTGAGAGTCCAGTGCCTTAACCACAGGCCTCCTACTGTCCCATCCTTCTCTGCCTTTTGATACTGTGGGACTTCAAGCAAATTACCATGCTTCTCTGAGTCCTGTTTTCCTCATCTAGAAGAGAGCGACTGTAATTCTGCCTGGCAAATTTGTGAAGATGGAGGGAATGAATACCTGTTACCTCCTAGAACTCAGCCTGGAACATAGTCTCAGTAATTGGTGGCCAAAAAGAATAGGTGTTTTAGAAATCTGTATATTAGTAGACAGTGATTTTCTTTTTTTTATACATGGATGAGTGGGTGGGTGAATGAATAGATAAAAATATTTTATTGCCATAGGGTCAGTGCAAGAGAAAACACCCTCAAATGGGATGTGGTCATGCCTCAGTCCCCTTTCTTCCTTTTCTCCATCTCAGTAGGTTTTGGGGCATGAACATACAGGCACCTGGCATGTTTTTCAAGCCACCAGGGCCAAGAATGAAACCCTCACCATGTGGGATCTAGTTCCCTGTACATGGCACTTAATCACTGCACTACCATTTAGGACAGATACCAAATTACTATATCCATACCAGAAAGGCCTTAGTTCATTATTTTGTTTTTGTTTATTTTTAATCAGTATTTAGGGCATTGTTGGTATTTTTTTAAGCAGGAACAGAACATAAAGTCACAGCAGAAACCAGAAGCTGCAAACTTTCCACTGTGATGTGCATAAATAAATACTTCATGTCTTAAAGAAAAGTCTGGTGAGAGACAGAAACTATCAGCCTTATTCCAGCTATGTGCAGGTGCCAGGTTGACATTGATCATGGATGCCTTCCCAGAGCTTTCAGGAAAACAAAACCAACCTGTTGGGTTTGTTTAATTCCCCCAAGACCTCAGGGTTCTGACTGGTATTTTAGGTGCTACAGAGATAACGACTCTGCTCAGTTCAGCCATTTAAACAAAAATTTTAAAAGATGGCTCTTATGTAGATAAATATGATTATAATTACATTTTTGCTTGGTTTTATGTAGACAGCAAAGTCGTTTCTAGCGATAAGATCATTTTATTTTGGCCAGCATATGTAAAATTCTCTTCATTTGTCAAATTCCATGTTTACTCATGCCCACAGGCTGGCACCAAGTCAACATTATTTTTAAACTAAATGTTTTAAAACGCTTACCATTCTATTTTTATTAGTGTGTGGAAGTTGTGCAATGAAGGTCAATTATTAATATTTAAAGTCACTACTGGTAAATCTTAGTATTTGTTTTACAAATACTTCTCCTTCTTGTTTACAGTAGGGGAATGAGTGTGGGTTGCCAAACCTTTCTGTTCTCCTTGGTCTGGTGTTCCCTAAAGTATTAGTAATTCATTCCAAATTTTGCACTTAGGGAATCACGAGGACCATTATTATTAGCGACTGGTCTTTATTTACTTGGTTCTTCCATATGGCGTAAGAGGGAGAGGGTTTCTAGATCCTCTTTTTCTTTTTTTTTTTTTTT
>NW_006160026.1:2815978-2838392 GCF_000334495.1 Tupaia belangeri chinensis | reverse complement strand
AACCCCCCCCGGGGTGGGGGGGGGGGGGGTGGCCACGCCATAATCCCTTCTCCTCCATTCTCCTCTCGGGATCTTGGGCACGCACGCACATGTGCCTGGCATGAGTTTTAAGCCACCGGGTCCGGGACGCGAACTGCAGTCAACTACATGGGAGTCCAGCAACATAGCCATTACACTAACTGCTGGTCCCATAGATCCTCTTTCATAGTCCTCAGGACAAATCATTGGGGGCAGCCACCCAGTCATGATGAGTGTGTGTATGTAAGAGGGAATAAAAGAATTGGTATGTTTCATGAGGAGATCACATTTTCTTTATAATGGAGGGAATAGTGGTAAAGATAGTTTTTCCTCTTTGGAAAGCTGCCATGCTTTATCAGTGCCTGTTGAGACTCTTATAACTGTATTGCTAAATTTCCCCTCTAGCCCTGGGGTCACATTTTACATCACTGACTGTATGTAGCCACGGTGGTTCGTTGTCACTGGTCCCCAGATACAGTCAGTGGAAGCCATTGGCCTTGTTGGGTGATGACACTTGTCTTCATAAATCCCAGCAATACCAGGGCTCATCCCCTTCCAGTTTGTTCTCAGCTCAGCCATGCTAGTGCCTACTACTTAGAAACACAGCTCAGCTCACCTTCCCCTGCTTGAAATCTTTCTTGGGTTTTCCATTACCTTTAGGAAAACTTTGTTGGCACAGTTAGACTCCTGATTTTGACCTTCAGTTGAGCCTCACTCTGTGGCTGAATTACTCTGTAGTCACTCGAATCCAGTTATATTTACAATGTATGGGTCTTTGTTCTAGAATGTTTGCCCAATTTTCATTTTTTAAATTTTCATTGTTTCAGTGTTTTGATAGTTTGGATTTTGATGACTAAATTTCCTTGTTGTATATATGGGAACAAATTTTTAAAGACACTCTTTAGGGCCACCAAATGTTTGAGAAATGTTACACATTTGGTCAGCCACTTTAATTCCTTTCCAGAGATCGCTTCTGTCCATGATTACCTCTGTCCTCTGTGCCAGGGAACTGGGAGCTTAGGGAGGATGTGCTGGCAATGAGACTAGCAGTGGGGTACCCCAGCCACATACTCACCCTCCATGAGGTCTTTGTAATACAGGCAGTGACATATTCATGTGTGCGCTATCCAGATTAGCTCTTGGTTTCTCATGGTTTTGGTATCTGTTGTGTTTCTGATTGCTTTGTTTTTGGAGAGGTTTTTGCTATAGGGCGCGTGCGCTCGCCAGAAAGACAGAGACAGAAAGACAGAAAGTGAGAAATCACCCCCCAGTGGGGATGGCCACGCCGCAATCCCTTTTCCTCCATTCTCCTTTCAGGATCTTGGGCACGCACACACACGCACCCAGCATGAGTTTAAGCCACCGGGTCCGAGACTCGAACC
Source organism: Tupaia belangeri chinensis (assembly GCF_000334495.1). Taxonomy (NCBI): domain Eukaryota; kingdom Metazoa; phylum Chordata; class Mammalia; order Scandentia; family Tupaiidae; genus Tupaia; species Tupaia belangeri. The sequence continues at coordinate 2,836,992 of NW_006160026.1, read as the reverse complement.
ACTGTCATCTACATGGGAGTCCAGCAACATAGCCATTATGCCAACTGCTGGTCCCCTGATTGCTTGTTTTAATGCTGCTTGAAACTAATATTCTCATGAAAACTTTGCCTTCTGTCCTAATGTTGATTTCTCTTGAGATATGGACCTTTATAAAAGGCTGTTAGTGTTGGCGGGGTTTTGATCATGGCTTTTCTGGTTAGCAGCTGCTGGTGGTGATTCTGCTCTGCCCATCAGCCAGATCTGAATTTCCCTGCCTGGTCTTAAGGCCTCGTCTTCTTCACATATCCAGTCTTACCCTATGACTTTGTTCTTACCAGGCTAGTCTCTTTCCTTTCCACTGTTCCCACACCTGCTTACCTTTGCTTGCTTTTGCCTTTGGCATCATCCTGCCATCTTTTAAAGCTAAACCCATATCCCATGTTGTCTGCAGAGTAGTCCCAACTATTCAAGCCACATGGATATATTTTCCTTCTCTCATGTATTAGCAGGATCTTGGGCACGCACACACACGCACCCAGCATGAGTTTAAGCCACCGGGTCCGAGACTCGAACCACTGTCATCTACATGGGAGTCCAGCAACATAGCCATTATGCCAACTGCTGGTCCCCTGATTGCTTGTTTTAATGCTGCTTGAAACTAATATTCTCATGAAAACTTTGCCTTCTGTCCTAATGTTGATTTCTCTTGAGATATGGACCTTTATAAAAGGCTGTTAGTGTTGGCGGGGTTTTGATCATGGCTTTTCTGGTTAGCAGCTGCTGGTGGTGATTCTGCTCTGCCCATCAGCCAGATCTGAATTTCCCTGCCTGGTCTTAAGGCCTCGTCTTCTTCACATATCCAGTCTTACCCTATGACTTTGTTCTTACCAGGCTAGTCTCTTTCCTTTCCACTGTTCCCACACCTGCTTACCTTTGCTTGCTTTTGCCTTTGGCATCATCCTGCCATCTTTTAAAGCTAAACCCATATCCCATGTTGTCTGCAGAGTAGTCCCAACTATTCAAGCCACATGGATATATTTTCCTTCTCTCATGTATTAGGTCATTGCATAAAAAAACACATGATTTTTCTAACAACCCTGTAGTATAGTTTCTGCAGAGGTCACAAATGTGGCCTATTTGCCACATCCAGCCCACCGAATTTGACCTAAGTGCCATCATTTAAGTCTCAGGAAATTCAAATAAATATTGGACTTACGGTTTCTTCGAAAAATCAGCATCATAATACTGAACCCTCTTTCTCAAATGACAAAAACAGCTGAAGCTAGTTCTTAGTGCCTCTGTTCCTTAGGTGGTAAAGGAGCTCAACACTTGGCTTCAGTCATTCCTATCTGTTGCAGTGGGCCAAGCTTGTCTATTTTGTCAACATTACCTTCCTGGCTCCAGTAAGCATTTGGTTGTTTTGTTGTTGTTGTTGTTTTGTTGTTGTTTAAAAGAATTATTTGTTTAATTTTATTTATTTATTCATTTATTTTAATTTGATCAGAGAGAGACAGACAAAGAGAGAGAGAGAAAGTGAGAAAGCAAGCCACCAGGTCCAGGTCTTGAACTGTGGTAAGCCATGTGGGTGGGAGTATCCAGCACCTTAACCGCAATGCCACCTGCAGGTCCCTCCAGTAAGCATTTGAATTTGTGATCTTTTGGTTTCTTATCTGTATCATCCTCTGTTACCACTCTTTGTATTTTCAGATGACATTTATATAGTTTTTATGAGTCCTTTTAAAAAAAAAATACATACAATTTCTCCAGGAGTGTGGGTATTCAGCTGGGTAATTACCAAATCAGTAATTGGCTTCGATATCTTGGCTTTCATGCCACAGTTGATGACATGGTTGGTGATATTTTGTTTTTAATTTACCCTATCTAGCCTTAGCATCATTTGAAAACCATAGTACTATAATACTACCATGAACAAATTCCATGCAGCACACCTTGGTATTTCTGAGTCTAGGCCAGAGCCATAGGCTTCAAGTGCTGGAAGGGGAAGGGAGTCACGGGATAGGGAAGGAAAGAATGTCTTTTTAGTCCTTATGCCTCGGTTCCAGCATCAGCTTCTCCAAGAAGTTTTGTGTTCCTAGGTAGACATACTCCTTTGCATCCCCATAGCACTTACTGAGCACCTCCTTTACTGTTATTAAATGCTGTTGCATACTTTGTCACTTAATCCTTGGTACGGTCCTTTGGGGTAGCAACTCTTACCTGTTCTACAGAGGTGGAAACTGAGAAAACAAGTGAAGTGATAAGATCCCTAAAAAGGTGGTTTGAACCCAGAATTGTCTAATTTCAAAATCTGAAGCTTTAACCACTCTTCTAAATTGCCCTCTTATAACATTCTGTGGACTGCTATGATTAATGTATATGCTTTTGCTTTTCTATCTTTGCATTTTTTGAGGTCAAGGAATGTATTTATTTTTATATTCTTACCATCTAAAACAAGACAGGTGCTGAAGAAATATCTTATGGAGTGCCCAAATAAATTTAATTTTTTCCATCTTATCTATAGATCTTTATTGTGTATCTCTAATTACATTCTCACCTGGTCATATTTGGAACTAGACTTTTTTGTCTTTGAGTAACCACTTGTATTGTAGAAAGGAGAAGGGCACTTAAGCTCTTTAGCTTTTCAGTTTGCCAAAAGGGGCTCTTATTAAGTGCTTGCAATTACATTCATGCTCGTGATTAATGATGGGAATCCATGTGGAGTACAGATGGCACCAGTTTTATTGCAATTAGTGGACCTTAAGCAGTTTCAGATGAGATTTTGGAAATGTTTTGATTTAATCATTTTTGCAGATAGGCTGATAATAATGCCATTTTTTGAAAGAAGGGATTAATATACAGATTAAGTAGAATTTATAGTTTTGACTAATAAACCTAAAATATAGTCAGATTATAGTTTTATGTTTCTTTTGTTTCTAGTTTATAAAATAAGTAGAGTTATGAGTATTTCTCAGATAGATTGTTGGATCCCTAGAATACTGTATGACGGCAGGATCTTAAATAAGTCTGCTTTGTGTAATGAAATCACATTGTGTTCCAATTAACCAATATTGCAAAATGTAGAACTTAGGAGGGGATTTCAGAAAGTTCATGGGGGAAAGGAATTAGAATACGAGTTTATTTGGGTGCAAGAAAAAACTTGAAGTCTATGCATAGTTTTTTATGTTTCTTTTTTTTTTTTTTCTTTTTGTGGGGAGATTTTTCTATAGGGCACATGCGCTCACCAGAAAGACAGAGGGAGACAGAGAGATAGAAAGCAAGAAATCACCCCCCGGGGGGATGGCCATGCCGCACTCCCTTCTCCTCCATTCTCCTCTCGGAATCTTGGACACGCACACACATGCGCCCAGCGTGAGTTTAAGCCACCGGGTCCAGGACTCGAACTGCGGTCGACTACATGGGAGTCCAGCGACATAGCCATTACGCTAGCTGCTGGTCCGATCCATGCATAGTTTTTTCATAATGTGCATTCTGCATGAACTTTTAGAAGACCCCTCTTACGTAAGATGCACAGTATCTTAGAGGAAAATGAACTGATCCACATATCAATGTAGATACGTTTCAGAATGGAATAAATTGAGATACATTATCCTAGACCACCACCTGGTTAATAATAAATAAATAAATAGGTTTTTTTTTTTTTTTTTTTTTTTTTTTCCCCTTAAGAAAGATTTTTGCTATAGGGCACATGCACTTGCCAAAAAGAGAGACAGAAAGCAAGAAATCACCTCCCCGGGGAGATGGTCCTGCCACAGTTCCTGCTCCATTCTCCTCTTGGGATTTTGGGCACGCACACACATGTACCCATTGTGAGTTTTAAGCCAACCGGTCTGGGACTTGAACCACAGCCAACCACGTGGGAGTCCAGCAATGTAACCATTACACCATCTACTGGTCCCACATAGATAGTTTTTAAACTTAGAGTAAAGTCTGCGTCTGAAAAACTTGAACAGTGTATTAGTTGTAGATTTAGAGTCCTGACTTTGAAATTTAAGTCCCTGTCTTTAGAAAGCCCACGCATAATTAATAAATCCAGGACCAAAGAAGGTATTCCCTTTCTCTCAACAGTAAATTTTCATGTCCAGTTAGTAAGTATTTATTAGTCTTTTTATGGGATAAAATCTAAAAATGGTAATGGCACTGGCCATAAATAGATTTGTAAAAATTTAAAAGCAAAGGAGAAAGCCATAAATGATGGGAACACATTGTCTGGTTGATCTGTAGATCTCTAATACTAGTAAGTTACCTTTTATTGAGGTATAGGTTTATTTATTCTTCCCCACAACCCTTTGGGGTATATATTCTCAGTTTTATTAAAGAGGTTATTGAGTTCATCCAGATGAAATAACCCATCCAGTGTCCGAGAAACTCACTTTATCTGATCCTAAACCTCTGTTCTCTTCTACCTAGCAACAGTGCTACCAAACATGCATTTTCTGAGTATGTGTTCAAACACATATACTCTAAATGATTTGGGTTAGTTAGAAAAATAATATGTTTGTTATGTTATTTGGGAAAAAGAAAATCTTTAAGTACATGTATTCATTCACCCATTTTGAGATAAACCAATGATTTACTGTGTGGATGCTGGAGTCATTCAACTTAAATAATACTATTCATGCCAAGAAGAACAGTGGACCAACAAATTCTCATTTTCTTGTTTACTCTTAAATTTCAGTAAATATGGAGATGTTGGTTAAATTCCAACATAAAAAACTAAATTCACTTTCAGCACTCTTCTCAGTCCTAATAACTAATGGTTCTGAATTTTAAGTAACTGGATAATTCTAATTATTTTATTACGAAATTTTATTCTTAAACAGAATCTCAGAGGAGTATTTAGGTACCACTTTTCCTCTTTTCATAATCACCTTTTACTGACTTGGGTAAATGACTTTATGACGTAGAGCTGGAATAGTTCAGTAGGATGATTAAATTCCCTCACCTGAATCGCTCTCTGAAAAAGTCCTTGTCCAGCTTCTGGAAATGTCGACATCACTGACAGATGTCTACCGGGTAGACAGAATGGCTAGGGCGCCTCCCAGCAGTGTGGTTTACAAGGACTCGGTTGTTAAAAGACGCCCTAAGCATGATCACAGCTAGATCATGCACGAATGCTCGGTTTGGGGAGAAATATAGCATCATAATTGTATATGTAGCAAACCACATTTCTAAACTTGTGTTCTAGAATGTGCTACTGCATTTTACCCAATGGATTCTCTTGAAACCCATACTCCAAATGGAGGAAAGAAGGTAAAATAGAGACACCAAGGAAGATTAGAAAGAGCCTTGGTCTGGTAAAGTCATCTTTACTTCCAGTTTACCCTCTGGCCCTATGACCTTTTCTAAAGGCCGCTTAGTCCTATGAACTACGGTTTCCTTGTCAGCAAAACAGAGGCAAGAATAGGAACTCTGCTTACCTCTTTGATGACCAAGGAAGATGAGTATATACATGCTAGTTTGCGGTAGTCTCATAAAAAGGGAACACTACTGAACTGAGTCCCAGACCGAGGTTCCTAATCGGTTACATGTGCAATGTCCACTGAAGGCTGGCTCTCATCTCCTCTTTTATCTTTTTCGTTTTTATATTGATTATTGGTTCACAAGGACCAGTGGGCTCCCACCAGAGCAGGGTTACTTGGACTGTGGGTGCCCCAGATGCTCAGTGCACCAGCTTCCCACCTGGCACCCCATGTTTGCCTGTCCCTCCACCTCTCTTGTTTTTCATTCTCCTTCCACTATATCATTTCTGACTCTCTTTGGTCTTTCTTGTGGAAAATGTACAATATTTTTAGAGTTGATCTCTAGGAATCATCTAGTCACATCTGTTTATAGGTGAGGGAAATAAAGTCGAGCAGTTCATTTCTTACTCAAGATCACACAGGCTAATAGGCAGCCGTGTTGGAATTTGAAACCATATGCTTGTTTCAAAAGCAAATCTGTTTTTACCACACTATGCCGCTTACATTTACGTTCCTGTGGAATGGGGTTTTAGCACCCCCATTTTAAAATACGGTTAAATGTATCTGCAGAAGTGGATTTCTAGCACCTGCCATGAACATTCACAGCCATGAAAGCTCCTCGCTTTCCCTGTTGCCTTGTTCAGGGTCCGTAGAAGGGCAGCGGTGGGATCTTGCTGAGAAGCAGTGTGACAGAAGGTGTGGGTAACTTCAGAACCCCACACGGAGTGCGTGAGTCAGACCTCACATGAGGAAAGAGTAATTTCTTTTGCCTCCCCCATGTTTTTCTGGGCTACAGCAACCACGAAGTTCAGAGGAAAGTGTAGGATTTGTGTCCTGTGAGACCCCACCCCATCTCACTGTGCAGCACATGCTCAGTGTTCCAGGTTTTGCTTTTACCCCACAAGCAGGTGGAGTCAGAAACCTGCATCTGTTCCATTGCTTATTGGCTCTGTGACTTTCAGTGACACCTTTTACTTCAGCTGCCTCACTTGTTTCATGGGTTTGAGGGTTCCTGCCTTATTTATCTTTTTTGTTTGTTTGTTTCTGAAGTCCATTCATTTATCTCTTTCATGAGGAGAGAGACAGCACCCACAACAGGATCTTGGTGCTGTGATCCAGCCCCCAGCAAGCCCTGGGTCATGAGTAAGCATGCCTCACATGCTTGGGAAGATCTCCAGTCTTGAACCGGGAACCTTCCCTCGTGGGCCTGCCTTGTAGTGAGCCAAGTTCCACCACTGTGTCATGGCCCAGCCCCTGTAAAGATTGTTTTGAATGGAGTAATGGGTGGGAGCGAGTTCTGTAAACATGCTGAATGTCCTCTAATTGTAAGGGCTTTTAAGGAAAGACTTTAAGAAATAAAAGGCCTGGATTTGAGTTCTGATTCTGTGGTTACTGAGTAGGGTGGATAGATGTTAAGTTTCCCAGAAACAACAGCTGTCTCCCCTGTGCTCCACTTACATTTTGAAAGGTTATTTAATGCATGTGGATCAAATACCCCTAGGAATTGTTTAGGGCTTTGTTTTCAGTTTTTTGTCCTATATTGCTCATCTCCTTTATCATGTCTCAGTCCACCGTGTGTACTCTTCAGCTACAGAACTGGATGTTGTGTACAAAATGTGTCGATTTTCATGGATGACTTCTGGAAGGAAAAAAAAAAAAGATGACTGTTTTCTCATTGGCAGATGCCTTCTGCATGTGTTTCTAATGAAACAGAAGCCAGTGGGTCTCTGGTTTATTTCTTTGTTTCCACCCTGTTGTAAGGGCTTTTAAGGAAAGACTTTAAGAAATAAAAGGCCTGGATTTGAGTTCTGATTCTGTGGTTACTGAGTAGGGTGGATAGATGTTAAGTTTCCCAGAAACAACAGCTGTCTCCCCTGTGCTCCACTTACATTTTGAAAGGTTATTTAATGCATGTGGATCAAATACCCCTAGGAATTGTTTAGGGCTTTGTTTTCAGTTTTTTGTCCTATATTGCTCATCTCCTTTATCATGTCTCAGTCCACCGTGTGTACTCTTCAGCTACAGAACTGGATGTTGTGTACAAAATGTGTCGATTTTCATGGATGACTTCTGGAAGGAAAAAAAAAAAAGATGACTGTTTTCTCATTGGCAGATGCCTTCTGCATGTGTTTCTAATGAAACAGAAGCCAGTGGGTCTCTGGTTTATTTCTTTGTTTCCACCCTGACATAGTTGATGTCAGCAAAAACAGTTATTTTTCGGAGAGGGTCATGTTTTCTTTTTCTCTTTTTCCATTTAGCATAGGAATGGTGGATTCTACCTGTCTCACCCCTCTAATAAAATTTGTCTAGAATATGGGGTGTGATTACAGCTTTCTGTGATTGATCAGATCCAGCCTGAAGGTCTGGACTTGAGTTTCTCTTACAGATGCTCACGTAATTGCAACTGAGAAGCATGCATCCTACAGCCTAATAAGGGTTTATTTCATGGCTTGATCTCGCCATACTATCGATTTAATGTCATATAGACTTAAGGAACTCTTGCTTAAGGACTTTGATGCGAATTTACATACTGAACTCTTACCTGACATTTAGTTTTTGTTTGCGTTTTTAGTTTTTTGACACACTTATTAGGTCTCTTCTCTAGGCATGAAGCCTTGTAGGGAACCATTTTGTTCAAGAGTTCCTTTCATTGCAAGTGGTCATTTGCCCAGTTGCATTCCACCCAGACCCGAGGGCCTGTCAGTCCCCACATCTCTAGGAACTCCATTTACAGTCTCCTACCGAGATCCTTTTGCTAGACCCACAGATACCTACAGTACTCAGTAAACTTGCTATGAGCTGCAAGGCCATTTATATAATCTGGGGACAGATTTGGAAACTCCTGTGAGAAATCATTTCCACATGCGAGCTAATGGCTGCTCTTCGTGATGTCTCCTAAGGCGTTACAAAGCCCTTTCTCTCTGTGGTGCTTCCTTGCATCCCGTCATCAGACTCTTCTCGGTGCTGTGTCAGATTTTGAAACAAACACTTAGTATTACATTGCTTACTTTGTATGTGCCCTTTGGGTTTCTTTACATTTTTCTTTTTGCTTACTTTTTAAAAGATGGGTCGGTCTAAACATTTTTCGATGTGGTTAAAAAAATGGAATTCATATGTTGAATTTGTTTTGTTATGTTGAATTTCCTGTTTTTTTCACCTCCACTAATCTTCATCTACTGTCAAAGAGTCATCTTTCTCGTCTTTATAGAGATCATGGTTATTCATGTTTCCCTCCTGTTGCCTACAGACATTGTCTTCCTTCCTTACAAAGTGGCTGTTCCAGGGGGACCCCCTGAAAGGTGAATGGCCAGACTGGATGAGACAGAGACAGTTTGGCTCCCCTTACTCCCTGACCCTGTTTGGCAGCCGTGCTCTCCTCAGTCATTTTTTTTTTTTTTTTGAGAAGTTTTTTTTGCTATAGGATGCATGCACTTACCAGAAAGACAGAGAAACAGAAAGCGAGAAATCACCCCCTGGTGGGTGGCTACATCGCAATCCCTTCTCCTCCATTGTCCTCTCGGGATCTTTGCCACGCAAGCACACACAGCGGGCGTGAGTTTAAGCCACCAGGTCCGAGACTCGAACCACGGGCAACTACATGGGAGTCCAGAGACATAGCCATTACGACATCTGCTGGTCCCTTTTTTATCTTTTTTTTGGAGAGGTTTTTGCTGTAGGGTGCGTGTGCTTGCCAGAAAGACAGAGACAGACAGAAAGCGAGAAAGCTCTCCTCAGTCTCATTCAGATTACCAGGGCCTGTGGACCTCACCCAGAACTGGCATCATCAGCTTGGAGAGTCTGATCCAGAAGGTCTGGTGTAGGGCACTTAGAAGCACATAGCCAGGTACAGAAGGCAGGACTGGGCCTATGTCAGCCAGCTAGGCTGCACATAGATGAAAACACAGCTGGGGAGTTGGGAGGATTCGTTTCCACCCTGGAGACTGGCCTCCCTCAGCTGCAGGCAGCGTCCTTCCATCTTCTGCCTTGTGGACACTTAGTTTCCTGGGTCTGTCATAACCCATGCCCTGCCATCCCATGTCCTTGGTTCCTGTTGACTCAGTTTCTACCTAACATTATAGGTTCACTCATGCTGCCACAGGGCTTTTTTGAGTGTGTATGTTTCCTATTTTGGCTCACACAGCAAGTGATACAGTCTTTATTTTTCTAGTTCAGATTGGGCCTGCAAATATTCAGTATAAGTCTATGTAGTCAGAATTTAGGTCTGGTGTTCACTCCAGAGTCTCAACTGTGGCCAAGACACTGTCACAGAAGGCCCTGGGGTGAAACTATTTAGAGACCAACTTTGCTTTCTCAGGGTTCCTGTCAGTAGCAACCATTAGGTGTCTTAGCAGGCTCACTCTTTATGTTCCACGATTGGCTGTAGTGGGGGGGAGAAGGGGGATAAAACTAAATTTGCAATTAAGCATTCCAGTCCTTGTTAACACTTGTTAATAATGTTTTGGGCAAGTCATTAAGACTTTGTAAAATGGCAGCTAAATAACCAATGTCCCAGTAAAAGTGTCGTATATTTGGAATTGCTTTATAAACTTACACAAATGTAAGAGATTATTACAGCTGGAGCAGTCCAGCCCCTACCCCCATTTTTAAACAAATGAGGAACCCAGCTCTGGGATTTTGCTGTGTCCGGTGATGCCATACTTTATTAGTAGCAATGCCAGTCCTGGAAGCCAGGCCCTTGGGGTTGTTTTGGTGATCTCTTTATTCCAGGTAAAGCATTTCTTCAGGGAACTAAGCTAAATCAACAGGGCTGAATCTTTCTCCCATTCCTTAGGGAAGCTTGCCTCATTGGAACTTGATTCTTGCCTTGATCATTCTGTCATAGAATTTCTTGTTCTTAGATTCTCTGGTCAAGTCCATTCTTTATCAGTACCTTCTGCAAAAATGTGGCTAGTATTACCTTCAGCTAGGTTATATCTGTATTCTTGTTTCTCGTCTTTGTGTGGAATATAAAGTTTTCTTGTGCATTTCCATTGGAGAGTTGGAACAGAAAAACAAACAAAATAGATCTGGCCTCTGATATGGCTCCTTTAGTAGCCAGTTTACTTCTCAGACCAAGCCCATGGCTCTGAGTGTTCTTATTAGAAAGTGCTTTCCGGCTCCAAGCTGACCAGGAGATCTTTGCAGGGAGGCAGGACTGGATGCCTCAGGGAATGGTAATTGGGAGAGGAGTTTTGACCCTGGGTCATCCATCTGTTTGTGTAAGTGCTGCTACCCAAAGCCATTACCATTCCCTTCCAGGAATCTTGGATAAGTGAATTAGTGGGCTTTCTTTGGCTCCTGTTGGCCTGTAGAAAGCCCTACTGCAGGCTTTATTCTATTACCCGTTCATTGAGTTGTCTGAAAAGTCATGACACATTTTTGCATAGAAAAACTAGTCATTACTTTTCCAACAACCCAATATTTCCTCCTGCTAGAGCTAGGAATTTAACTCCTTATGTAGAATTTCTATGTATGTAGAAAGCTGTGGCTTTCATAGCTCTTGGAAGAGGATAGGGAGCTATCGTTTATTGACTGTCTTTAGAGTGTTAGATACTTTGTGAACTCATATTTTCTTCTCTCCTAAACACTAGAGATGGTTATGATTCTCCCTTCCTGTCTTATAGATAATGTGACCAAGTCTAAGAAAGTTCGAGAACTAGTTCAAGGTCACCAAACTACAAAGTAACACACCCAGGATTTGAATATGGAGCTTCAGTCTCAAGATTCAATGCTCATTGGGACCAGCAGTTAGCGTAATGGCTCTGTCGCTGGACTCCCATGTAGTCGACTGCGGTTCGTGTCCCAGACCCAGTGGCTTAAAACTCATGCCAGGCGCGTGTGCGGGCATGCTCAAGATCCCGAGAGGAGAATGGAGGAGAAGGGATTGCGGTGTGGCCATCCCCCCTGGGGGGTGATTTCACACTTTCTGTCTCTCTGTTTGTCTCTATTTGTTTGGCGAGTGCATGCACCCTATAGCAAAAACCTCTTAAAAAAAAAAAAAGATTCAATGCTCATTATGCCTCAGTAAATGGTCTCTGTTCCAAGAGTACTGAATGGTAGAGAAGAGAGGAGGGGGTGATTTTTCATTTCCACCCGTAAGTGTAGGGGAGATAATTGCAGGAGGGAGGCACAGCTGTGGTGGCACAGTAGCAACTGCTCTGCAATGCTGGAAGCCATATGGAAGATCAGGGTTTGGTTCTTGGTTGACTTGTACTTTCCAGGCTTATTCAAGGCTATAGGGAGAGAGCAGCTTGAGACCCTGTTGAAGGTACTTGTCTTTCTCAATCTCATTTATTTTCTCTCTCTCACTCTCAGTGAATTTTTAACAATTACAGTAGGTATGGCTAAGATCCAGTCCAATCCTGTACTAGTAACATTGAGCAGGACTTTAACGGGCAAGATCCTGTGCCAGAGAACATGGATTCCTTCATTTCAGCACACGTCTGCTCTGTGCCTGTGCTCTAAGGGAAAGAAGTATATGTTCCCAAGGAAATGGACTCTGGTTGATCAGTCAGACTTGAATGAAGTAAAATGTGTCATGAGGTATTAATGCTCAAAGATCCATTCCTGACCAGGAATGCTATAGGAGGTCATGATAGAGACAGATGTTGCCATATCAAAGTGATATTCTGTGGCGCAACAGGGAGTAAAGCATTCTTTTCCCTGTTTTGCATTTAGGATTTAAGGTAGATTGAGTGGTCCAGCGCAAGGGTCCAAACCAGAAACTACAACTTCCTGATTCTTCAGCCTGGTTTTCTATCAGTTGTTAACTATCTGCCTCTCTACCAAAGAAAAGGATATAACCTCCCCACTTCTGTTTCTCCCTTCAATCAAAACCCCATGTATGGAGTATGTAGACTGGGCCTCTCTGAAATGCTAGTAAGGCCTGGCTGACTTCCATGCTCCGTACCTTGGTGAAAGGTTTTGCTTCTTGCATTCTTGTAGTATCAGCAATTTGTCATCCTCTAATCTCAATGCCTGCTGTCGTTTTGACTTGGTGCTTCCCAAGGGGGAAGCAGTGCAGGAAGGGAGGTGACTTTAGTAGAAGACTGGAAAGAGAGTCATGGTTTTAAGAGATTGCAGTTCACGGGCTTTTATACCTAAAGGAATCTTCCTGTAGACATTTCCTTTGTATAGACAGGGGATCAAACTGAAGATCAAAATAGATGAAGGCCTGCCAGACTCTCAAAGCCAATTACTGGCTGAGCCTAGCCTAGAGCCCAAGTCTGTCTTCTTCATCCTATGGAGGGTGTTGGGACTCACAGGATTTTGAACAATTGTTGTGAGCTTTGTTTAAGAACAGATAATGTTAATAGGTCTCATCTGTGGGCCAACTAAAACCATGCAGGGCAATACCTGGGCTGCCCAAGTCACCTGGGAACTTTGAAATCACACCAGTGCCTGGGCCCCACAGCAGACTAATTGAAACCACTTCTTTGTCCTCCTATAAGTGTGATCTGTGTCCCCTGGTCAGATTGTCATCTGTAGGCATGACATTGCAAGCCAGGAGTTTTTCAAGTGAGCTTTGTGGATGGCCTCTGACAGGATCTCAGGGGGTCTCAGTGATGAAGCAGATACCATGGTCCTTTTTTCTGTTTACTCCAAGCTTTTGGGGTCAGGAGCTAGGCTTTTACATATAAGCAAGCCACCCCAGTTTTGGAATATTTTTTCCTAGTCTTTGTGCCCTCTGCAAGATTCTGGTGATTCCCCCAACTATCAGTACTTTGCTTTGGATGCGTCTCCTTCTGCAGACTCTACGTGGAATAAAGCAGGCATGACCCACCTTGGCAGAAGCCTCTCACCTCAGGGAGGTTTAGATCGCTCTTGAAGCTTTTCTCTTTCCTCAGAAGGGGAGAAATTTAGGACATAGGCTTTTGGGCAAGTCCTGTGTCCTAGTAAAGGAAGCCGGGTACACATGGCTGACTGTGGTTTGAATCCCCACTCTGGCAGCTTGAAAAAGACGAGGCACATGCTCACATATGTTCAAAGTCCAATAGGATGGAGGAACAAAGGTGAAGGGATTGTGTTGTAACCATGCCCTGTGGAGAGGTGCTTGCTCGCTCTCGCTCGCTCTTTCTTTCTCTGTTTCTTTGTTTTGTATTTTTTTCTGTCTCTTTCTAGTGAGTACATGCATCCTCTTAAACATAAAAAATAAAAGAATTGGGCTTTTTTCCTATTAATTTGAAATGATATGTTTCTGTAACACCACCTCCACTTTTTCTTTTGAAACTTATTGGTTTGTTGGTGAATGAGTGGTAGGATTGCATTTTTGTTAGGCTTTTTGAGCTTAATTTGTGAAGTACCATTTGCAGTGTCACTGGAAATCTATTGCTATACACTAGCTCTGAACTCAGCATATTGAAAAAGTTACCTATTTTTACTCTCAAATCCCACGAACACAAGAAAACCTACTTCCAGTTATCTGCAAGGAAAGTCTGAGTTTTTTTGCTTACAGCATATTTAAAACCTGGCCATATTGACTTTTTTCTTTCTAGCCCTAGGCCTTGTTGTGCCTACAAAACAAACAGAACGGATATACTCTGCGTATGATGATATTCCACAGATCACAGAAATATTAACCGGTAGGGAAAAAGCACCCCTGGGATTTCACAAATGCAAAACCCGTTTTCATCTGCCTCCTCTTGAAAATACCACATTTACAAAGAAAACAATTGCTCCGTCTTGTTTTGTCATGTGTCCCTTTAGGTGGAGGGATTCATTCAGTATTTGTGCAAGTCTCCTGTTTACTTACTCCACTTTGCCTGCACTTCATTAATTTTGTGTACAGTGTTAAGACCAGAGATGTGCAGAGGAGTTTTGGCTTGGGGAAACAAGTTTTAGAGCTATGGACTTTGCCAACCCTGGCCCTGTGTAGGACTCCTGATAAGACTTTAAATGTGATCTGTTCATTATTTCACTTCAGTCTTTCCAGTGCTCTGGTGTTATGTAAAGTTTTTCTGGTGCTGCTTCTAAAATCTATGTAACGTTGAAAAGCAAGCAGATTTAGTATAGCTGCCTGGAGGGAACACCATAATTTAGTTGGGTTTTCTGGATGTTGGAGATTGAAGGAAAATTAAATAGATGACAACAGCAGTTAGAAAAGTGATATTTGAATTTACAGATGACTTAACAAGTTATTTGTTTTCTAAGTCTCTGTTTCTTTGCGTAAAAGCAGAGTCCTAATATTAATACTTTATATGGAGGACTATTTAGGGTTTAAGAATATTCATGTAAGGGACTTGGTTCATATCATTGAGGATGGGAAGGGATGCACTTGACAAGTTTTGTTGGATTATCAGTCCCCGTCTGGATTCAACTCTAAGGCCTTCTAATACAAACCACTCTGTGACCAAAAGTCTAAATCTGTGCCTTGGAAGGAAACATTTCTATCGTTGTTTTTCTGAAATAAAGCAAATAATCGCATAATTCATGCTTAAACAGGGAAGAGGCCATCCCAAAACACGTGTGTGTTCAAGCACATACATACTTTCAGCCAACCAAAACAAATAGGAAAAAAAAAAAGAAAGAAAGAAAGAAAGAAAAAAAAACAACAGAAAAACAAGAAATAACATAAACTTACACTCCAATTTTTAGATAATTGAGAATCAACTCATCCAGCTAATTAGTGACAGTATTTTTTTTTTCTTTTTTTGGAGAGGTTTTTGCTACAGGGCGCATGCGCTCGCCAGACAGACAGACAGACATAGAGACAGAAAGCGAGAAATCACCCCCCCAGGGGGGATGGTCATGCCACAATCCCTTCTCCTCCATTCTCCTCTCAGGATCTTGGGCACGCATGCACACGCGCCCGGCATGAGTTTTAAGCCACCGGGTCCAGGATGCGAACCGCGATCAACTACGTGGGAGTCCAGTGACATAGCCATTATGTTAACTGCTGGTCCCAGTGACAGTATTTCTTGATATTTTTCCCTCTTCCATATAAAGACATACTGATTTTATTCCCACAAAGATTGTATGTATTAGTATACAACATGGGAGAAAAAAATCTCAAAGTGGCATACGCTCTCTATAAACACCAGAGTAGAAAATGATAAAGTTAGTAATTTCAGAGGAAGGATGACCATGTGAAAATGTGTAATTTCATTGGGACTATTTCCTAATAATATAAAATCCCAGTACTGAAAGCAGCTCAGTCTGTGATCACCCTAATAGTTTATAGTTTAACATTTAGTACTATTTTTAAAACCCCCTGGTTTTATCATTTTCCTAAAGGATGCTAAGAGATCTAGAAATGGGGAGGACATAGTTTAGTACGTGTTAGAAGCTAAATTGCAAAGGTAGATGAATGGTCCAAGCGACTCAACTCCACATACAGAAATAGAAGAAATGCTACTGATTTTGTCTCCGTTCCCTTCCTTGGGATGGTGAAGTGTTCTTTTTACCAAGACTGTGTCAGGTGTGATTTCTTGGGAAAGAAAAACAACTTGGAATTATGTGGCACAGAGTCATTGCAGTTTCTTAATTCACTTCATTATAATTTGTGTTTTCTTTTTTAAATGAGTAGAATAAGGCTGAAGATACATATGGGATAAACTGTCCCTTTAGCATGACATGTGCAAAAGGATCACCCCATATCTGGGTCAGAGACGTGCATAAGGATAGCTCCTTAAGTGGAGCAAAGCCCTAGACAGAGCACCATTCCTGATGATTGGAAGAATAAAGAGTTGGAGAATGAGAAGGAGTTGTTGCTCGTGATGAGACCAATTCCAAGCAGCCCACAGCAGGCCCTCTTCGCCAGTGGGGCTGCTTTGGGAACCAGGGGAAGAAGCAGTTCTTGTTTAGGGACAGCACAATCCTCAGACTTCTTCTAGCATCCTTAGGGACGAGACAGTGATTTGTCTGGCCAAGTGGATTATTGAGAACTTCTTGTATGTGCTGGTGACTCATCTTGCACTGAGGGATGAAGGGCTCCTTGGGTACTGGTTATTGGAAAGATTTGTATCTCTGGAAAAGGAAGGTAAATCTAAATCACTAAGTAAAATTACCTTTAGCAGACTAGAGAGAAATGGCTTTTGAACATGGAGAGGAACAATGGAGTAAAAACTGTAGCTTTGTATGAAGAGTGTCCTTTTCCAGCAGCCTCCACCTGCCGATGAAAATGATCTTTCTGAGGTACTTCTGTGTTTTGGAGAGGTTTCGTTTGTTTCTTTTATTTTTTAATCTCAGATATTAGAACCAAATTGCCTTTTGTTTTTGTTTTTAAAGAAATACACATACAGCATGAGAATCTGACCTACTTAATTTTTTATGCCCTTACACATGTTTGAGTTGAAAGACTTTTTAGCCACCTAACACAAAATATCAGAATGAAAAGCTTTGAATATAGAAGATTCTAATAGGTACAACTAATTAATTCAATTAACTTTTTAAATCAGAGAAGTTATTTCTCTAAACTTTTATTACCTACAGAGCTGATTCCTTGTCATAGACCACAAAGATCAGGCTGAAAGAGTATTCGAATCAGGCATCCTCAGGATTACAAGGGACTGCAGAAATCTTCTAGTCAAACTGCAGGTCTCAATGCTTAGTGGGTTTGGTCTTTGTGGAGGGAGAAGTTAGGTCCACCTGGGGGAGTAACAGACTATACCTTTTATCTTAGATGTTGGGTTACTTTTTCAATGAAGAAGAAATGCTTCACAGGACGGTGATGCTGAGATCCTTGGAACACACACTTGGCTAATCCAAAAACACGATAAGGCAGCCATTTATCTAATCCAAACCCAGATAAGGCAACAGTTAAAAATTACCTGACTCTGACATGAATACAGGGGCCTATTCTTAGAACCAGCTGCCCCTACTTTTATGTACCTTCCACTTCTCCAGGACATTATCTCAGCTCATATTGACCCTGAGGCTACCACTCCTTGTCCAGATGGAGACCTATCTTTAATCTGGAGACTGACTGGTGTCTCTGGTGCACAAGGGGTGGGCAGGCTAGTCACAGGTGGTAATCAGAACCCGGGGTTATAAGGTGAGCTGAGCTGAGCTGAGCTGATCACCTCGTCTAGGAGGAACTAGTAGGGGACTCGGTAGGTAGAGGTAGTGTGTATTACTGGAGTAGTGGTTGGGTGTGCTGGCACGTCCATTTAACACTCATGTTTCTTTCCTGCTGTTGATCCTCTGGGCATGAATAAACAGCCATTTGAACTGTCACTAGCCGTATTCCCATGACATCTTATTAACAATATTTTTTTTTGCCTTCTTGGAGTTAGAGGTACTCTCAGGTCACACAATGACTATTTTATTTAGAAACTGTATCACAGAAATCTGCATTGGCGTTCTACTTCTGGCTGCGTGGGTAATTCTAAAAACCTCAGATTTTACTTTCAAATTCATCCATGGCTAAACCAGACTCTGCCTTTTTCCTAAGTCTGAAGAATGCATCATAGACAAAAGGCCAATTTCATTTGGCCTTAATTCTCCCTCTGCAGCATTCCTTTAGTCTGTGTATTTGAAATTCAAGGCCTGTTCTGGTTTCAAGTGCACTTTTTTTAAAGTCTGAAACAGAAATGCATTATTGGACTGATAATGTATTACGGAGGCCAATAATGGTTTTATGCACAAGCCACAGTACTTTTTTTGTTAGTGATTTTAGCGCCTTTGACTATTCCTTCTCTTCCCCTTCCTCCCTCATGTTTCTTGAATCTTGTTAAGTAAGTTGATATTGCTCTTGTCCTGCATACTGTAAGCTAACATTGACAAAATTGTTGGGGGAGTGCTTCAGGAAAAGAATTTAGTTTAACAAACAGTACTATAATTTTGTGGAGACTGCAAGGAGTTCTTGAACTGGAGAGTTATCAAGTTGTCTGAATGCTCCCTCCCCCTTTCCAATTTCGTATACCATACAACAAGAATGAACTTTTTTTTTAATATTTGGAGGGAAGAAAATCACACAGGAGCCCATACCGTAACCCAGCTGTTATTAGCGGTTTCTTTTCAGTCCCGTGTTGTTTTCAGTCTTTGTTTGCATACATCCTTACCATCGTCAAATACATGCCATGTGGAATTTTGCTTGTTCGCTATATAATAGTACAAAGATTACTGTGTGGTTGTGCAGTCTTCATTATCTTAAGGGAGTGTAATATGTAATAGTATCATCATGTAGAAGTGTTGATTAATTTACTAAGCCACTTCTCTGCTGTCAGTTCTCCAGAGATTGCTGCCTGTTAGCTGATACCATCATATGCTATAAAGTCTCTTCTTGGAGTCATTAGCAATTTTCCCCCATTGAGCAATTTCATTAGGATGCATTACCAGCAGTGAGATGCTTGGACGGAAGGCATGGAGCGCCATCTTGATGGGCCTTGCCTGGTGCTGCCGTTGCTTTGTTGTGTAGCGTCACCAGCCACAAAGAACAGTCATGATTTTTCATCTGCTCTGGCTAGCTCTGAGCTGGTGGCTTTCTGAGATTTTTTTAGGAAGAGAGAGTCCTCAATTCCCTTTTAACAGACTCCTTAGGAGGTTTTTTGTTTGTTTGTTTTTGTTTTTTCCCCCGGTGAGAGATGTTTTTAGCAATAGTGAGCTCACTGCCTTAAGAAGGATATGGATCCTATCCAATGGCATAGAAGGTTCCACCCTACCTCACTGCTTTTGTAAAAGTGGAATAGAGGAATTTCTCAACAAGTAATGTATTTATTAATTACAAGTGAGATTTTTGTCAAAGGAAAAGAGGATTCTGCTGAGATACCAGAATGGTTAAGAGCCTAGTCACACAGTTTGACGGTCTGATTTGACATCCAGCTCTCTCATTTACATGCTTTGTGACGATGGGCAAGGTGCTTAATAATCTCCATCTATAAAATCATCATCATCATATCCTAATTACCATCTCCTTAGGTTTGGGGGAGGATCTAATGTGATTCTTTATCACCATGGTTTGCACAACTAAGTACTCAGTAAGCCTTAGCTGTCAGCTTTGATTGTAGCAAACCATTTTTGTATTTCCTTATTTTTCAAGGTCCATGAATTGCTCAATTACTTGCAGCCTAAGAGCTGATGTCAGGGTTAACTGTAGGATCTAGTTTAGCAGTAGATTCTGTGCTCTCTGCTAAACTTCTGTGGTTTGAGCAGGGCTTCCCCAGCTGGAGTGTATGAAAGAGGACTATCTGTACTGCTGTGTTGTGATAGCTGCCGCCATTTTTCTTGGTATCCATGGGCTTCGGTTAGCACTAGACCTGATTCTGTTTTACATATCTCCTGCTTTTCCTCTGCCTGTGCTGCATTCTTAGAATAATTTTATTAGATGTATATTCCAGTTCACTGATACAATCCGTCAGTATGTATAATGTTTAGCCATTTCTTTGATGTGTATTCATTTTTAGGTCTGCTTAGTATTTTCTCCACATCTATCTATTGCTCATAATATCTTGTTCTTTTCTCATTTTTATTCTCATTTTAGATCTTTTTTTAATAAATTACGTGATTTCTACAGTAATCATACTAACTCACATTCTTAGATAAATTAGTTCTTTCTTCATATCTGCTGATTCTCACTGGTGGTAGTTTCGTTTTGTTTTGTTTAATGCTTTCATATTTTAGCCTATTATGAGGGCTCTCTGTGGGAAATTTGTCTGGCCTTATTTGAGTCATTACCCTCCAGAGCAGTTTTGCATTTGATTCTCCAGGAGTGCTTATACCTCCAGACCACTTCTGTTTTATTTTTAAGTTTTAAAACATTTTTTAAAAATCTCAAACTTACTGAAGAATGACAAGTGCAATACATGGTACTCTCTGCCACCACTACCATTTGAGATTACGGACTAATATGATGTCCCTCGCTCCTGAATGTCCAAACCTCTAATTATTGATACTTTTCATTGTGAGAGCCCCTGAAGAATAAGGTGGGATTATTTTATCAATGATTCTGTCCTCAGGTGAGATTCTTCTCCCCAGCCTAGCTGAATAGTGATAGGCTGGGTTTCTTGCATCTCCCTGGGCTAATTGTTGGAGTTTTCTCCCTGGTTCACCCTTCCGTTAGATGATAGTCCCTCAAGAATTCCAGCTCCCCATCTCAGAGTCATCTTTTTCCGTGCCTTTATGGATGTTGAAAACTAAACCTCCTTAGGTCACCCAAAAGTGACAGAGCCTCCCAGGCCTGTGGTGAACTCAGCTCACATACTTACTGCCTTGGCTTTGTGTCTTACTCATTTCTTACTTTCTTCTATACTTCTCTGTGGATATCTACATACTTTATCCAGAACTTCTAAGCATTTTAAGCTCCGGTTTTTCTCTATATGTGTATTTTGTATTGGAGAAAATAGGGGCTTCCCAAATCCTGATTTTGCTTATTTGACCTTTCGCTTCTGAAGACATTTATGAACTACTCCTATTATTCTGCCTGTGCTCGGTGCTCTGGGGAACCATAAAGGAAATCTACTTGACCCTGTCAGTTACCCACAGCCACCAGTAGCTTTCTGTTGCCTGAGAAAAGGGCCCGATCATTGACTCTGTTCACAATAGCCTTTGAAAGATCCCCTTATTGTTACTATTTACCATTCCCCTTGCGTACCCAGTTCTAATCCACAGAGCTTCTCT